>NW_027526335.1:16924171-17255278 GCF_048455015.1 Haemaphysalis longicornis | reverse complement strand
AGCACGACATGCGATCAGCAGTTACGGTTACAAAGAAAAACAACGCCGTGGATACCTATGGTCCACCGCATACACCAAATGAAATGCGCAAGCATCATATTGAGCACCGCTGGAAGGATCCTTCGTATGGTTTCCATAGCTCTTTTTCTCTCAATGGACATTTAAGGCTTACGCATAAAACAGCCTAATCCCCCCACCCCCCCCCCCCCCCCCCCCCCCCCCCGCTTCCGAAACCAATGTGTGGTGCCTTCCAGTTATCCTTCCGGGCTTGGTTAAACAGCCCAGAAGGAGCTGTCACAGGCCCACACTTGTCAATTAAATGAAAGGTGCAATCTTACCTAGCTCTGTACTACATGACTAACTCAAAACGGTCCAATTTTTATTTTATTTGTTTGCTTGTTTTTTTTGTTTGTTTGTTTTGCTTGCTATCTTGCTTGCTTGATTGTTTGTTTGTTTTGTGTTTGTTTGTTTGTTTGTTTGTTTGTTTGTTTGTTTTGTTTGTTTGTCTGTTTGTTTGTTTGTTTGTTTGTTTGTTTGTTTGTTTGTTTGTTTGTTTGTTGTTTGTTTGTTTGTTTGTTTGTTTGTTTGTTTGTTTGTTTTGTTTGTTTTTGTTTGTTTGTTTGTTTGTTTGTTTCAGAAAACCTCCTGCGCCGTAAGGCATTTCTGCAGGGAGGGGGGTACGAGGGTAAAAAAGCAGAAATGCATAAACAATCAGTTTGTGAGGCAAAAAACAAAAATCAGGTCCAATCGCGACTAAACGCACCGAACGCTTCATTCATGCTGTCGTTTGCTCGCACGACGATGGTCAGTGCCCGGTATTTTTGATTGATTGATTGATTTATTGATTGATTTAATAATTTATTGATTTATTGATTTATTGATTTTAGGGTTTAACGTGTCGACACACGCCGGCGATGAGGCACGCAGTAGTGGAAGGCTCCGGATTAATTTTGACCACCTGAGGATCTTTAACGTGCCCGAAATCTTGTACACACGGGGCGTTTTTCCTTTCGCCTCCATCAGATAAGCTGCCGCCGTGGCCGGGAATCGAACCCGCGACCTCATGCTCAGCAGCGCAACGCCTTAGCCACTGAGCCACCGCAGCGGGTGCCCGGTCTTTTGTCGCTAAAGGATTGGAATAAAATAAGAATACCGATTCAGTGTGGAAAATTTAGAAAATAGAACCAGTTTCACGCCTGTGAAATGTGCGGCCACCATGCCGGCGGCCACCTCCCGCAGTGGCGGGGGGTCGCTCACAACACCACTCGCTGCGGTATGTGCGTACTGGAGGCCCACCCACGGAAGTGTGGAAGTTCATCGGGGCATATATAGGGGCGCACGCGGCGCACGAACGGTTATTGCTCCCGGACAGCTGTCGAGGCGTTGGCGACATCTGTGGGCCCAGCGGGGTACTTTCGCCTGGAGTGACGAGCATCATCGAACATTTGTCAGCCCGCAAACAATTCCGGTCTTAAAAATTTTAGCTATTAACCTGATCTTTTCAGACTTAATGGTCCTTTCATGTCCGAATGCAAAGTAAGGGGAAGTGGGGGGGTCCACACTTTTCGAAACGGAAGGATGTTAGTTTTCTTTCACAATGTTCGCAAAATAATATTGCACGTACTATGCGTAAGGTAAACTAAACACTCAGTGTTCTGAAGGTCCCTTTATTTCGAGAGTCGTAGTTGCGTTCATTAGTATCAGGTGGAACAGAGGCGAATCGCTCGCAGCGCGTCATCCACGTCATCCTGCACAGAACAGCTACAGCGTTTGATTTGGTGGTCTTACTTGAATGCTACGAGCGGTTCAGTAGTTTTAGTGCAAACAATTATACCTTCCCAGTCCCAAACAGGTGGATTTTTTTATTCCAAAATAGCAGAATCTCCGCTGTTTTGTATTATTCATTCCTAACAACGTAATTATGGCTCGTAACAAACAATGGACCTGTAGCTGTTAATTTTTTCATGAATAGGCCTACCTGTGACGAAGATATTGAAAACTTTGATGATTTTGATTTTAATATTTGAAGAAATTTAAAAATTTTCAAGCAATAGAAAAAAAACGTAACGGAGATTGTACATTATATCTCTTATCATAAGAATCACTATAAACACAGATGCGAAACTACCTCAACAAATATGATTCTAAATAATTTCTCACTCTTCAAGAGATGCAGTTTAGAGCTTATTTGACTGACATTATCGAACTTTTAAGTAGTACACGCCAGAAGACAAGTGTTAATTACAAAACATTTAAGCCACAAAAGCTACTCAGTAGGGTACCTTGGCGAACCAGAATTGTGCAGTGATTCGCCCAGTTCTGAAAGCAGATCAGCTCCTAAGTCACACCATGTGGAGATCAAGGCGGCCTTATCTCAGGAAAAAGCGTAGTGGGACGGCCTTTTCTTGGGCTCAATTCTGCCGCTTTTCCCCCAAAGATCCGCAGATTTAGATGCATACCGTGTTTTCCTTCTTTTTTTTTTTTTCGCCGATGCCGCAGTTTCGCCTTCTGTAACCTCCAACTGTCTACGTCTGCCGATATTTCATTTCAGTTTCGCCCGGTTGCAATTTCCTTCTTCCAAGCATCTTCTTTACAGTCTGAAATTTTTTCTTGAATCAAAAGTGCGCACGTTCTTTTTGAAAGTTTCCCCGTCAACTACATAGAGCTCAGTTTATAAGATAGAAAGAGAACAGAAGGAAAGAATACATAAAGTAAATTTTCCCGACAAGGATATTGCCCTGGCTCCGTGCAGAAGTCCCAAGAATTTTCATTATCGGCAGCCTGCTAGACAGGCTGTTCTATTTCTCTTTTTCGCGTTATTTGACCCACATACATGTTCGGCTGTGCTAGGACCTAAAACTGCCTTTGTAAGACAGTTCACAGAAATACGCTCGCCTTAGACCCAACGCCAACCTATTCTGGAAGTGACAAGAATCCAACCTAATAATGCAAGCTGTTGACGTAATTACGCACGTAATAAACTTTCTTCAACACGAAACAGTACATTTTCGTCATTTGACTATTCTGTATCGCGGCTACTACCGACGTTACAAGTGAGAGGGGAGTTAAGTCGTAAAAGCACTATTTTGTCCAATTCGGTAATTTCAAATATGTTTTCTCTTTCACTTACGAATGCTTATGCCACCTCCCAAAATTTACGAAAAAAACAGCAGACGGCTGCAGTTCCAGACTTACTCATTCTAGCATTGGCGGACAAGCAAGTGTATCTAGGTTGCCTGAAACTTAAAAAAAGCGAAAAAAAAAACATGCATTCTGATTTTTGCGCAGAAAACAAACATCTACACCATGCAAAAAATAATAAAGAAATGAAGATAGAGAGAGAAATCAATAAAGAGCGAACGAAAGAGGAATAGAAAGAAAGAAAGAAAGAAAGAAAGAAAGAAAGAAAGAAAGAAAGAAAGAAAGAAAGAAAGAAAGAAAGAAAGAAAGAAAGAAAGGCATTAACAACGTAAAGAGCGAAGGAAATTAATAAAGGAGAGAAGAGAAGAGAGAGAGAGAAACAAAGAAACAAGAGAAGACAAAGGAAGAGAAGAGAAGAGAGTCCGTAAGCTTAAAACATTTGTGGTCCTCCAAAGTGTAGGCACACGCGGCGACAAGGTTTCCGCGGACCGGCGATTTATACGGTTCACGAGTTCTGCTGGAAACAGTTCACAATGGAATAAGCGATGCGGAGCTTTATTTGGGTAAACACAAATATATATCAAGGGATTTAATTCTGCTTAAATTCGACAGAGTCCCCAATGGCTGTCGCATCCATCTCCGTAACAAGGAACTGCGAATGATCGATAAAAATAAAACAACCCACAAAAAGAACGCGTGCTGACGGAGTTAAAGGCGGCATGAAGCACGTATAATGAAGGTAAACAACGTGACCCCCCCCCCCACCCCACACACACACACGCACACACAGAAAATGGTCAGTGATTTAGGATCAATACAAACATAATAGTAACACACACGACAAAAAACTACGATGTGCCCGTCAGCAGTGCACCCGTTAGGCCAAGCAGGCGCACATTATTACGCCTCAACTACTCATTAATAAAAATGGAAAATAAGAAACATCAGATAAACTATAGCAAAAGCACATTAGATAATCCATATGGCAGCTAATAGTAAATCACGTGACATCACTGAGACGGAACGCTACGAAAACGGGTGAGGTAGTATCAGTAACTTACAAGTAGTATCCGAAATAATCAAGCATTTTACTGCAATGAAACACATCACGACGCAATATTCGCGGCATATTCAAAAGGTTACACTTGTAATTTTCGTCACGATGCCCACAAAATTTTATTTCGCGTCTACCAGAAATACAGCGTTAGTTCATAATGATGATGATGATTACTATTGGCTTCCCCTTTGTAGGCTTCCCCTTTGTAGCGGGTGATGACGTGTCATCTTACCAAGAAGGACTAATATACATATGTTTTATACTCTTGGTTTAATACTAGCTCTGTATAGGGCAGGCACAAAAAACTTAATTAACACAAAATACTTTTTTTCCTATTACAGGTGGTAACTGCCCTAGGCAATATTCCCCTCTACTTTTCGTTCACCAGCATTCTAATCTTCTTTTCGTCACCTCGACAGCCTTGAAGTTAACTTCCTTTTTGCTACCCTTAAATCCTAGGGCTTCTGGAAACCGAATATTTCCCTCATGTAGATTTGAATGGATACCCTCACATTCTAACACTATGTGCCGCAGAGTTTGTTTCTTTTCCGCAGGCCACGCATACCCCATCATTTTGTGAATACTTCCCCACAAAGCTCTTAGTTCGCAAGAAACCTGCTGTAGCTTCAAAAAGCAAAGCACTGCCCTGGGAATTATCAGAGAAATTTGTCTTTCAAATACCAATTTCTGATGTCCTGTTTAGTTACATCCACTTAGTCGAACTTTTTCGCATTACATGCGATTGCCCGGTGAAGCACGCTTGCGGGTTTGTGGTGACGTTGACACGAAACCCGCACAATACGCCTGGTGCAGTAGGCTTCTGGTTCTCCATTCTGCAAAAAAATACGCCATTGTCGTTGTTCTTGTCCGGCCAAGAAAATGTCCGCTGCCGTGAAGAGTAAATAAAACTTATTTGTAGGCTTCTACCTTTTACTGAATCTTTATTTACTTTAGTTTAAACTGCCTGCGACGATCGGGCTGGGAGGCCAAGCGTAAGCGGGGTGGCCGTCGGGTCCCCGAATATCGCCAAGGGGAAAATGCAACACGCCGACACGGCTTAAATCCCGCTATACGATTCCCCTGCACGACGGCGCTGTTTCAGCGGTAGTTGGTGGTCAACTGATTGGGCATCCCTCGTGCCGTGTGCGATCGTGTGTGGTTTCCACGGTAACCAGTTTTGTCATTCTTAGTATGCTTCACTGTGCAACACACGATGTGATAAAGTCAGTTATGAAGTCCATGCTTACATTGATTTCAAATGGGGTCCATTTTTCAACATTGCTAGCAAGACGTCTTTTAAGTAATATGTACGCCTTGGCACGTGTAGAGAACACTAGCCTGGGAGCTGTCAGAACGAGCGGCTTTTCGCGTCCTACGGGCGGCAAACAAACAAGCAAACAAGCAAGCAAGCAAGCAAGCAAGCAAACAAACAAACAAACAAACAAACAAACAAACAAACAAACAAACAAACAAACAAACAAACAAACAAACAAACAAACAAACAAACAAACAAACAAACAAACAAACAAACAAAAACAAACAAACAAACAAACAAACAAACAGACAGACAGACAGACAGACAGACAGACAGACAGACAGACAGACAGACAGACAGACAGACAGACACACAGACAGACAGACAGACAGACAGACAAAACAAACAAACGGAACGGGAGTTAGCTGAAAAAAGTAGAAATGCATGCGTTAAAAAGCCACACACGCACGTTTTATTCTGTCTTGGGATAGGAAAATGCTCCACAGCATAAAAATTCGATGGCGCGGTCAGCGACATGTGAGGCTAGATATTCAGAAATAAACGTCAGTGTTGTGGGTAAATTAGGCGTCTCATATAAAATTATTAAATGATTATTTGTTACCTCAACTACGAACATTAAACACGTAGCATGTCTGCTCACTGTACTAGCTGTACAAAGCGTGGCAGACGTTCAGCCTCCGCTGAGACGAGCAAAAGCGTTTTAAAGATTACAACCCCGCGCATCCTTTTTCCTTGACGCACGTGCTCTTCTGCGGAAAGCGTTTTAAAATTTTCTTGTCTTTTTAAGCGTTGAGAAATGCCACAAACGACTGGTGAGAAATTCATTCAGTCAATCCTGGTTGTGCAAAACCCCGTCTATCTCGCTTCAAAAATTACCTTCGAAACCAATTTCGCTGCGTAAGCTTACACTAGCGGAATATGATGCGGGAGAGCGCAGGGCTTGCCGCTTTCCATCCACAACGTCCGATGGAAAATGTTTGTCTTCGTGTTAAACATAGCGCATTTGATGTATACAGAAAGAAAACACTTCAATGGTTTTTCGTCCTGTATTTTCACTTTCCACATACATATCCAGTCTCTTCAGACGGCACTTTCGCGATTCTCGATACACATAACGCGCGCAAAAGAAAAAGCTCAGTGTCCAAAGCGAACACGTAGCGCAGTGCACAGGCCTCGGCCTAATCTCCGGTTTACACGGGGGGCGGAGCGCGCACCAGCCACGGCGCCTACCTGACCGTGTTTTTCCAATTCCGCAAAGCTATCTCGAGAGCGCCGCGTACCTGCTGCACCGGCACAATATTATCCACCCCGCCCAGCATTTGCCGTACACTGGAGTTCCGAAGTCGAGCGGTACGCGGAAAGCTGCAGTGGCGTTGGCAGGGGGGAGGGGAGGGACGCCGCCCGGCAAGGCCGGTGCCCGTTCTTAATCCTCCGGAGGCATAATCGGATTACAGTCGGGTGCCCGCGTAGTCGGCCCCGATCGGAACCATTTTCTTGCATGTTTTGGCTCACGGCGCGTCCTTTGGCCCGAGCAAGAAAGTCGGGAGGCCGGCAAGGTTTGCACAAGCAAGTATGAACGGTAGACAGGGGTTACCGGAGGAGGAGGGAAGCGCGCGGGCACTCGGTAAGCGGGTGAGGGGGCAAGCTCGCATTGTTCGGAGGCACTTCGTAAGCGGATTCATTGGCGGCGCTCCTCGATAGTAAATGAGTGTGTGCTGCTTGGAACGTTTACTCGAGCAAGAGTTTGTCTTGTTCGCTCTTTCCCCTTTCGGATAAAGCGGGGCGATTCTACTTTCCAGCTGCAAGTGATGGTGCTTATACACAAATATAGGTCAACATTTCTAGCCCTAGTTGAGCCAGCTTTTCAGCAGAAAACATTAATTTTATACGAACTGACTGGATAAGACTTGCGCTTGTTGGAATCACCGGGACAGTAGCAAACGGAAAGGGTTTCGCTCATTTCCCTTGCAGAGCGTTTTCCCCACAAACCAATGTGCAAAACATAACTAAGAGCCGTGTTTTAAACGAGGTAAAGCTAGGTAAGCTTTGTTTTTTTTTTTTTGTTTACTTGTGGGCGAACACACCTTTTAAAACTTCATTCATCTGCTCGATAAAAACTTTGCTGCCCAACACTTTGCACTTGGAAGAACATACGCAATACCTCTAAATAGATGCGGTGTTGCTGATTTATTGGGAGGCAGTTCATTTGTGCATTTAATATAACCAGGGGTTACGCTTTGTTTCTTCAATTCATCAGGCAGACAACAAGATCATGAAAAACCAGAAAAGAAATGGCGGGTCATAGTTAAGACGTATGCGTGTTGACGACGGAAGCCTTCACGCTGCCCACAACCGCGTATGTTGCTGCGGGCCTGTCATACAGTTGTGTGAATCGTCACATGTGAAGTAAACATCGTGGCCGGTGTAACACATTGAAAGAGCCGCGAGGGAATATCCGAAGAAACTGGCGAATGCTAAATATTTTGTGAGCAAAATCAACACTGAATGTCAGCACAACGTAAAATCAAATCCTTACGAAATATCAACGGATTATCGAACATATATCCCTGTTTCTGCACTGCGTTCTATTTTGTCTGTATCAGAAACACCGCCTTCTTACAACGACATTGTCGGTGAGCTTCACCGCGTCACGTGTGTATGCGCAGTGAAGAACGCTTGGGGGTTCTTTGCCTCACCTTACGAAACCCACACAACCCACCTTACACAGCTTATATCGCAAAATGGCGTAGGGAAAGTGATGAACATTCTGTGCCAATTTCTGAGAAAGGTGGTCGTATAGGGCGATACAAAGCAGGAACGAACACAATATCACTCAATGATTACCTACGTATACTTGGTACGAGCAGAAAATGTTGCAAGCCTACGTGTATATTATTTGGGTTGCGTGTGGGGTGGTTACATGCTAATTGCCAACTTAGGTGTCCAAATCAAAGGATCGTAAAAACAAAAACGAGCTGTGCCACAAACGCATATAACAAATGAACAAAACAATGCTACACACAAAAATGATAAGAAGACACAAGCTTTACACTCCTCCGCGGCACACTACTTTCGGCCAATTCCATACTTGAATCGTTCGTGCGATGCTACATTGGCTGGGGTGGAGGCAAAAACGCATTATTCATCTTCGCTCCGATATTTCATAGATGCTTTCCTCTGACATACATACGCAATTTATTCAAACAAAAACATCACACCCCTTTGCCACACTGCCAAGGGAAAGCAGTAGCAGCACGCAATGTGCCTTGCCCATCTCCACAAGTATTGTAAAGGTTCGTATGTCACCTGCCCCCATTACATGTAATGTTTATAACAGTTTCTCCATGCAACAGATAAGAACTCTGTTGAGAGGTTCGCGGAATTTTGTATACGAAACACAGACAGATGATCCAGAGTCCAGCTGTAATTCACTCATCGATCAGAAAGCTGCACTATTCTGATTTCTCAGTGAATTGCGTCCTCCTAGACAGCTGTGCCTTACGGCTGCAAATAAATAGTATTCGGAAAGGTCAGGCCCGCTTATGCTTTGTATCTGCGTGTATTTTGTATGGAGCCCCGTGGAGAATCGCCGCTTTCTATGCCTGTTTTCCAAGGTGGCTACCTCGGGTCGACGTGGAAGACGATACGATAAAGAACGTTTTCAATCTGATGCTTGATATTGTAATAAGTGAGGAGTTAGTGCTTCTCCTGATACATTTCCGAAACGTTGTTGGGATATAATGATACAAAAGCCCTAGCTCATTCAAAACGCACATAAATAAATTTCCGGGTGGCTACCATATTTTTTTTTCACCGCGGTGAAGCTGCGATAAAAAAGATGCAAAGCATCTCAGCGGGAATACTTTTCCGTCTCCAGTTGAAACATTCCGTCATTTGGTATTAGCATCAACCTACTAAAGTATTTTCGCACTAGTGAGAGGGCTCATTTTGTTTAAACTAATGCATGGTGTGAAATATTGTGTCGTTCCAGCTTCTAGTAAATTATGGTCTCGCAAAATTCGCTGCAACTGTAAGTTAAATATAAACGGCCCATCAGCTGTCCACCGACTTAGCCCTAAACGACCAAAACGGAGTGAAAAGTATAGAAGCCAAAATGCCACTCCCTGTCTTTGGGCGGGGAACCCTTAGAGAATGCCTAAAGATGCCGTAGTTTGTTGTGGAAAGCTGGAGCCAAGAAATTAGAAAACCAACGACGGTTAAGCGAATGGCAGGAAAACGACGCCCATGCTTTCCACGCTTTCCACGCCGGCGTGATGACGCTACCGTGGGCAGGGGTGGCCGCGCGAGCGTGCGTTTAAGTTCTTTACTTCATTAACTAATTGCTCTGTTGACGCAGAGACGAAGTAATTGATGGTACTTCAGCTTCTAGGCGCTGCTGCGACTGACAAGCAAAGAGGGAAGAAAAACAGAGAAAAGGGGAGGGGAGAGGATATGTACTCGGTGAAAAGTGGACAGAGCACCAGCACTTCTCCTTGCACCCAGCCCAAGGCGGCTTGTTACGCACTGCACAGCACCTTCATTCTGTATAAGGATGACTGTTATTTTTTCTTATCGTTGCATTCGATAACCTTCTTTGCCGTTCTGTTGTTTCTTTAAGGTGCCTATGTTTGTACTGGTTCTTTTAGGGCCTAAATTTTACGTGGAATTAGCGTTTGTTCCCGATTTTTTGCGGTGCACATGAACTACAAAATGCTAATTTCGTACACAAAACGTGTAGGTGAAGTACTATGAAAAGCTTTCTTGGATATATAGAGATTCTATGATTTCTGAATCTGCGACTCCTTAGCTTCGTTAGACATGCCCACTCGATTCGGGTGGGCTCCCTTTTTTTGTAGTTTCACGCGTGGTGAGATTTCCAAAAGGAGCAGATGCATCCTTGCTTCCGCCAAAACCATGGGAATGCGAGACGCGCCCGCCTCTCTCTCAGAAAGCCCCCATAATATATCCTTAATTTTGCTGTAAAAAAACAACAATAACAACGGAAACAGGGATGACGTTGTAACTCAAGGCTTTTTGCCTGGGTGTGTGTAGGTTGTATAATTATTTACATTAGTATTTGGATCACGGCGTTTGACGCGCCGAAGCTACGCCTCGACTATGAGGCGTGCCATGGTAGGCGACTCCGGATTATTTTGACCAACCAAGAATGTTTAACGGGCGCCTAAATCTTAACACACGGGCGTTTTCGCTTTTCGGCTGCACCTAGCCGCTGCGGCCGGTATCGAACCTCCGTCTTTGATCACAGCAGCCCAATGCCCCAACCACTCTGCCACCGTGGAGGGTATTGGTATAATTTTATGATGCGTATCAATTCTGCTCGCTGTTCTTCGGAAGCGCTACCGACGGGGGCAGTACGTAACAGTAGGCATTGGGCGGGATTATGATGCTTAGGTCAGAGATGAACGCCGTTCTTACTTCCAGATATGCAGGCCTTGGCTTGAAGAGGGCATTTGATATTTGAAACCCAGAAAAAACTTTCCTCAGATGTAAGTTGGCCGAGAGAATCAAGAAATAAAAGTGGCCAAAAAACTTAGGAGGCATTTATCATCGCTGCGAGACACAGGCCGCAAAATCGTCCTGGCTCGCTCGTCCTAATAATAGTCGCTACCCTCCTTGTCCCTGTCCTCATACTGCGCGCAGTCATTCTGTCCACGCCGCCTCAACTCGCTCTACCGTGAACCATTATCCGCACTCTAGGGGATAAAAGGAACACAATTTAATCATCCTCTTCAGTGGTGCTAATATGCCCAGTTTTTCCTATTTTAGGTGGTGATGGGGATAGAATTGCTCCGCATTAGAACTCTACAGCTAGAAATTGAAATGGAATGCGGCCACCTGCACTGAAACTCTGTTTTGCCCTGCGACCACTATGAACGCAGTAACTTGGGCTTCGATTTTTTTGTTAAAGGGACCCTGCAGAACTTTAGGTAAACGCTTTCACTCTTTCCTTCGCGTCTGGAAGCACTGCAAAAGCTAGTTATCGCCAGCACGGAGCGGCACTGCGTGATTTGCTCGTCGCACCAGATACGCCTTCCGTTTCTGCTTTGTTTTTGTGCCTTTATTTTTAAAGTTGCTATCGAATGCGTTCATTGCTGCAGCTAAAGGAAAACCAGCCAAGAGCCAGTACATGGGCTTAGTGACGTAGTTCGAGCCGTCGAAAAACATCAAGACCGGGAGAGAGAGAGAGAGAAAAATCTTTTGAGCGAGTTTACAAGTTTTCTGATGAGCATAGAGCGGTAATTTTTGGCTGAAGTACTTTGAGACCCCCTGATCTAAGAGCTGGGTGTGTTGGGGGGGGGGTGGGGGGGGTGACTACGTTCTGCAAGCATTTAAGGTTTCAAAATAGGTTGAAAGAAGTGTTGCAGGGTCCCTTTAAATATTTTGGCTCCCTGCATAATGATCACGTATCAACGATGCGGCCGTTTCTTAATAGAAACTTGATGAAATGACATCAAATCTCTCTTCTTACAATTAGCTTAAACCGAATCAAATGTTCTTAGATGTAGCGCCAACTTCGGACAGAGTATAATTACAGCCCATCCGAGTCCCGTTACGTTCACTCCTGAAATCTAAACACGGCAATCGTAGCTCAACGAAGGGGGCGCGAGAGCGAAGCTGGACCGGCCCGTAATGACTGTTCCGCACGTCGTCAGCGACATCGATAGAAAACAATCGCTTCATCTCGAGCAGACTTGGCACACACGTAATGGATCAGTTAATGCGAGGACCGTAGCGAAATCGGCCGTAATGGAGAACGAATGGGCCTGCTCACGTTTGGGATAAGCGTAATCTCTGAGAGGCACGCACCTTCCTTGTAATCTAAACACGGACGCGGAGCAACGAGCACCTCCCCTCCACCCGCAGTCGCCTGGTGATGTATGCGGCGAGGTGGACGGCCCACAACAATGCCCCCGTGGTCAGGTAATTTATGTAAACAACGTCCTTCTAGTCTCGCGAGAACACGGTACTTCTGAGTAGGTTGGAACGCCTGCAGGGGTGACGCAACTCTATTCGAAGGGGAAGACATTGAGTGGAATAGTGGCACACTGCAACCTTGGAAAACATGAATCAAAATGAATCGAATGTATATGGTGGGTATGTTAGAATGTCAACGGATGCGTATTTAAGCGGAAAGTTGGGCAAGTTGGTTACTAATGAATAAACTAGCGTGTGCTTTCTCTTTATTTACTTCGTCCTGTGTTACGTTTGCTCAGCAGTATGAATTCGTTAGCGTATTCAAGCTTGACGCAGGTACCTGACGGCCAGACTTCTTTAGGTTGCGGCTCCGCGGGCTATGCAAGTGCTTGTTTAAGACATCTGTTCAAGAAATCAGAGTTGTCCGAGGTGCGAACATAAGGATTTAAAGACGTCATACTAGAGGGTGTTGTTATTTTACGGTGAGTGTAGTGTATTTGCTGACAGATGCTTTTGAAAGGTGAACGAGAAGTGGTTTTATTTATTTCAACTGATATTTATAACGGATGCTGTTATTCGTAGCTTCAATAAACTCTTCCTGCTGTTTTTTTTTAAGCAGGCAACTACTCGCACCTTATGCTTTTGAAAGGTGAACGAGAAGTGGCTTTATTTATTTCAGCTGATATTTATAACGGATGCTGTTATTCGTAGCTTCAATAAACTCTTCCTGCTGTTTTTTTTTTAAGCAGGCAACTACTCGTACCTTATTAGCCCGTAAGAAATGTTTTAAAAAATCGAAATGTAAAGAACACGTGACTACATAAATAAATACATAGACGCTTCAGGAGTGCAAAATACGTGCTGGTGCGAAAGTACAAGAGAAAACTTTCGGCAGCTTTGAAAATGGAAACTAAATTATACGTGCATAAAATATCATATGGCCACGCGATCACCAAGGGAAAAAAACGGGGGGGGGGGGGGGGGAGTGTTCGAAAAATTATTGCTAGGTGTTTATCAGATTGCGTAATATCTCATTTCCTTTTTCGTGTGACTTTTCTCTCTTTGTACGCTATGAAAAAAGAAAAAAGAAACGCCCAGAAACTGCGCCACCCTTGGTTGTTCTTGCAAGCGCTTCAGTCAGCCTCCAATGCGTTCAGTTAATGTTTGATTGTTAGTTTCGAGAGGAGCCAGTTGCTCCCGAGAGGTCGTAAATAGAGTAAAGCTGTTAGAAACCAGCCTACATCAGAAAAACAAATTCGACTACGGAATATTGTGTGCAAGGGCGCACTCTCCAGCTTATAAAGCGTAGTCTTATACGCTACCGTGGGCATGTGCTACTCGGCGGGCTGTTATAATTTAAGAAAAAGCATAAAAACGTCTTAAATATATGAGAACATCACCAAAACCTCCGTGATGAGGGGCAAGCAGTTTTCTTGTCTGGAGAGCCATTTTAACGAGGAAACAGTGGCTGTATTTCGGCGAAAGACATAATAAAAAAAAAAACCATCTGCTCTGAAATTTTTTTCGGCCTTTGAAATGAGGCATTTTCCCAATGCGAAGTGAAATTCCTAGGACGGTTAAGGGCTACTCACAAATGAAGCGCTGCAACTAAGTCTGCGGTGTTTTTGTTTTCTTTTCACATGATATTTCAGTTCACATTAAGAGAATGAAATGTTATTGGTAGCATTTGGTACAAAAAAGAGATTCGACGCGGCCCTGATTATTCCCAATTAAACAGTAGGATAATTACGGAAACAAAGACAGCGCCAAGCCGGTGTTCAAAGCGATAATAAATGTAGCCGCAGATTATGTCGGCTGTACCAATTTTAAATGTACGATGCCTTCGACTCCCTTTAAGTGCACGGAGAATTTTTGGGCTGGATTTCCACAGTATATTCAGCTTGTGTGCACGCCAGGGTTTGGTTCAAAATCTAGACGTACTCCTCGGGCTTGTAGTACGCCCCCGCAGAACTCCATTGATTTCTCGCCCCTTGATCTTTTCAGCCGTGATCCGTCTTCGTTTCGGCCATCGGGATCCCAATGCCCCAGTTCAGAATTTTGTAGCGTGAGCTACACTGGCCGAGGTTGAGCAGTTTCGCGTGGCTCCTGGGGAGCCGTGCTGTGCATGCGCGAGGAGAATTGACGTCTCACGGCGCACAGCTGGCGCTCCGGAGCCGCCGCCGCTGCGACTGGAGTGGACTGGACTGGACTGGACTGGACTGGACTGGATTGGATTGGATTGGATTGGATTGGATTGGATTGGATTGGATTGGAAATGGTTTTAGCAGCAGTAAGCATGATAATCAGCTAGTCCTAGACAACCAGGAAACCTAAGAATAACCAGCTGAACCTTTTTGCAGAAATAACAATTCGCTCCAGGTCGTCGTGAAGCAGGTCACACTTACTGTCACAATCTATTATCGACATCTTCGAGATTATGTGCGCAGCAGAATTTGGTTGCCGGGCATAAAAAAAATTGCTGCCAGCGTAGCCGAGCCGAAGTGCTATGAGAGGCGCAAGAAACAGCCGATATCTTTGTTTCCCTGTGTTCGTATTTCCTCTCCTCTTGTGCCTTTCCACGGGCACTTTCTGTTGCAAGGACCGAACTGCTGATAGCATCGGCTCGATTGTGCCGGCCTGCAACGATTCCTCATCACGGCAGGAGTCCATCAGGCGTGAGTGAAAGCGGCCAAAGTAATCGTAAAGGCACGCCATAGCCTCGAGCGGATGTGGAACTCTCAGCTCGACAAACAACGCGAGTTCGGACACTGGGTCGAAATACGTCCTTTTGATCGTAGCGTAGATGTGGGAGGGCGCAGATCTATGCAGCGCCAAGGGAGGAACATAGAGAAATCGTGCCTGAAAACAAAAACATAAATAAGAAGAAGCACTGCGTCTGTTCCCTACCCGATGCATTTCACTGGGGAGCAGCGAACACAGTGCCGCACAATCACAGCACCAAAAAAAAAAAAAAAAAGAGAACGCTTAGGTGATACCGTTACTACTTCTATCAATCGCAATATTGATACTTCTGAGAGAAAACAAAGTAAGAATGAGGACATCCAGCTGATACTTCGGTCCAGTTAGAGTAACTTTACAGAACTGATTCATTATTCACGCACCCTGTTGTTTTGCTTCGGCTGCTGAAAGCATTGATTCTGGATCCCTACTCTGTATCGCGGTGTTTTTATTTTTGTGTGTGTACTAATGTCACTCCCACTATGCACTGGGGTGCGCGGCATCGAGTCAACAAAATGAAACAAAATGAATCAAATAAACCCTGAAAACAAATTCTGCCAATTATGACCAGAAATAGAACATCCTGCAACCGGACCCCCCTGTAACTGTGGGTACAACCGTCCCTGAGCCTGACGCTCGGCTCTAACAGCGGTGCGCATTATTTGGAGAAAAGCTCCGCAGTACTCCTGAATACTTCAGATTTGAAGGACACAAGATAGAAAGGTGGTTAAAACAAAGAAAAAATCCGCTGAGGATCTTTCTGTTTTCGAGCGCCGTTTTTGCAGGTAAAACCAGTCGGAGGTCAATGAGAAAATTCGACATCTCTTCAAGGACCTCAAACTCTCGTAAGAGTTTCCGCTATTATACTGCATTTTAAGCCTAACCCAAGTCACAATAGCGGTGAAATTGGTATGGTTATGAGTGAGAGATACTCTCCGTGTTCGAATTACCTGAGGGGCATGTAGTCTTCTTTCTTCAGAGAGTCCGTGAACTTTGTTATGTAAATTATTTCGCACGGAAGATCAGGTGCTTTGCTTGATTAAAGCTTCAGAATTCTTTTGAATTGAGCGTAAAAAAAATAGAAAATCAAGAAACGTTCATTCATAGCTAAAGCTAAATTTAATTAGTTAACCCAACAACGCTACGAAGAAATTGCTAATATTTTCAGAAAATCTATTGTTATCTGGAGGCAGCTCAGGTGCGCGCGACAATTCAATGGCGGGCGTAAAACTCGGATGATATGTAAAAAAAAAACCTTGTTTAATTTATTCCAGCAAATATGCGCGCACTACTTTCACGTGCAATTGGATTGAGATTCCCATTGTTACCTCGTCGCCCTTTTAAAAAAATATCGGAGGGAACGATTTTCAAGCACACTTAGGTTTGCGTACTTAATCCCCGCTGTGCGTTTGCTTTAAGCGAGGCAAGACCCAGACTTCGCTATCCGTGAGGGGCAGGCTTAAAAGGGGTCGAAGCTACAAATCAGTATAAACGGGGAAGTGAACGCCTCTCATTCGAATTCAGCGGTCCGTGCCGATTTGCTCCTCTTCTTCCTTTCGTATCTCCCGCCCGGACCCGCGCGGGCTTCGGCCAATAATTGATTCGCCAATCCTTTCTGCACCGAAGCCCGTTTAACGGATGATAAAAGGCGGTCACTTGCCTTCCCGCCTGCTGCAGGCCACGCTGGGCGTACTTCGTTAATTCCTGCGCCGCGGCCCATTGCAAATTAACAGCTCAGCCGTGGAAGCCGGCTCTGGCTCGTTCATACGAGACCGGCACTAACGCGAACGCTGCCGCTACGCGGGGGCGGGCGGCTCCGGGACAGGCCCCGTAGTCCGGGCCAATTGTTACGCAGGGACGGCGAGGAGAAGCAATGGAGATCGGCCACACTCTCGGGAGTACACACACACACACACCGCACAAAGCGTTACCGCCTTTGAGGCGAGCGTGAAAAAGCAACGGGCTGCGGGAACAATTCGACGGTGCCCAACCTAACCGAAAGCGTGACGGTGGTGGCTGCTGTGCCGTTCGCTCTGCCCGCCCCGCGGTTCCTCTCGCGAAGCGGCCGTATTCCCGGCGGAACGGGCAACTACGCCCAGCTCGCTTAATCAGTAATTTCACGTTTCGATTGTCTTCTCCCTCCCTCCTTTCGCCGTTTCTCCTCTCCCTCTCTCTCTCCTCCCTTTGTCCGCTTTCAAACATCGATCCGGCCACGAGAAAAGGTTCGGACACGGCTCCTTCCTATAGTCGGGTGGTTCCACGCACCGGCCCGGTAGTTCCCGTACTTTCTCGCCCTTTCCCGTCGCGTTCATCCGCCGTTCTCTGGGCTTCACCGCTTTTTCCTTGACCCTTTTCGGTTGCCTGGACCTCGTGCCCTGAAAGAGGCGCGTGCGATACTGCCTAATAATGGGTCTCCGATGCATTGCAACCTTTCAGCTGACCGCGTCGACCTTACGTCACAATGTAATTGAACTGTGAAATGAATAATGCGAACGCTGCATTGCCGCAAGATTCAATTCTGAAATCGCGAAGGTACGAAGGAGCCGTAGTTTCAAAGACCTTTGGTCTTGGTAGGCAAGGCCATTGTAAGGTATAGAGCTAAAAATCAGAAGTCCGTCCTTTGAGCAGAGAAGGCTCGGAATCGACTCAGAGTGTCTGCGTTTACCACGGAAGCGAAGGTGTTCTTTTTTCTTGCACGGGCTGGAAAACTATCTGACCAAAGAAGTAACTTTTAAGAAATTGCCTTAATGAGGGTACGAAAACCGACTTTTGCTCCTTCTCAATAAATTTGCCGGACGAGACATTTTTCATAGCTTACGCCTTACAAAAGCTTGAAGGCGTAGTTTCTTCAAGCACTTTGATCGACTTCTGGTTTCAACAGAGTAAAAAAATCAGAGAACCGCTCTGTTTATTTATCACCAGATGAGTATCAGCCAAAAAAAATTTTGCCCGCAACGCCTCGACGGAATTTCATCATTTTACTGAGCAGAAAAATGTCACTAAATTAATGGGATTTCACGTGCGATAAATGGCCAGGGTGGGCTTATTTATTTTAAAGCTCTCCACTATTCAGCGCTGCTGATATCTTTGAGTGGTCCGTCGGTGTAGTTAAGTGCACGGCCGCAATAACGCGTCGGTTAAGTTCAGTTTATACGTCATGTGCAGACAACTACCAAGCCTTCACCCTTGGTTGTGAGCACGCCCACCTGATCTTTACATCGCCACGTCACTTTTTGGGTGGGTCACTTTGCAATGGGTGGAGGGTGGTGACATCACAAGGACGGGACTTTGCTGTTTAGGGTGTTCACCACTGCGTTCGAATCTTCAGAAGCAGCAGCTGCTTTCTCAGTTTTCATGCCTTTTGTAGCAAAGTTACCGCTAGAGAAAATTTAATAGAGTAGGAGATGCTCTTAAAAGGCCACGAATACAAAATTTAAGTTTGGTTCATTCAAAATATTCCCACTTTTAACGCAAACCTCAACTAAGATAAGCTACATAATGAGGAAAACACAGAATAGGCCTTTACACCCTAGCTACTTTTTCGCGCTGCCCTGATGACTCATTACGGGCGGCTGGTTGCGGTTAGCCGAGGTCGGCAAAATCTAACGCAAATTAAGCTGGTTAAACAGGGATTGCAAGCTTGCAGAACGAGCTATTGGCGCTTAAATTTAGGGCACATTGTTTTTATAGAAGTAAGAATGGTGGGGTAAACGATGGAAGTTCCAAACTAACACATAAACATAGAAGCAACAGTGCGTGCAGCATGCATTATGCCGGCCGACGCTGTACAGCCGTCGGTCGCGTTGGGCTTGTCTGACACGACAATGACCAGCTGGCATAAACGACACTCACTCACGTGACCCTTCCTGTCGAGCTGTACGCGATATTTCCCGACACGATTACAATGAAGAGTAACAAGGAGACAGGTACAAGTCTGGCCAGAAAAAAACCGTGTGCAGACAGCAATCCTTGAGTGGTATTGTGGCGCCATCTATGAAAGTAGACGGTAACCAGGTTAACGAAAAATATCCGTGGGTGGCAGCCTTAGTCGACATACTAGATTTTGCTTTATAAACCTGCCCTGGATGCATCATTATCAACGTCACAAAACACACGATGCAGCGGAAGAATTAAAATTTTGGCTGAAACTGTTTAATTTCTAAGTGCAGAAAGCATCGTTTGCTGTCCAAGAAACACTGATGGCACTAGAAAATGCTAAATCTTACGAATAATAAAAGTTTACATTTTCTGTTCACGACCCCTTAAATAAGTGCGCTGAATAAAATAAAGTGCATTTCATGATTGGCTGCGCTGAAAGCCATTTGTAGTTATTTGTATACAAGTTATCTGCAAGAGCAATTATTGGCTTAGTTATTCCGCTCACAATCGAATTCACGGTGCGAGCCAGAACAAACGTTTCTACCTAACGTTGTTCTGTCGTAGTGCGAAGCCTGTCAGTCAAGGCCACAGAGGAAACGAATGCCGCGCAAGTAAGAAGTCCCGTTGCTAGACAACGGCAAGAGGCGTCGAGCATGCTGGGCACAGCGGCTGCTCTGTGTGCCCATGGATAGCACGGTTCCTGCAAAGAATGCACAGAGGGCGACAGCGTGAGGAGGACAGTAGAACATGTATGACCGGACTGCGTGGCCTAATCTCCCTGCGCTTGGGCAGAGCACGGCGCCTCTGTCGCATTTATCGACCCTCAACATAGCGTTTCGCAGAATGGTCGTGTATGTACTCCGACCGATATCGATGCTGAGCATAAGTGTTCAGCTCTCCACCTGAGCAGCGCGTGCGACGCCAAGCTCAACGTGCGGCTTTTGACAAAGAAGAACAAGATAACCAAGAATAACTAAGGTGAATGGCAGTGGTAGCGCTGAGAGGGGGAGGAATTCCCCTCGAGAGGTACTAATCACATTCACCTCAGTGAAACGACTTTCAATTTTTCGCGCAAGAGTTTTAAAAGGCCTCGAAAATGTCAGCGGACAGTAATTTGCGTTTATTTTTTGTTGTTAACAGCTATGCCGCATTCGCACCGGAAGCTCGAGTGAGCCTCTTTTTCGTCGCTTCTTTCTAGTTGTCCTCTTGTTAACGCTCCTCCAGTAAAATCGCCTCCCAGCCCCGTTTATCGCTCTCGCCGCGAAACGTAAACACGCTTTTATCAACGCCGTGCCGTTCGTCAACGACGCGGAAAGTTTGAAGCCCAGTGTAGCAGGGGCGCGCGCTCAGCTGATGACAACGCGCAGCATATCGCAGAGCGACGACGCGGCGGGGACATCGAAGTTTACTCTGGCTGCCGCGTCCGCAAAGCACGCGGCGCGCAAAGCAGCAACAGAGACGCGTTTGCGCGCATAAGCGGAGACCGCGCGCCGCACAGCCTTCATCATCCGTCTCCGCGCCTGCCGACCGGCTTTGCCGCTCCAATTTGTTTGGCGAGATAGGGAGCTGGGAAACTTTTTAGTCGGCACCCAACTGCGCGCGCGTGCGTCCCCCGACGCCTCCTCCCCCGCGCTTTCCGGCACGCAAACTGGCACACACTGCGCGCGCTGCGCCACATCCTCGCTTACCCTGCTCCGGCGTCACGTCGGGAGGAGGCTGAGGGGGCAGAAAGAACCGCGTGTTCTTTTCCTCCTGCTCGCATCCGTCCGCCTTTTCTTCTTCCAGCTCCCTTCGTTGTCTGCAGCGGCGTAGCCGAAGAGGCGAGCGCTAAAGGGATGAAGGCGAGCGAAAGTCGCGGCAGTGGAGGCGAGGATGGGCTTCCCTGTACAGCGAAAGTCTTCGTGCTCGGCGGGCGGTGTTGACAAGCGGGAGCAATAATTTACCGCGCGGAGGGGAAGCTGGGCGTGCGTTGGCAGAAGAAAAAGGACGGACGGGAGAGGGAGGCGTCACTTATCAGCCGCACTACTCCCGTTCGCACGCGCAACCCGGCCTCTCTTCCCGTGCCGGGCATCCCCGTCCGCCACAATCTCAGCACGGCCGGACGTCCGGGTAACTGCCGTCGTCGCTTGATCCGTGCGCCGTCCAATCAGGGTAGTCATGAACCGAAAGTACCACCGCGGCTTCCCCATCCGCGTCGGGGCGTGGAAGACGTTTTGAGTGACGTCGAAGTTACTGTCGCAGCCTTTGCAAGGGGTGCGCATATCTTGAATGCCGGTTTAGGAATCATAATTTACCGTTATTTACCGCCATTATTTAGCACTCTTTATTTAGGGTCTACCCCTCGTACTGCCTGGAATCGAACATGCATCCGTCATTTGGGACCAGTGATTTCCCGTGCGGGGAATTTTCCCTTTTTCGGAGAATTTTCTGCTGTAATTTCGGCCAAAAGGGAAAACGGGAATTTTTAGTAGATGCAGAGAATTTTAGGAGCCATTGAGTAAAAAACAAAAATACCGTCAGTAATCTGGACTATGATTATGTGCCACTTGATGATATGCGGGAATCGTGAGAGTAAATATACGGTACCCATTCCTGGGCTGAACGTTTGTCAGGAGCTCGAATGCTGCCTTTGAGCCTGCGCAGACAACCCATCTTGCAACTTGCCACCTTGTGGCAATGAACTTTACAGCCTCGGAAATGGCCCAGAGCTCCGCAGTTGCCTACGAGTTTGGAACATCACAGTTCGAGTACGGGACATCACTGTTTGGGACATCCACCGATCTTAAGTAATCCATAACATTACATCACTCCAAACCACCGCAGTTTGTTTAATGCTTTCAGATTATTGCCATCATACGAGCGTCAGAGTATTAAACGTTCGTGAAGAGTTACTTGGCCCATTACCTTTTCAGAAATTTTGCAGTCATGACTTTTTCATTCATCGTCCATTACCTCATGACTGAAATCATCACCTGTAACCTTTGCGAGTCATGAACACCCTATTACGCGAAAAAATAAAATTATCCAGTTTTAGCTATCCATGGTTCCTCGTAACCCGCCCAATTGTTGCCGTACACAACTCATTTCATATTTTGTAAATCTGCCCTGTCATTTCCAGGAATGTAATTAAGCATATGTTCCTCCTTAACTTTTAAGTTTCCATTTATTACATAGACTTATTTTTTTTCTTCCGCTGTGTCACCCATTCATCCTTTATGTAATACCCTCCTGCGAGAGGATCTTTCAGGTTACATTAGGTATAGAAACAGACAATAAATAAATAAATAAATAAATAAATAAATAAATAAATAAATAAATAAATAAATAAATAAATAAATAAATAAATAAATAAATAGAGCTTCATTCTTAGATCTTCAAGTATGCGTGAGTACCTCGTCGCTCTCCTTCACGATCTTGAGGCTCGGCCCGTTGCGCACGCCTTGCTTTGGCTTTCGAAGTCCGCAACATGGCGTTTCTCCCAAGCCTTTGTACGCCCGCCAACCACGCTTCGCTCTTTGGTCATTTCAGTGCTGTCGTTTTGTCGCCTTAACAGCGGCATTGGTGGCTGTTTTAATTAAGTATTGTCTTTGATGCCATCACGCACATTTCCGTTTCAAGATTTCCGTATAAAAATTTGTTGCGACGTCGCAGGAACCACGCAGCAGAAAATGTACAGAAAGCACAAACGAGCACTCCTATAGATCAAAGAAGCCTAACTGCATGCGAGAAAAGTTAAGCCATTGGCAATTTTCTATTGTTAGCCCAGCCTCTCTAACGAAACCCAGCAAGAGAAAAAAAGAACACCGTTGATGCAGCATTCCAAACGATGCACGCGGTGCTCTAATCTCCCAATTTATCGCCGGAAGCGTATAAACGAAAAAGAAGCGAACAAAAATATGACAGAAAGCACAAGCTTGGGGGTCGCCTTTTTACTAAACAAAGCCTCGTTAGCGACGCGTTCTGCAGGGTTTAATGTTTTCCTCCTCCGTGTTTAAGGGCGTATACTTCACAGGCCGAGCGGCGCGCAAGCCTAACTGGGAGCGCCTTGCAAATGAGTGCTCTCCCGATGAAAGCTGCCTAACAAGGGCTCGTTTCCCCCCGGCTCGGTTAAAAAGCACGAATCAGCGACGCGACGGGGGCCCGGGGCACGTTGTTACAGACGTGATGCCCGTAGGTGACAAGCCCGACCCCGTGGAAACGACAGCGGCCCTAACAAGGGCTGGAGCAGCGCCCCCTGAGCGTAAACGACACTGCATTGCTGGGAGCAATATACGAACACGCGGTGATGAGCCGAAACTTCGTAGTAAACAGAGTAAAAAGCGGACCGAGGAGTAGACGGCGTAGCGGCCTTCGTCCATACGCGGCCGCTATGGAGCCGCCTGGGCTGCCGATACGTGCCAGGGCGGTGCCCAGGCGAGAGCCATGTTAAAACCGGCGAAACACGTGGGTGTGTTTCGGTCCTGTTTCACGCTTGAACCGGGATTTCAGATAATTGGAGTCCGCATATGCTTGCGGCTGTACGGCCTTTGACATTTCGTCCCTGTGAAACGCGTTTTCGAGTGGTCTTGCGCAATTGGGCTGCTTCGGCTGCGAGGCTGCGCTGCTTCCGTAGTTCACGGCCACAGCCAGTGGCAGTAGCGTGTAAAGAACGAAAACTTCGCAAGCCACGTACTGGGTAAGGGTGGGCATCGTTTTCGCTTAAAACTAAGCTGGTCGGGCCCGTTAACCGCAGCGCCTGCTACTCAAGATGCGAGGGGTGGTAACCACGTAAACAAAACATGCGCAATAACAGATACTGCGAAGAGCGGCAATAACATAAAATACAAATAAAGCACGAGGATACAACGCTACACATGTTCTTAAACATTACTCAGGTAGCTAAGGGTATAATAGCAAAGAAAAAGACACCGCAATGCTTCTTTGGAGGCTTAGCGTTCACTGGACAGCTGTATGGACAAAACCAACTCTCTATGTCACGGTACTTTTCTAAGCACAGCTGAGTTACATCTTCACCAAATTAACGCTTCTTAGAACGGCAAGGCTACACAGGCGTTCCAAGAACGTGTAGCCTACTAACTAACGAAAGTAAATAAAAATAAAGGAGATTGATGTGGAACGGGAGGAGGGGGCACGCGGCTCGAAAGGCCCTAGAAACGCGAAAACAAAACGCAAGATGGAATCATATGTATGGCCGCGTAATTAAAGAACGTGATCAAGAGAGCTTTATTCAAGACGCTGCGCTAGTTTTGAGAGGCAAAGTACGCTCTCGGATCCAAAGGATTAATCTATAATTATGCAGTTTCCAAACACGAAGTTATGGGCGTGATAGGCACGGCCCATGCCTTGTAACGAAGCAATGACACTGCTGTTAACTTTCTTTTATGTTTTGCGAATTAGTTAGGGAAGTTAAGAGGTAAATTTCCAGCAAGAAAAGAAGCGTCTTCTTTTCAAGGCTTTAGGGGAAAGCGGGATGACAAAAAAGGCCACTCTCATCGTCCTTGCGAATAAAGCAAACGAACCGACTTAACTACCAGCATGCCAATCAGCAGGCTCTCAGAGCGCCCAAATATCGCAGAAAATAAAGTGAAACACTGAAAGCGACAACGTGCCTTTAAGCGCTGTTGAATAATGTAAGATCCGCATCCTTCAAAATGAGTTGTTGCTTGACGTGTGTGTTACGGTGTAAGAACTTGGTTATTAGTGCCAGTAAACCGCACGCTAACAAAGCTGACACAGAGGGGCGTGTGTGTCCACTTTCTTGTGTACGCTTTACTAGTGCTAATAACCGCGTTTTAAGATCCACATTACATGGGTTTTAAGCTCAATAATTGGGTTGGGCGGCCGTGCTTTTTAACAGTTTTGACGGTGCTCAGCGATCCGTATCTGGTTAATGGAGAAAATTTTCACGCATCACTTGGAATGGCACAAAAGCCGCTGCTTGAGCGGGCCGGGAAGGCAACGGAGGAGTAAAAGAAAGCGGCTGATACTTAAGACGATAGAAGAAGCAGCTAAGAGCGCGCAGCGTAAGACATCAAGTCTCCCGGTGCCGCATCGGCATCAAAAGAATTCAGCTTAATTCGGGGTTTTCAACGAGGCTCTGGTTCTTTGACAGGGCAATGTCGCGTGTCGTGACAGCAGTGAAACGAGGCCAGCGGCAAGGAGAACATAAAGAAAGAGAGCAAGAACGGGAGGACAAGAAAGAAAAGCAGCCTGATGTAGTGACGGCGGTAATAACCATATATCCGGGCACTCCGCGAGGTCCGGGACGTTCATACCGTTTTACTGCGTGCCCGCGCCCAGTTCGCGTCTTATTAAACTCTCGTCTGTTATTATTAATCAAAGAGCGTTCTTCAGCGGGAGTCCCAACGACTGGAGAAAATAACGAACCCGCCCCGCAGCCATCATGTATTAATTAGCGCCCTCGGCGAATGTCCTACCCGTAAATAATCACTCGAGGGAATTGGCGACCCGGAAGGAACCGTCGTCGTCTCCGCCCGGAAGAAGAATTAAAAAAGATCGCGCGAGAGGAGGCGGTGCGCGCAAAAAGAGAGCACGAATGCGACGTAAAGACGAAAGAGAGAGAGAGACCGGGCGAAACAAGTTAATAAAACAGTGGCGGATCCGCGCAAAAGAAAAGGCGCGGACCGTGGGGAGGGGGCGAAGTCGGGGACGCTTCATGCGTGGCACATAATTTCCGCACGAAGGCCCCGTGCAGGATTCGCCCGGACCAATGTCCCTTTGTGCCGGCCGACGCACGCAGCAGTGGATGCACACGCGGCCTGGTCGCTCGGGCGCCGCAATTTTCCGTGGCCTTCCTTTCATGAGCCGCTGCTTAAGCGCGGCGGGCCGCTCCTCGCCCGCTCTTGCTGCTCTCGGACGAGCATTGACACGGCCGGTGGAGAGGGGGACGCCGGCTGCCTGCTAATATAGCCTGCCGCAAGGGTTATGCAGCAGCCTGGCGCACGCGAAACCGCGAGCCCGAAAAAGGCAATGTCCGCGTACTACATAGAATAAATCGCGTTCCCGTCGTCATCGTCCCGGAAGGGACCCGAGAGGCGCGTCCCTCTTGGTGCACGGACACGGACACTGACTCCACACGAGCTTTTTCAGTCTTTGGCGGCAGTTAATTTTATTTATCGCCCGAACTTCCTGCGCTAACTACGCTTTAAGGGCGAAGAGCGCTTTATAGACGGACAATCAAATGATGCTTTTGTGTTTCGCTTCTTGGTTGTATTGCCAGGTTTTCTTTTCGGTGTTTTTCTCTTTCGTGTTTGCAATGAAATTCTTTTAGCTTAATAGCGACACTTTCTGCTTTTCTTATTTCAATATACAAGGCCTACCCATGAAGGGTAAACGTTGTTGCCGTGCTTATAATTTAAGCCGGCATGCTGCGGATAAACTTGCTCGTGCAATTTCAGCGCCATTTTCTGGTTTATTCTCCGCATTATGCCTTGCCAAACTCATTGCTTCAATAGTCACGGCTGACCGTACATGGGTCAGTACTTTGTGCGCACGCAAGCACGCAGGCGCGCACGCACACACATGATGCGTGCACTCACCCACGTGCACGCCCACAGATAAAATCCAGAGGACGATGAAGTTAGAAGGTGGTGGACAAACATGAGACACAACTTCGGCAGACGTAGCGGCTCAATCCGGTGCCAACGTTTCCATAGGCAGGCTTGTCTTCGTCGGAGCGACGACGGACGGTTCCTCCTCGCACACTCTGTATAGGGACAGGTACCCTTACAAAGCAACTGAATGAGAGAGAGGAAGGAGGTTGGAGAGAACAAAAGCGAGGGCGAGAGCGGAATCCGTTTGAGAGGAGCAGCGAATTATTAAGAGAGGAACAGGGACATACTTCTTGAGAAGTAACGGCCGCCGAGAGAGAAAAAACGTTTATATATGCACTTATACATATTTCTACGGGTCTATGATGAAGCTGGGATTGACTTAGTTTATACATAGGGTTTTAAGTGCGAATGCACTTTATAAGCGACCCCAAACCTTCCACCGCCGGCGGCGTCGGCGGCGTCGGCGGCGTCCGCAGTCCTCCTCTCTCTATATAAAAAAAAACACAGCATCCGGCGCCAGGTTTCGATCCGAGGACTTTGCGGCCGCAGCCCGACGCTCTACCGAATAAGCCACGGACGCGACGCTGATATCGGTGTCAGAACGCGCCTTATATCTTTAACGCACTCAAACTACGTCGTCAGCGGCGTGCGTTGGCGACTCAGCGGCGTTATAGCGGCTTGATAACTGCGTGGTGTATACGTGATACTACAAACCCGATGGAAGAGATGGAAGAGAAGGCGGCGAGGCGGTGGGCTGCGGGGGCCGAGCGCAAGCGCCGCAAGCGGGCCGACAACCGTGCATTCGCACTTTCACATTCTCCCCCTCGGGGAAATGCGGGGGAATTTTTTTTCTTTTTGGAGTTTTATATTTTTAAAAAATCATGGGGGGGGGGGTGAAAATCGGGTGCTATATTTTGAACTGATATTCGGGGAGAAGTCGGGGGTTTTTGTGAGACAATTATGAAATTCTGGTTTTTCCTGGTTTAATCGATAGTTGTACTAAGTGATACAGTCAGTTGATTTCAGAGGGTATCCCAAGCTTCTTAACAGAACATCGCAATACACTAAAGGGCACACCCAAGTTCCTTCTTGCCTCGCATTGCTCTAAGCATGGTTGTTACCCCAAGTTTAACCTTACAAGCGTTCTGTTTACACACAATGACACACGCACGAGAGAAATTTGGGAAGCCTTCTTGATAAAAAAGAATTCTGACTCGTGAATTAGCTCGCCCTCGGTGTCACTGCTGGATAGTGAAGTTGCTTATCTCGACAGTACTTGAGCTTCAGCTATCTGGGCTGTGGAGAGTGTGCATCGCGCGCGGTCTACGTCACGGCTGTGGTTAGTGCGCAGGCTCAACTCTTTTATGTTTTCCTTCTTTTCAATAAACCTTCAGTTGTTAGTAGCGCTCGTGTTGTGTACTCCTCTCTCGTCCCGTTTAATTTGCGCTGGTAAATCATGAATTCTTAACTTAAGCGCGTTGACATTGGCGTCCATTTCGCGCTGGCAATCCGGGTAACTTCAGGGTTCTCTTGAAACTGCTCTCCGCAATTTGGCATTTGTTTGGAAATTAATAAACAATAATGACGCTATATAGCATTGATAACTTCTAAACTTATCACAATGAAACATTTTATTCACGAAAAGCTGGTCATCGATTGCTCCCTCATCCTTCCTAATATAGAATATTATGATCTGCGTGCACAACTTGTCGGTATTAGTTCTAGGGCTGTCTGATCGCTGAACGTATTTCAACTGGGAAAAGTTCTCTCGACAACACAGCCTCCATCAGCTGGGCAAAACAATTTCAGTGCTGCTTTTGCCAGCTTGAGGTTGTGAGCGGAAGTCATGTCCATACTCAATGAGTTCGGAAGGTGTGTCTGTGGGCATTGCTTCCAGCAAGTACTGGTTGAAAACGGCGGAACGTCATCCCACAATTGTGCAGATCACTACTTTGGGAAGGTCCATTCGGGGAGAGATCAGGTTTAACCCGAATCTCCTGAAACGTGTTCGGGGTGTGAGAATCGAAGAACAACCCTATTTGTACGAAATCCTGCTGAAGAATGGGGTGGGGTGCATTCGGCAGGTATTCCCAGATAACGAATGGCAGCCTACCATTGTCCCTGAAGAAGAACATGTATGACAGCTGCATCTTACCTGTACTCACGTACGGTGCGGAAACTTGGAGGCTCACTAAGAGGGTTAAACTTAAATTGAGGACGACTCGGCGAGCAATGGAACGGGAGATGATAGGTATAACATTAAGGGACAAGAAGAGAGCGGAGTGGTTCAGGGAACAAACGCGGGTTAAGGACATATTAGTAGAAATTAAGAAGAAGAAATGGACGGGGCCAGGGCATGTAATGCGAAGGAAAGATAACCGTTGGTCATTGAGGGTAACAGAGTGGATCCCTAGAGAAGGCAAGCGCGGTAGGGGGTGGCAGAAAGTTAGATGGGCCGATGAGATCAAGACGTTTGCGGGGACAAATTGGTCGCAGTTAGCACAGGACCGGGATAATTTGAGATTAATGGGAGAGCCTTCGCTCTGCCGTGGGCGTAGATAGGCTGGTGATGATGATGATGATGATGATGATGAAGTTGAAGCGTAGCAGTAAAACCTTACGAAGTGCGCCAGATTAACCTCCGAATGGCTGCTTAACGACCAGGGGCTAAGTCCGAACGTAGTTCGCCCAGCCTCCTAAGAGCAGCAGCACGACCCATCTCCATCTGGCCGTATCTGAACCACTCGGGAGAGGAGAAGCGCGCCTCGGGGCCGACAAATAACGCCAAAACTCGGGGATGCGAGAGATTAACTGTCGGCTCCTTCTGGCCAGCGCCGAACTTTGCGCCGTTGGCCAGGAGAGCGCCGACCCGGCTCCTGAAGAATGTAATGGTGAAAAGCGGGCCGTGTTGGCGTCTGATTAAAGTCATTTGTCACAAAAAAACTCCGGCGCAGGTCTCTCTAGAACTCATCGCTCTCTTCCCTCATCTCCGCGTCCCCCGACTGAAACGCGCAGCCATTTCTGGCAGCCTGACAGAGGCTCGGCGTAAATGATGAGAGGCCCCGTTTAAAAGGAAACGACCCGTGCTCGCTGCGTGTTTGTAGGCTGGAACCCTTACCCCTGCGTAGAAAAAAAGAAAAAGAACGAACTAAGTTCGCCTTTTCAACTTTAACAGTGCTTTCTTCTTTCCTGTTTTTGTCGTTTTACGCTTTACCAAAGTTTCGCGTTGTCTTGTTAAGGCTGGACCGAACATTGCCCACTGCTCTCTTCAGCCCTATATGAGACAGACTGCGGTATGAAGTTTTGGGACCCTACTGGTGCTCACATTTCTTTCTGCGACTCTCGGGCGACCTTTCAGAGCGGGGCAGCTTTTTCATTTATTATTGCGCCCGTTAAAGAGTACCTTATACGCTTTTCTGCGCTTTCATGCACCTGCTGGTTTCGGTTTTGTGAGTTATCTCTAAAATGGTTGCTCCCTTCATCGCTGTCGTTTTTATTTCTATTGCCTGTCACAGACTCTAACGCTCAATCAAATGAAACTGCCCAAGGTCTTAGAATAAAACTTCCAGCGCTTCTCAGGTTGAAAGACATCGGCGATTACGCTTCTCCAACTACCATCATTTGTCTCGTTATATTTAGGCAGTATTATTTTGTTAGAACTTTCTCGTTCTACCGCGAACATAATCTTACACGTGATTTTATCGTTTTTTTGCCATGTGAACATTCATTCTCACACGGCCGGCCCAAAAAGTGCCGGCCCAAAAGGCAGCAAATAGAAACAGGTGTTAGGTCATTCCTTCAAACAAGAAAAGTTTCCTCACATACCGGGTCTTACCGTGGCCAGGGTCCTTCATTGCTTTGAGGGACTCTGCCCTTGCTGTTCAGTGACGAGAAAACAAAAGAGATCAACATTTAGCTGATCGACAGGGATTAGCAAAGCCGTTTTAATTGCCCGACATAGATTAGATTGACCCATACTCGAGCCTTTCTGTGAAGTCCTGTGCCCGCTCCGGACACTTAGCCACAGCCAAGCCGGCAGTCCAGGGCTGGAGAGAAAGTGTGGCTTGGCATCGTCTTGCGAATAGAATTCGCCCAGGGAAGTTGGCATAATTTTGCTTGATTTATGTGTACGAGCAATAAGAAACATCATCATATTCGTATCAACGACAGCTCAACCAAGATACCGTGGTGGTTGACAGAAAGTTGGGTTTGCTGCAATATTTTAGTGAAAAACTCTTCAAGTGAAACGCGTCTTCAAGTGCTTCGATTGCGTATATTGCAAACCTTGAGGGGCTATGAAGACAAAATGGACCCTTGTTTCAATGAAAGGAAGCAGCATGTGCCAACGTATACTTGCTCCATTGCGGTTCCGAAAGATTTTATTTTCATCAAAGAAGTCAAGTATTGTTGAAACACGTTCATATTTTACACTGCTCACCGTCAGCAGCGACATAATAAGAAATATAATATAAACAAAGCTAGCAGCGGGTCAACTCTTTGTTAGCATTCGAGTGGTACCATCAAATGAAACGAGAGGCACCTCTACAATCTCATAGTCATCTTCGTAGGCGGTGGGTTTGGTCGGCAGCCGCCAGTCACTCAAAACAAGTCCCCAGGACGCCCTGAAGGCTGGCCGACACAGCGGCTGGTGAATCGTCACATCTTCAACTGCCGTCCTTTAATACCTATATTGCTTGAAGTTCGAGTGAAAATTGGTATCATTCTTATTGGGACAAAGGATCCTTTTTTAATAAAAAACACTTGCATTCTGTCTTTATGCTTTCTTGAAGGTCTTCCAAGATATCATAAAATTTTTTCGGGCTACTGAATTGGGGCACTACTAGCTTGAAACCTGACGAACTGCCATTGCCATGATTACGTTCGTGTTGCTTCGAACTGAACTACGCCTAAAAACCAGCTGGCGATGCGCAGCCGTCACGACATCTAAGATGTCAGTAGAAACATGCCTCATATCTAACTAAGCCACGTGTATCTTTACAACAGCATTCAAACCTGCGCAACGCCACCTGGCAAGTATTACAGAGCACGACAAAGGATCCGCTGCCTCCCTGGCCTTCTCCGCAGGCCAATTGCGCTTTCCCATATCAGCGGATTTCTCGAATAGAGGAAATAGCTAAACGGCTGAATAATCGTCCAGTAACCGTAACACAGTGGTGTTACCCGACTATTCGACGACGTACTCTCGCTTTCAGCGCGATCGAATGGAGAACATAATATCGATCGCCTTCAAAACTGTTACGCGCGAAATATTAATCTTGCAAAAAGTCGTTGAATTGACGATTTGAATAGTTGAAGAGTTTTCGCTAACCGTTTTTGACGGTCCGCCCCGGTATCGGCGGCAGGCTCAGCGCAACCGGAGCCAATGCCGTTCGCCGTTCTAACAACTGTTCCCATTCCCGCCGTGCGTCTTATCGGCTTTCGGACGACACCATATCGTCGGCGAAATTTCTTAAGCTGCGGCTTTGTAGAAACGCCAGCGCGGTGGGAGTGCCAACAGTTAGTGGCACAGCGCCCTCCTTTCCCCTTCGTTTTTTACAGCGCCATCTGCGTATCGCTCCTAGTCTGTTTCGAGGTTGTTTGCCACGCGTTCCTGTGTTCCCTTTCATATTGCTCATAATAGTACATCTCTAGGAATACGTCTAATTCCGTTCTGCATGACTGATTCCGGCTAGCTTTTTTCTGCTCTGCTAATTCATCTCTGTTCTTTGAAAGCACGCACAGGAACGCAGCGCATAACAACTGCAGAACAGGTGTTTCTCGAAGAACTCTTGCCACGGCTAAGGTGGTATCAAACAATCGGTTGAATTTCTAAACGGTTGTTTATACAAAATAAAGCGCACGTTTCCTACGGTCAAGCCTAACTTATCGTGATTCTATGCTTACGGAAGTGTTAAAAATCCATGGGCTTCTCAAGGCACGGCAACCTATTTATCCGGTCCGGGGATGGCAGAGACTACAAGCGCAGACGTGTAATTCAATTCACGTCCAGCACGCGTGCATCGCAACAAAAGCAGCCTTCTTTTCCTTCACGGTGGTGTGTTAGGGAGCCATCTTGCGGATACAGCTACTTATCTCTCTTTTACGCATTCGTCACGAAGTTAAGAGCGGCGCGAGAGACGGCGCGAAATATGAATCATCCTGTCCGCCAACGCATGTTTCAGCCGCAATCGCAACGGTATGAGTGGACACGCGCAATTACGACGATTGCACAGCGCGCTCTTATTGTAACAAGCTTTATGCATGTATGTGAAGTGTGTATACAGAAGAATCACTTCGAGGGAAGAACTCGAGTATCTCTCCACCAGAATGCCACCGGAGGATGGATGTAAGTACAATATCAAACACACTTCCAGCAGTGTTGCAGCACTTGAAATAATTAAGACAGATAACGCACGTGCCCGCTCCTTGGACCCGATTTGAAAGTTACTAGAGTTCATAGCAATCCACAATAAAACACATAACAATATAACGAGACTCACTGAACCACATGACGACATTCTACACAACGCAACTTAACTTATATGAGTTGAATTAACGCGTTACAAGAAAGCCGTTATAATTCAGAATTGAGTTATAATTCTGAAAATTAATATACAGCAAACCTAAGTAACGCGCAATAACCTCGGGAGAGCACACTGTTTGAGATAGGTAGCGAAGCAGTGGAAGTGGTAAGCGAATATATCTACTTAGGCCAAGTGCAAACCCCGGATCCCAACCATGATACAGAGATAATTAGAAGGATAAGAACGGGGTGGAGTGCATTCGATAGGCATTATCAGATAATGAATGGCAGCTTACCATTGTCCCTGAAGAAGAAAGTGTATGACAGCTGCATCTTACCGGTACTCACCTACGGGGCAGAAACTTCGAGGCTCACAAGAGGGTTCAACTTAAATTGTGGACGACTCAGCGCGCAATGGAACGGAAGATGATAGTAACATTAAGATACAAGAAAAGAGCGGAGTGGGTCAGACAACAACCGCGAGTTAAGGACATATCAGTAGAAATTAAGAAGAAGAAATGGGTGTGGGCAGGGGATGTAATGCGAAGGAAAGATAACCGTTGATCATTAAGGGTAACAGAGTGGATCCCTAGAGAAGGCAAGCGTGGCAGGGGGCGGCAGAAAGTTAGATGGGCGGGTGAGGTCAAGAAGTTTGCCGGCATAAATTGGACGCAGTTAGCACAGAACCGGGATAATTGGAGATCTATGGGAAAGGCCTTTACCCTGCAGTGGGTGTAGATAGGCAGATGATGATGAATTGAGCACGACGCGGCCCGAGATCACAAGAGGATGCAGCATGGCACAGTTTCAGGTGACAAGTAACCACCCTCCGATACGTAACCTATCAACGCCGCAAGATACTGCATTACATGACGTGACGTAACACAAGAGCACATATCCGAAGTAAACGAACATAATGTGAAGCCATTGTAGCCAGTTACAAGGTGTGGAGTGTGCTGGCAAGGTTTGCAACAGGTCTCTTCGCAATGAGGAAACGTCTGCAAAGGAAACAAAAATGAAGGAAACAAAACGAATAAAAAAAGCAGGCGGAAACCTCATATTTGTTGCACTTGTCTCGTTTCATAAGCGCGAGCTTTGTAGCGGATGTACCACCGAAGTGATTCACTTTCCCTTGACTTGCCTTGTGAATGAAATTTAGCATTTGAACGGCTGCATCTTCAATTTCCCCATTTAAAGTTTGGCCCGAGACTATGAAACTGAGAGAATCGTCTTAGCTCATATATATATATATATATATATATATATATATATATATATATATATATATATATATATATATATATATATGTGTGTGTGTGTGTGTGTGTGTGTGTGTGTGTGTAGAAATTAAGATAAAGAAATGGACGTGGGCAGGGCATGTAATGCGAAGGCAAGATAACCGCTGGTCATTAAGGGTAACAGAGTGGATCCCTAGAGAAGGTAAGCGTTGCAGGGGGCGGCAGAAAGTTAGATGGGCAGATGAGATCAAGAAGTTTGCGGGGATAAATTGGTCACAGTTGGCACAGGACCGAGGTAATTGGAGAATAATAGGAGAGGCCGTTGCCCTGCAGTGGGCGTAGATAGGCTGATGATGATGATGATGATGATATTTATATATATTTGTGTGTGTGTGTGTGTGTGTGTGTGTGTGTGTGTGTGTGTGTGTGTGTGTGTGTGTGTGTGTGTGTGTGTGTGTGTGTGTGTGTGTGTGTGTGTGTGTGTGTGTGTGTGTGTGTGTGTGTGTGTGTGTGTGTGTGTGTGTGTGTGTGTGTGTGTGTGTGTGTGTGTGTGTGTGTGTGTAGATAGATAGATCTTTGCATCAAAAACTCTTCACAGACACTAGGCATCAGAATTCGGCAGCACGAGATCCAAAATAAATGAAGCCATCTTATTACATCCCCATCGCTTCCTTTTTAACTCTAAGAATATTCGTAAAAGCTTAAGCAGAACTTCTGGGTTTGCTCGAAGCAATCATTCAAAATATGTTTCTTAATCTCACCGAGCCAGCTTCCCTAAATTAGGAACAAAACGAACTGTTTAGTGGCTGTAATGGACATCAGAAGTCCGACGGGCGTATTGACGGGCACACGCTGCTTTATACCTTCCTTGAATTGGGAGCTTCAAAATCCATTCCAATTTCAAACACACACACCTGCTCTGACTGCAGGTCGCAAATGCGAAAAAGAAAAAAAAAAAAAAAACAGTAGAAGAATTTTCACGCACCAACAAAACGAGCGCGCCGTTCCGTCTTTCTAGGTGGCTGCGAAACCCGTTCGCGCAGTACAATTTCCTTCAGGAATGGGATCACGTTCTCAGGGCGAAACTTGTCACACAAAGCCGCGTTTCATACCCGTTGGCGGCGAGCTGCGTTGGCAGCAGCCCTTCGGAGAGACGTGTGAACCCGAGGGGGAGGAGGAGGAGACGCGAAGAAGAAAGGGAGCAAGCGAGGAAAGGGGGAAGGGAACAAAAGAGCAGCACGAAGGTTCATTACGAGAAATGCTAAAGGCCAAAGCAAGCCGGCGGCGCTATCCAAATGAGTTCCCCAGGGGGAGACCCACCGAGCCTCTATTCCGTGACCGCTGCACAAACACGCGCTTCGGCGGCGTTTTGGCAGGCTGGAAGATCGGAGGAGTGGGAGCTGCGAACGGGATGGGAGGAGTGTGCGAGGGAGGAGGAGGAGGAGGAGGAGGAGGAGGACAGGGGGGAAACGGCGCAGTTTCCCATTTGCCCCCCGCGAGACCCGTCGCTCCACGCACGCGATCACGTCTCGTCGCAGGCCGACACCGAGCCCAGGTGTGAGACAATTAAACGCGTTAACGTCCAACTCGGGACACGAGGGAGGAGAAGGGATGTTTTGCTCGGATACTATGCGGGCTTTCGGGGGCCTCTTTCGTGGCAGCCTCAATACGCTGCCGCCTAGCTAGCTGGCGAGCGAGCGAGCCTCGTGCGGTCTCAGGCCGGTACGACGCGTGCCAACGGCGTTCGCTACGTGTTCCCATTACTTCTCGTTGACGCGTGCGCGTCGGCGGCCAATATAGCGCTGCTCCAAGGCTCGACGGCGTGCCTGCGCTCACCGGTTGCACGGCCTGTCGTGTCGTACAAAGACAGCTTTAACTGCTCCCCTTGTGTTATGTGGCCCGTTGCTGTTGCTGTTGTCCTTCATGCTACTGGGAGGGAGGACCTCTGTGTACAGAACTGCAGCGCTAGATTCTCAGGATTACGTCACGCGCTCATCTGTCGGGTCCACTTTGTCACACATTCTAACTACCCAGCCAACTTTTCTGCTAGCTAGTGCACTGAAAAACAGTGCATACGTTCTATATTCAGCTGAACATGGTCAACAAAGGAAACACATAAGGAAAAGCTCGCAATTATATCTGCGTAAACATTGCAATGTGGACTCGGCAGGAATATCCATCTGTCCGTCAGCAACACTGAGTGTCACATTTTAGCAGGAGGTATAAGATAACTATAATAATAAAACACCGTAGAACTTTTATTATTTCGTACAAAACCGCTTATACTGCATTGCAAAATGCCTTATATATATTGCGTCTCTGTATAGTGCTGAAGCCGAGTTTAAAGAGGCTATGTCTATAGCGTTTCATGGGAATCTGGTGTAGGTGTGTAAAAAATAAATTTATGGTAGCATTTATTAAAGAAAATACCTTTTCTTGGGCTTCTTAAACTTAAAAATGTCTGTCTGTCAGTACGTATGTATGATGTCTGTCTGTCTTTATATAGGCAAAACTTTTCCGAACCACTAAATCTTGAAACACACTGCGTACTTATCGACATTGTTCAGGAAAAAAAATTAACACTAAACATATTTGAGGCAAGACGTGAATACGTACGGGGTATTAGCAGTGTTTTTTGAGATAAATAGAGACGGCTGCTTAATTTTAGCTATAGAAAAAAAAACGCGTTGAAAGTAATATTATCACCCAAAAATTGAAAGAGACAACGTCACGAGTCTGGACCACGTGGCGGCGTTTCATGTTGAACGTTAGCGAAATGTTCCGATAGATGGCTCGCGAGTACTGGAACGCGCGAAATTTGAATTGACATTGGCGAATCCCCGTGCTTAGGTGGGAGAAGGCAAACGCGGTGGATAAGCGTGACAGATGGGCGTTTACAGGGCAGGGGTGGCTGGAGATTATCGTCGTTCGACGACATTCGCACTTAAGTGAGCAGATACGAGGCCAATTCTTTATAGACGTGTTTGCCATAACAATAAATGGACGCCGTGGAGTCTTGTTCTGCTGTAACAAGAGGACTAATCGCTTCCCTTTTGCATTTGCTTGAAAGAGTTTGAGCTAACAGCGAATCATTTCGGGATCATAACCTTCGACGCCGCAACGCCGAGGATCACCCAGGCGAACTTGTGTAAATTTGGACCCAGATCTGCCGAAGTGACCTTTCCGAGAAGCTTTTGCGACGGTGCTTCTGTTCACGCAAATTCTACGGCCTGTTGGGTATCTTATGTACAAGGTTGTCCCCGACGGCGACTACGGGACATCATGACGACACACGTGGCCAGATGCCACTCATGTTGTTCGCCTCAAACCGTAGTATCCCAGATGATGGAGACGTACTCTTGCTTCGACAACCACTTCAGTGCAGCACCGCGCAGATTACCTCTTAGGGGGGGGGGGGGGGGGGGGGGGGGGGGGGAGTAATGCAACTACCCATGCATTCTGTTTTGTTTACTTACGTGTCTTGTTAGCAGCATCTGGCCGCATACGGCTGTCTTATCTGTGTAGAAGCGAATCGCGTCGTTTTAATGCGAAGATTTCTATGCCTTACTTGTGCAGTCGTTTCGACAAAACGCCCTGCAGGAAAGTCAACTTTGCACAATGGGAAGCGCTTCAAGAAAAAAAAAAAACACTTTGCGAGGTCGGATTCGAACCGGGCTCCCTCGCGTTGTAAAGCCGACGTCTATCCGATTGTGCCATTCCTTTTTTTTGTTTTCTACATGGTATTTATTCCACAACATGTCAGTGTAGGGAATTATATTCACAACACATATTTACAACTATGTACACAGACAAATAAGTTGCTTACGTACACATACGAAATACTCGACTGCAAGCTGAAAAGCCAAACTAAATACAATGAACAATTATGTGCACTTAGTTTAAAAAGGGGGCAACATTGAACAACTAATACGGAGGGGATACCAATCAGGGCGAGAAACATTTTGGCCATAGACGTCTTTAAGATCAATGAGCATATGGCAGAAGTGTGCTCTGGAAGAAGAAACTATAGGTTTAGCATGCCTATCCAGGATTCGCGTTTTCCATAAACTATACAGAGCGATTAGAAAAAAAAAAAAAAACAATCATATGGCACATCACCATCTGCGGGTGCTACAAGATACCGCATACCATGCAGAGTCAATTAAGATGTGCTCTTACGTGTCCGTAAAATGCCGCTTTCTCCCTCAACAAAAAACGTTCTTCAAACTGCAAGCGAAACTTTGCCTGTTAAGACGTGGCTGCACAACCGGTACATTTTCGTGCCTTCTGTGACTGTCGCCTGTGCGATGTACCGGAAACTATTGAGCACTGCTTCATAGATTATAAGGATGCCATACTATTTTGGGATGTCCTCCAAGGAACTCTGAAGAAGAACTTTGAATTGCGCCATTTCGACAGGGTCGAAGCAGTTTTGGTTTTGGACTTTCCCTTTTGCTCAGGTTGTACAAGAGAAAGCTTCCCGTGTTAACCATGTTTCTCCTAAGAAATGGACTTCGATATTTTTTTCTCTTTCTTTTATATATCGCCCAGGCAGTCTTATTTGATCACTTGACTAGACTGCTCTTGAATGTTCTCGATCTAAATCGATTTTAGCGGAAACATTAGCCCTCTATATAAATGCGTGGCCAGCGGACGCCGCGGCATTCATTTCGCCGACGCTCAACTGGGCACGTCACTTCGCCGAATGCTTCCCGAAGTTTGTGTTTCGTTAAGTTTATTGAAGGATAGAGAGAGAGAGAGAGAAAACGTCTTTATTTGTCCGGCAGATATGACGCGGCCTAACGTCGCGCTGGGTGGTCCTTTGCCATCAGCTACCTATTGTCACCGAGAGAGAAGTGAGAAGTGATTTGGTGGAAGAAAGGGAAGGAAAGTGCACTGGGGATATTATTGAGCTAAGTAGGGAGCTCACCTGCATACAACCAAGTGCGGTGGAGAGGGGAAGAGGGGATAAAAGACTTGGGAGGAGGTTAGGGGTGGAATAGAAAAGGTGTGAAAGAGAAAGACAGGAAGAAGAGAGAGAGAGAGAAGAAAAAAAAAAGAAAATAGGGGGGGGGGGGGCATTACATAGGCGACAGTGGCACGAGTGTTCGGCGCGAGTGTTTGTTCAGTAGCCTCAGCTACAGGCGCTGGGTTAGTCCAGTGGCCTCGAGGAATGCCAGGAGGTGGCTGAACACTTGACGTGGGAGCTGGCAGGACCCGTCGGGAACAGCAGGTCCTGCAGGTTGTGTCTGGGCCGTCCGAGACGCTGGAGTGCAGCCTGGTGAGGCCACCTGGCCACGTCCCTGGTGAGGCCCCCTGGCAGAACAGGCGGGGCCAGGCCAGAAACTACTCGGGAGTCCGGGTGTCTGGTCAGGGCCATTCGGGTCAGGATTTGGCGTGGGGCGTCAAACGCCGTCACGTCCTGGGAGGCGGGGCTACCTGGCTGGTGGGCACCCTTGGCCAGAGCGTCGGCCGCCTCATTGCCCGGGATGCCCATGTGGGCCGGCAGCCAGTGTAGCTGCACAGTGCAGCCGCGAGAGGCCACCGCGTGCAGCTTGGCCACCAGCGACCGCTCCACGTGTCCACTGGAGCTGCCCGGTTGGTCAGCCGACTGCAGCCGCAGGAGGGCTGGAAGGGAGTCCGTGAGGACGAGGGCCTTGAGGTCTGGGCCTGACCGCTCCAGCAGCAGGTCCGCAGCCAGGTGCAGGCCGGCCAGCTCCGCGGTGGTGGACGGGGCGGGGAAGGGCAGGCGGCACACCCGGCTGCCTATTCGCACCGAGCCTCCGAGGAGACAGTGCTTTCGGCCGCTGACACTCGAGGGCTTCCAACACTTGCTGGAAGGCCTTACGCTGGGCGTCGTAGTCCTTGCTAACTACCGCACCGGCCAGGTGCGGTGGTAACGTCTCTGTAGTACCTTCTTTCACGTTACAGTTCCACAGGATGTGAGCCATCGTGGCTCTGTCCTTCTCACACACCGCACACACGTCACGGGGATACACTTCTGGGCATACGTGCTTGGCTATCACGGGTGTCCAAACCGCGTGCGCTTGTAGCTGTCGCAGCGTTACCGCTTCTTACCTGGTGAGCTCATGATGGGGCGGCGGAAACACCCGCCTGCTATCCCGATACCATTCCAGAGTGTCTTTGTACGAGGTGAGCGGTATCACCTCGTCGTCGTCCGTCCCCATAGGTCGGGGGTCCGAGCTTACGCCGCGACTGGTGAGCGCGCGCGCCGCTCGGTCCGCCTCCTCGTTGCGGTTTTCGCCCGTGCTGACCGGGCCGACGTGTGCCGGGAACCACTTCAACGTCACCGGCACCCGCCTGGATTGTAGGGCCCCGCACACCCTCACTGCACTGGGGGACACGTTGTCTGTAGCGTAGTTCATGATCGCCGTTCGCGAATCACTAATCACTGTAGAGCACTTCGGGTTCACAAGCGCCAGCGCAAATGGCCTGCTACAAGTTCGCTCCAACATGCTGTATTCCCCTCAAAACCTAGCGTCATCTTTCGCTACGTGTCAATACGATACTGCCATGAACCTGAAAATGAACACGACCTCGGCGTGCGTTATCTCGTCTAGCCTCCACCCCGGCACTACGGAGGACATCGCATCGTATATGGCATCTTAAAATAAACGAAGTTGCTCCGCGTGAACGCCTTCCAAGACAGCGGCACGCCTCGGCGGCCGCCGGTTCACTGTCCGACATGTCGTCAGTGTGATGCGACACATATCGGGATGTTTTTATCCCCACTTCCTTGGGAACACCATCGACATTTCCACATGACCTCCCCCAACTCCGCACAGTGCGCGCACACCCTCTGCCGCCCGGTCCAACAGTCTAAGCAGCTGCCCTTGCATAAATTACATCACTGAGGGCCGCGTTATTACCCGTAAATCTGGGCTCAGCATGAAAAGAAACTAAACGCACACGCAAATTCTTTTGCTTTGTTATACGTGACGTCGTCTCCGTCGTCTACATACGAGATCAACTGTGCTTCCTAATCTTTACATCGCGCCAAAACAAACACAGCGCAGTGCGATATCACTCGTGCTCCAGCGGTGAAACACACACGACGTGCGTCGTCACCGAAGCCGCGCCAGCGTTATCTGAACAGGAGTCGGAGCACGTCGGCCCCGAAAACGTGCATCGCGACGTGACCCTATGCGCACACAAGGCTGCGCACGACGAGGCGCAGTTCGCCGCCCAGAACCCGGCACGCCGCCCGTGTGACGAAGGTCCAACGTGACAATAGCTGCCCCACTCACCGACCCACCTCTGTCTGTCGAGCGAACGGCACGCTGGCAGCCGAGCCAGCTGTCATCGATCGTTTCCGCGCCAGACGACGGGTTGCACCCCGCGTATACGTCCCTTCTCCGCCACACACCCCTTGGCTGTCTCCACTCTACCTAGAGGAAAGCCCACACAAAATACACAAGCACAGGTACACACACATACGCACAACTGCGAACGACGTTAAACACGTGCGGGGCCCCCACCAGCAGAAAGACGCGCTGATCTCTTCTCCGAATCAGCCGCAGACCCGGCGTCTACGCGGCTCGATCGTGGATCATTGCGGGAAAGCCAGACCTGGGGCGCTTTTAGAAGGGGCGCGAAGTTATAAAATTTTCGTTGATAGCGAGTACACGCGATGGGATAAAATCCCGTGTTGATTTCCCTGTCGTAGAACTCGGTAAAACACGAAGTGCAATGTGCAGCAAAATCTGAAGCTGAGCATGATTTGTGGGTCGGCGGCTGTCTTGTGGGTGTACTTGGCGAGCGACGTCATGCTGACGGGTCACTTCGGCAAAGGTGTACTGGCATCATTTCCGTGACGGAGATGACGTCAGCGAAATATTGGTGTATACCGCCATAAAACACTGTCGTGTTAAAATATAAAACCCAAAAACGAGCAACCCTAAATAAACGTACTCTTTAGTACTAAAGGTTGCTTCACCGCAAGAAGACCCTGTGTGCAGGGGTGCACCCTTTACAGGCCGCTTGCTCCGTTGTACTGCCGTCACTTCGGTGACGGATATGACGTCGGAGAAATCTTTGTGTATCCCGCAATAAAACACTTTCCTGTTAAAAATTGGCGGGAAAAAATGGTTAGGATTTTTATAGAGTGTGAACGGAAGTAATCGGAAGTGGCAAAGTATATACCACATTGGCAAAAAAATGTAAATGGTAGCGTGGATATCCAGTCAGTGAATACCAGCAAAATAGAAATGTAACATAACAAGCCAAAACGCATCGCACTCGCACCACGCAGGCATGAAAATTTGATTGCTGTCAAAGACTTTCTCGCAGGAAAGAATCAGGCGAGAGGAGAGAAAAGGCAGGACTGTGGCTATTAATAATGGAAAGCAGCGGGTCCTACGAGGATGACGCTCGAACGAGGTGCCTAAGTGTTCCCAGAATCAGAGTGGATTACTGCTGTGATCATGGTGATGTTTCATAAATTGATTAAATCGTGCGTCGCAAATGAGGCCTTTTTTGTGTACTGTAACCCCTGGTTTCGCAAATATAGTAATTATCATGCATGCATATTTTCGCATTTATGAATGGAATTACAGCTCAGCTGTTTTTCCTTAACATTCCTTAACATCCTTAACATTCCTTAACATTCCTTAACATTCCTTAACATACCTTAACATCGCCCTGCTGCGTTCGTGTTCCGCATTACCTGTGACGAGCCTTAAGACGGAATGAATTCGCTGCACCTTGATAGGTACGTTTGGCCACAGTAACGGAAGGAAACGTGTTCGGGGCTTCGTTACCATCAGCGTTCTTTTTCTAGTCCAGTGAAACGGTGAAAATCGCTTCAAGAGTGTTCTGAACGATCATAGGCAACATTATATGCTTGCGGAACCCAAATGTGACCACATTTTTGTTTATACTAGTAGATTTTGTTATAATGCGCGGTACTTGCACCTTTGACATCAGGAAATGAAGGGAGGCTTGAACTCGTATACACCAAGCCCGCCCTCGAAGAATGCACCCGCGCGTATGGACCTGGAAGCGGACGACCATCTTTGTGCCATTTTTATTGTGCACATTTTTAGCTCTTGTTTACACACTGCAGTTCTAGCATTTCTATAAGCATTGATTGGGCAGCATGTACCATACCCGCAAAGCGCAAAAAAAAAAAGTTTAAGAAACTTCCCTACTCACGTGAACAAGAGCGCTGCAAAATTACTAACACAAAAGCACAAAGCCACAGCAACGAACCATTGTTATACCTGAATGTAAATCGAAAACAGGTTTTAAAAACGAGGTTCCGTAATTTGCTTTAGAAAAGAAAAAGAACAAGCTAGCTGACACGAAGAACGTTAGCGGACCCAGCACGCCGTTCAGAATCTTCTCAAGCATAATTTCTGCTTTCGACTGTGGACCATTCAAAATACCGCCAGGTTGCAAATTCTTCTTTATTACTTTAGTATTGTTTTTTGTTCCACTTCTCTCGTCTTTCATTTCTTTTTTTTTTTTCTCGCGCGCATATTGTGCGGGGGTGCGGGGCTCGCAAGGCTGCAGTTTTGGAGACTAAGTTACCTGTTCAGCGGCGCTTTCGATTTCCCCTGTCGGTGCCTTCGACATTGCGCCCGCTTTCTGCAATCCACGCAGAAAGCAAATGGAATCTCTTCGTCCGTGCTTTGAAGATCACAGCCATCAAAGAGGGTTTGCGTCTTGGAAAACCAGCATCTAAGCGGTAATGCTTGTAGCATTCTCCCCTTTTCTCGCGCAAAAATAAAATAAAAATAAAAATAAAACCTGAGTTGCGTAAAGCGAACTTAGGACTGCAGGCATGTTGCCTTTCTCAATCAGCAATTTGAAAGCAGTGGAAGCTTGCTAATTTTCCGCCGATGTTGCCGGCCGCGGAATTTTTCTTTGTGAACTTCGAACACTGCGGTGGTTTCTGCCCTCGTACAAATTCCGCATTCCACTCTTTCTCTCCGCGACTTTTTCCTTCTTTCCTGCGGCCATGTAATGACATACTTTGGCTTTTTTTTATGAATTTAGGCGGACACCCTCTTTGTTTCTTTCTCTTATCGCTTCCCGGGGGTCGCTTATTTCTCTTTGCAAATACAAACTGTGCAGACTGTAAGCTTTTGGCTTCCGAATATCAAATATCTTTGTGCGTCTACAGAGTGATTTTTCAACCACGCCTGTTTCAACAAAGGGGCCATGCAGACAGGACACAAGTTTGGTTCATTCGAAAGGTTGCCTCGTTAGAATCGCTCAAATAAGCTCTATATTGAGGAAAAAAGAGAATGACCATGCGACCCACTAGCTCATTTTCCGCATCAGAACCTATGATGTCATATGTGCCCAGCTGTGCGATTGGCTGAGGCCGGAAATCGCGAACGCAAATTAGGCAGAGCTTATAAGTTTGCCGAACGAACTATTTGCGCCTAAATGCAATGCATATTCACCCAATTGCAACAGTACAAAAACAGGCCAACCGGCAAAGAGAATTTTGTCCACCCGAAGGTGGAGAGAAATTAACGGGGAAAGCTACCTTGAGACACACCGCCAGGGGGACAGGCCCGGGGGGACCCCCCGTGTCCCCCCTAGGAAGAAGCCGGATGGGGTGGGTTGTTGGGAACGGCAACTTGGGCATCGGGACGGGTTTTGGGAGAAAGGGAGGGAATGGGGGAAGCAATTTTGCTCTAATCCAGATGTCTGACTCTTTTTCAAGACTGGTTGCTCAGCGAGGGCATCAGACAGTGCCAATTGCCAAATATGCGGTACCTGCGCCGGGTAACCACTCACCCATAGGGTCCGTTAACTGGGCCCCAACCGTCGGAGACAGGAAGTACCCTATTTGGTGGCGACGGTCAGGCCCCTCTCCGACTCCCAGCTCTGCGGCCGATGCGTACTAACGTCCTCGATCGACGGTCCCGCACCAGGTACTCACGAATTACCCGTGAAGTTTTCCACTATACACGGGTACTTGCAACACCTGCTTTTCACGGTCTCCGGACACCGGATGTTTGTATGCGCACGGTACCTGAACGGCCCGTTCGCAAAGTCCCTTCGGCCGGATAAGGGCCTATTCTTATGTCCTCCTCTTTGCCTACTCTGTCGCTCATAGGAACAAGAGTCCTCGGGTATTGCCTTGCATATGGCAGAGGAGATCGGTCCGGGCCTACGAGCCGTTACTAAGCCCGGAGAGTTTCCCCGGTCGGTGTACTAACCTCACCTTTCCTCGTTTTCCCCGTACGAGACACCAAGTAGCTTGCGGTAGCTGGTCCCTGAGGCACCGAGAAGATCAGTCTATAGACCCCTCGCAGCAAGGTTACAGGGGGGCGCGACCCCCCCCCCCCCCTCGCCTCATACGGACTGTACAACATCTAGCCCCCATGACATTTGGTTACAGGGGTATGTCACTCCCCCCGACCACTTTGCGATCAGGCCGCTGGCCCCGCCACCTTGCGGTTACAAGGGTCGCCAGTCCCTCGGCCCGTAGTGGTTTCCCGACCATTGAGATCGGTACGGCCAACTACAAACGACTGTACGCGGGCATCACTCGCTACTTCGCAGCTTGCCTCGCCGGTCTCCTCTGACGCTGGATTACAGGGGTGCGTTACTTCCCCCGGCCAAAGAAAGTCATAGTTGATCGATCTCGACACGCCTTCCTACTTCAACCGCATTGCCAAGTGCCAGATTGACACCCGACCGCCTGACCTCCGCGTAGGACCTGATTCCAATTGACCAGGAACCTCCGCAGTGGCGGCCGTTTTGCACGCTCCCCGGTCAGGGGTTGTGTGGCTTCCCCGATTCCTCGAGGAGGTCCTGTGGAACTCACCGTACGTCCACGCTCTGGCCCCTATGACATTATGTTACAAGGGTTTGTCACAACCCCCGGCCTGCAGACCAGCTCGCAAGTTCAACATCGAGTAAATGGAGCTTTCAATAGCTCCCCGGTACCACCGTAGTATAACCGGTTATACCCAATTGCAACAGTACAAACACAGGCCAACCGGCAAAGTGAATTTTGTCCACCCGAAGGTGGAGAGAAATTAACGGTAAAAGCTATCTTGCGAGCCACCGCCACGGAGACGGGCCCGGGGAGACCCCCCTTGTCCCCCCTAGGAAGAAGCCGGATGGGGTGGGTTGCTGGGAACGGGAACTTGGGCATCGGGATGGGTTATGGGAAAAATTACACCATCTTCCCGTGGGGAACCCTGATGAGGATGCCAAGCATCGTGGCGGTTCCTTGTGGTTCCATTGTGTTGCCGTTATGTTGAGTGATCTGGTTTTTACTAGCGCCAGAGGGAATTCCGCGTCCGGGTCCACACCGGTGGCAAAGGCACGCAAGTGCTGTTGTGTTACGGTGAGTAGGCGGTGGTTCTCGAGGCGCCGAAACGCGTCCATCATGTTCTTGTCGATGTTGTCTCTGTGGTAGAATCAGTAGTCTCCGTCAGCTTTGGCGAGGTAAAGGTTGTTGACATTGGTGCACCGGCTGAGAGGAATGTACACGCCCTCATCTACGCAGCTTTGTCTTCTCGTTCTTCTTCTTCTTCGGCGGTTCCCCTACGGGAAGATGACGACGGTGGTTGAACGCGAACCTATCTCGTGATGGATTCTTTGGTTGGCCAATCCCTAGGGGCATCTTGCCACAATCAGCATCAGAGGCGCTGCGGACGGGGCTGGTTGAGCTGCAAGGCGCGTGGCGCTTCCCGCCACAGCTTTCCCACGGGAAATTCAGCATCCCCCTCTAAAGTTTTCAGTTCGTCGTTTCCGTTGACGTTCAGCTTCGCGTGCCTTCGTTGTATCAGTAGCTTCTTGACGTAGTTTGAATGAGTCGAGGACATAAGGCGCGTTCGTAGCACTCGCTCCTTTCCCGGATTTGTAGCGTAGTGGGAAGAGCACCGCGTACCTCCCGTTGCGGCCAGAGAGTCGTGGGGTCGAAACCGGGCGCCGCTAACTATTTCTTTTTTTTTATAGTGTAGTATCGCGGAGCTGTGGGTGTAAGGAGGAGAGTTGCGCATGCGCAGTGTGAGTGTGGACGGCGCCGCCATCAACGACGGAGGACCAGGCGAGCCTAAGAAATGCTCCGCATTTAAAAAGGATGGGAATGGGGGGGGGGGAGCAATTTTGCTCCAATCCAATTGTCTGACTCTTTTCCAAGACTGATTGCGCAGCGAGGGCATCAGACAGTGCCAATTGCCAAATGTGCGGTCCCTGCCACGGGTAACCGCTCACCCATAGGGTCCGTTAACTGGGCCCCAACTGTCGGAGACAGGAAGTACCCTATTTGGTGGGGACGGCCACCCCCCCCCCCCCCCTCTCCCCGACCCCCAGCTCCGCGGCCGATGCGTACGAACGTCCTCGATCGACGGCCCCGCCCCAGGTACTCAAACATCACCAGTGAAGCTTTCCACTATACACGGGTACTTGCAACACCTGCTTTTCACGGTCTCCGGACACCGGAAGTTTGTATGCGCACGGTGCCTCAACGGCCCGTTCGCAAGGTCCCTCGGCAACTAAGGGACTATTCTTATGTCCTCCTCTTTGCCTACTCTGTCGCTCATAGGAACAAGAGTATTCGGGCATTGCCTTGCATATGGCAGAGGAGATCGGTCCGGGCCTACGAGCCGTTAGTAAGCCAGGAGAGTTTCCCCGGTCGGTGTACTAACCTCACCTTTCCTCGTTTCCCCCGTGCGGGACACCAAGTAGCTCGTGAAAGTACGTCCCTGCGGCATTTGGGTGACGAGGTTCACCTGCGCCTCAGCTAGAGAAGATCAGTCTATAGGCCCCTCGCAGCAAGGTTACAGGGGGGCGCGACCCCCCCCCCCCCCCCCCCCGGCCCCATACGGACTGTACAACATCTAGCCCCCATTACAGTAGGAGTGGTGCGGTAAACAACGAAAGTTACGAAAATACACGTAAACATAGAAGTACCCATGTGCACTGCTCTTGGTATTAGGCGCACTATGCTTCATTTAGCTGCACAGCAGTCCGCCGCTTTGGAGTTGTCTTACACACACTGGCCGATTGGCGTAAGCGGCGTTGTATTACGTGACCCCGCTTATCGAGCATACCCAATGTTTCATAAAACGATCACTTTTTTACCGTAAAAAAACCAGCCAGGTGTAAATACGGCCAAAAACAAAGCAACGGCGGCCAATGGTTCGTGGCTGAGTATCGCAGCGCCATCTGGGGGGATTGACGCAGAGCCGAATGACGCAGTGGAACTTAGTTTCATTATGCGCCGTTATGACTTCATTGCAGACGTCACGCAAACACACGATTTGGCCGGAGAAACAAACTTTTTAACCTAAATCTATTAATTTCTCAGTGATTCCAACATGATTTGCTGCCGGACGAGCGCTGAGGGCACTATAAAACACGAACTCTTTCGAATAAAACAAACTTGAATTTTGTCTGCATGGCCCCTTTAAGCTCGCCCTATACGTACGCTTTATTCCTTTGCCTATTTTGAAAATTGCAGTGGCAGTGTTATTAAGGCGGAGTTCATTGTTTTATGACCGAAATTTTACCAATAGAAAGGATAACATTTTAAGAAAATCACACCCACACGCCCTTACGCACACACGGACAGGTGCGCACGCCCGCACTGCCCGAAAAGAAAAAAATTCGAGGTTTCGTTCGAACGCAACGTTGGAGTTTATAGCACCTCCCGTTACGTGTTTACTCAAAGGCGTGTTTACAGAAGGCGAAGTCACAAAGACTGTAAAAGGCTCGCCGGAGAAGGATAGCACAGAGAAAAGCAGGGACGTAATGCCTATCTAAGCTCCGAAACACATATAACAGCGCAAAAGTTTGAGAAGTTTTAGAAGACACACAGGACAAACATTGACTATCAACTGCTTTTTTTTTTTTTATAGGAAACACCCGTAAATTTTTCCTGCAAGTATACGCTCAGGCGCAAACTGGAACACAGCTACCGATGTCGGGTATTTTGTACAATATACGACATCCTTCCTCATTTTGAAGTATATGTGCGTGACAAACACAAAAAATACAAAAACTACAACACAAAACTACAGACGAATAAAAAAAAACGTCAGCTGCACATAAAAAAAAAAACACTCGAGGCAGTGTACTAAACAGGCACACACTAAAAAACGCGAACTATTTTCATGGCACTTTTCCTAAGTGCCTTCTAAGTCTTCGCTAACCTTCACGCTGTTCGATGTTCCGTAGACGAGTACCAACCTGCCCAACAAGATATTCTTCAGCGGCCTATCACATGGTGCTCGATTGGCCACAGCTCTCTGGCCACTGGGCACACACACCCACACACACAAAAAATTCACAGCATATCCACGGGGTGAATGAGGATGAGTGGGCGAAGCTCCTGAGGGGAAATCATCGCTAAAACCGTGACTCTTCAGTGAAAGTTCGCCCACTACATCTGTGTCCGAACGTAACGTCTAGAAAGTCTCGCTTAAACCGCGCGTCGGCACCTTGGGGCTGAGCTCGCCTGATGCGTTTTGCAGACGCCTCACGAGCTCTCACTGCATCGGGGTCTGCCTGCCGATACGCGCGCTTTCTCGCCGCTTCCCGTTCTCTGACGTTTTGGAAATCCTCTTCGCGCCGCAGCCGTGCCGCTTCGCGTACGGCAGGGTCCTCGCGCCGTTGCCGTGACGATTGGGCCTCTCGTTCTCGAACACTGGGATCTTGGCGGCGTCGTCGCGCAGCCAGACGACACGCTTCGGCCTCCCGCTCTCGTACGGCAGGATCTTGGCGGCGGCGTCGCGCAGCTTCACGGAGCGCTTCTGCCTCGCGGGCTCCCACATCTGCAGCCTTATCCATCGGGCGACTCCGAGCGCGCGCCAACAGCGAACGGATTTTATTACAACGCTCCCCGCCATCTAGTAAACAATCCAAGAACTAAACTAGAGGTAGCCACGCCATCTAGTAAACAATCCAAGCGCATCTTTTCATCATATACAAGTACCGCCATCTAGTAAACAATCCAAGAGCTAAACTAGAGGTAGCCACGCCATCTAGTAAACAATCCAAGAACTAAACTAGAGGTGGCTAAATACATACGTCGAGGATGGACAGACCCACGCCTTAAGGAGCTTCGCCCCTAAAAAAACGTCTGGTTTTTACCGCAGAGTAGTCGAGAGAGTGTCCTGGTTGTTGGCCATAATACTGCCTCACAGCCTCCACGGCGGTAAGCCACAAAGTACGAGCTGCGCTGCATAAAGTCCTCTTCCTGCCTTCGCATGTCACCTTCAAACTCGAAAAAGCACATGTGGTACAGGCAATTATTGCCGCTTCGCGATGCGCCAAAGGCGTAAAGTGCGCCTAGTTTGTGAAGGTTCCTGAACGGAACAACGCAGGGCGAGCAAGAAAGAGGAGCACTTTTAAGATGAGGTATGCCGAACGAGCAAGAAAATAAACGCGCATCTCCGTCGGCAGGCAACGTCCGGGCATGCGCAGAGCAGCTTTCTTGCTGAGTGAAACAATGCCGAGCCGGCAGGAAGGAGGAGAGCGCATCTTTCTTGCTGGCAGAGAGATCCCTGGCGCTGCTCCGTTTCTTTCGGCTGTCTCTTCTCGTTGCTGCGTTTATAGTGCACGTGTTTAGCCGTGTCTGTGTGGGCAGGGATGAAGCAAGACCAGTCCTTGATGGCACGGTGGAACGCAGTGCGAAACCATGGGGTAAATATGAAAATTTAGCGTCGTTTTATGTCGGCAGAATTACAGTGCCGTTCCGTCTAACTAACGAAATTTTTATTTAACCCACACGCAGATGTGGCCGAATCACCTCAGAAGCTTCGACGGCACCTCAAACACCAACTATCTTTCTGAATCTCACCTCAACCTGACCGTTGAGATTGAGGCTCGGGTTGGCCAACTCACCTCAGCATGCGTTATGTAGCACAAACCTAACTTCCATCTCCCCTGACTGTTTACGTCACCCATAACTCAACTTCAAGCAGTTAAAATGTTGCTTTGTAATTTCACTCAAATTGAACGCATTTTTTCGAGCACAAGCCGGGGTAGATGACATACCTACAAAACGTATTCAATGAGGAAATACGCTTGCAAAGAACACCTCAAACAAACGCAGATAAAAAAATGCTGGACGCCGTCCAAAACAACGAAAGTTAATCTCATCGAACCAACCCGATCGAAGCGCTAGGTGGTAATATTACGTAATTGATAACCACTGTGACTTCAAGCGAAAAATACATACACTATTACCGAGCAAATTACTTCGGTTTAGGAAGCCGGCTGCGTTTATAAACCAGTGCAATGACAAAAAACAAACTCCGCAAAAAAAAAAAAGAACGGAGATTCCTATTGCGAGGCCCACCTCATTTCATAAGCCGAGCGCACTGACATTTTCCAATCAACACGCGCCTGCGTCTATCGATTGGTAGACGAAGCGGCAGAAGGTAAATGTGTGGTCGCACATCCCTTGTCGTTCTTAACTTGCAGTCGACTATATAGCCTTGCTATACCAAGCATAACCAAAAATGACCAGATGCAGTCCTTCACTCTCACGCAAATTTCAAATTTACCACGCGAAACGAGACTATTTTCTTTACCTTGAACACATTTGCTCCATGTGGACGCTAAATGAGTCGTAAGGTTTGAATACGCGATACGTCAAAGGAATTCAACCCAAGCGAAGTCGGGGAGCAGGGAAGGAGAATCTGAAACATTCTTCTAGTCTTCACCGCCACTAGGTGTCCTTGCGCCTAGGTGCAAGTGAGGGGAACAAACAATCTCGAAGCAAAATAAAAGTTAAAGTTGCCGTGCTACATGAAATTACTCTGAAACATGCATAGTACTGGCACGAACCAACAAAACCTGGTAGCCACGTGGAGGAGTAACGTTCATGAATACGGCATTCCATCACGCTTACAGTATTATGCTGTGGTTGAGTGCTGTCTCTAATGGACACTGCGACGATCGACAGAGCATACGTGCCAGGCACTGCATACTGTCTCTAATGGATCCTAGTGGATTGACACTGCGTAGGGGCCACTTAAAGAGCTGGGCACACAATTTCAAGAAAAAAGAATTCACCGACCACAGGGCTGCGGAAATTGAGTCGACCACACGCGAGTTTGAGATGTGCACGCGATGTACGAAGATGGATGATAAACAGAGGCAAGGCACAAAGTTGCCAGGATGAATGTGACGGCGTGCGGTGGCTGGCGTTTTTAAAATGCTGCGAAATGCGCGCGACTGCTCAATATGAGCGCGTAGACGTTGAGATTTTGTATTTGAGACTTCAAAACAACGCAACCAGGTTACTGGCTTTTCGGAACGTTTTGGTGCATCCTCTGATACAAAATGAATTGTGTGAAGAGTCAAACAATTTTAATGCGAAAGCAGAAATGCCCCATTTGGTGAAAAAGCCGGCGAGGCATTGGGTTTACTATTTCAGTGTTGAGTCCTTTGGCCGGAGTGCGGAGGCCTACGACTGCGATGCTTGGTACGATCGAAATGAGCTCTCTGTGTGCGTAGGGTTCCAGTGTGGATTTTGGAGTACTCATTAGCATCCTTTTCTTGTCGGCTGGTACAGGAACAGTTCAGATTTCTGCGGGCAGCAATCGAGGCCTGTCGGGTTAACGAAGCATCTGCGGCGTATGACGCTTTCTGAAACTTGTCCTCAACCTTATCATCGCTTCTTCCGGCTACACATGTAGAGGGTGACACTGTCGACGTAGCGAGTTGGAATATTTCAGGAAGCATGATCACCGTTGCATTCGAGAGGTAAGTTGAGAGGACCGAGCATGGCGGCGTGTCTTTTCTTACGAGCTACAACTCGGCAGATTCGGCTCCACCGACGGTTAGACAAGCCGTCCTGTTCAAGACAGTCTTTCACATATTCGTACACTCGGTGGCCTCCTCATATTTTTTCAGATTACCCAGTGCAGCTTCGCGAGGGACGTATTGGGAAGCTCCGGGTAGATTTTACACTTTGTATGTCATTGTTTTGGCGTAACATTAAAACTAGTTCTTGGTCCATTAGCCTAACGATAAGACCGCAAAAATAGAAAGAAAAGCCTGCAAACTTCGAACTTTGTGGCATCGCTAGTCTTTTATCCTTCAGGTGTCACCGCGGTTTGAAATAGAGAGAGGGAAAACTAATAAAAGAGTGAAATGTGTCTCTTTATGAAAACTGGAGAGGCCATCTGTGACAATGGCAGGGCTTGCATCACCGCATAACGATGACACTAGAGCGATTGAGGAGGAAATAACACGATATTTGGTTGACTATAAAGAGGTAGAAGAGGGGAAGGATAAATTTGAAGTAAATTATAGGAGAAATATATTTCAAGGCAAACACTAGAAGGAAAGAGCAAAAGATAGAAGGAAAAGAGTTCTAAGCCGGATGGTGATGATAAAAAATAGCTAAAGTGTTGTCGCACAGGTAAAGAATATGAGGTGTAGTGTACGAAGCATGTAGGGCATAGATGAGTATACAAGGTATCGAGGTACAGGGTATTGTTGAGCTTCGGTATAAAGGCTGACTAAAAGGGTTTCTTCGTTTATAGTTCTCTTCATCAGCCTGAAGTACGTGTCCACTGCTGGAAGGAGGCGTCTCCCACGTTTTTCCAGCGGTCCCTGTCTTGCGTTGCCCCACTCCATTCTCTGCTCCGAATTTCCTAAATTTTCTGGTTTCTTCTCTCTATCGAGTTAACGATCTTTTTTCTAAATTCTCTTCTATTTACTCGCTCTGTGCTGCCATGCACCGAGCGGTCAAAACGACCATTGATCGGACAAAGGCGCGCTTCGTCAACAACTGTGCTTCGTTTGCGTGCGTGATTCTTTAGCGAGTAGAGTGCTTCTTGAATGTAATCACAAGGCCTTTTTGCGTCGCGCAAATGAATAAAGATATGTACTATCAATCAGCTCGAGGGCCGGGTTTACTCTTTTAACCATTTCTCTGCCCAAGCAAATATAAAATACGAATTAGCCCACGCCCCCGACAGCAGAGCACACAAACACAGCGCATGCGTCTCTGTGCTCTCCAATTGATTGATTGATTGTAGGGTTTAACGCGCCGACGCAACGCAGGCGATGAGGCGCGCCGTAGTGGAGGGCTCCGGATTAATTTTGACCACCTGCGGATCTTTAACGTGGGCCGAAATCTCGTACACACGGGCGTTTTTGCTTTTCGCCTCCATCAGAAAAGCGGCCGCCGCGGCCGGGAATCGAACCCGCGACCTCGTGCTCAGCAGCGCAACGCCTTAGCCACTGAGCCACCGCGGCGGTGTGCTCTCCAATCGTTTCGTTTTTTCCGAGCTGTTTACCGCCCAGCCTCGATTAACGTTACAGTTTTTCCATTTCAGGGGCCTTGCTATCCTCTTACTGGCCGCCAAATACACCACTCAAGAAATTCATTTCTTTGTCAACCTTTAAAATTACAGCTTTTAATGTAGCATTCTTTGCCGAGTACCCCCACAGCCAGGAGCGTGTAACGCCCTGAATTTCCTCAAAAATGCTTATTTCGCGAAAGTTCCAAATGCAATCGTTAGAATAACGTAAATTGAGATAATTGTTGGAGCAAAATTTTGAAAAACTAAAAAAATATTAAAATTATAAAAAAAAATACGGAAAATGACAAAACGTATACCGCATGGCATTTCCACAATATTATAGATTTCGCGGAAGTTTTACCTGTAATCGTTATAATAGCGTAATTGGAGATAATTGGTCTCGCAGGATCTAGAAAAAAACAAATAAAATTTGGCTGGAAAAACTTACACTCAAGACATACGGCATAAGAATGCTACGCATTAGTAGATAATTCTCTGAATTTCTGCAGAATTTTTTTTTCGACCGAAGTTCAACGCAAATACGTTTCTACACGTCGAAAACATGTACAAATAAATAATGAGTTTTGCTTTGCTGTCCTTGCCGGAATTTCACCAATTTAGTGGGACTCGGGTAAAAAATATTGTAACTCGGGCTTTGCGCATGGCACGAATAGCCCTTTCCGCGCTTCTAGTCGGGAGAAACGGAAAGCAGGCACAGAGCGGTACGCTGCTGCGTGCCGCCGGACATAACCAGGGAAGACTCGGCAGCGCAGCCTCGAGGGAAAAACAATCGTTCGAATACTACTTCTCCGGAATCATGCAATGAATACTTAAAGCACCCGCACACCGTTGAGTCTTTTGGTCCCTGCTCACCCTCCTCCCAGCTGCCCGTTGCGCGCATCTATAGAGTGGGCGTCTTGCGCATCACATATTCAAGTCACGCCAAACAATCAGGAACGACGGGGAAACCAAATGAAGGCCAAAACACCGAGGAGGGCCCGGTACGGGCTTCCACTGCGCAGCTCTGTACGCGCCTACTTCATTCGGGGCCAGTAATCCGGGTTACGGCACGCAGTGGCTGTTCCAGATTGTGAGGCCAGATATCGGAGTGTAGGGGAACGGTGGTGCCGCGACAGATGATTGTTCGCTGGGATGGGCCGCTGTTATCAGGAGGAATTCGAAGGAGTCAGCTCACGCCCAAAGCTGCAATGGTGGCGCAGCCAGGATCCGTGATTGCGAGCTCCGCGGCGCTGTTCGATCTCAACCTGCATTTAGAAGTAGTTCCCGAGATTCTCAAATATTAAATCACCCATGTCGGGATTCTATAGCGGACGCCGAGTTATTCATTCGTCGTTCCTTGTTTCCCCTAGCCGCTCGCCTTGGAGGGGAAAAACGAAAACCGAGAATGCCGGGCACGAAGGGGAAGAAAGAAATGAGGACCTTCGGCTGATTTTCCGAGAGAAAAGAACTGGGTAGGAAAAGTGCCTCCTTGCACGCGTCCCTTTGTGTTGCTCCCGCCTCCCTTCGGCCCAGCTCGGGATCCCGAGGAAATGGGTTTTGAATGCCGGCATGTAGTCTGAGGACTGTAATTTGCCGGGGATGTTTTGGCCGACTCGATCGTGGTTGGCAGCGAGGGCCGCTTTCTCGCCGCTACGAGGCCCTCGCGCGGCCCCGGGCCAGGGACGCTGCGGCGCGATTCCGTGCAGCGGGGCAGTAACGCAAAATGGACCATTGCTGGGGAAAATAATCTCGCGACGAGACGTGTGGCAAGACTACGTGATCGTCTCCGCGCAGTTTTGCTGTTTTCTCTTTACGCAAAGTGGCACGTCCGTGTGGGGGGGGGGGCTATAGTGTTTCGGGAGGATAGCCCCAGTGCAGGACTCAAAACCGACTCTTACGCATACTACTGAGAAATGAACACGTTTTTCTGGGCTTCGCGGACTTGATCATGAATGTAGAGGGAAAGAGGCGTTCCTGGTGGTCATAAAAAATGACCGTATCAGGAATGTAGCTTGTTGGGTACTTATTGTACGCCTGCGTTGATTATGTACGTTTAGACTCTAATTTTAGGGAAACGAAAGCTCCCCCAACGCTCAGCTATGTGTAGGCAGACGTATATGCGTCCCAGTCTAAAATCACAACAGGAATACCGCAAAAACATAAAAGAATTCCCGTCGTACGACAAAAAACTTTGTTGTGACCACAGAAGTCCCGTTGTTGCTACAAAGCCATCTGTTACGACACACATTTCAGTCATTACGACAAACTCAATTTTATCAATGACAAACATTCCTGTAGTCATAACAGAAATGCCATGTACACTGAATGGGCAGTAACATTCAAACCATGTGCAACTACTGATGGAACATCAGGATCACGACAAGACAGGAATCCGGCATGACGGAACATCAAGATCAGGGCAGCAATACGACACACGACAGAAAATCAGAATCACGACACGACAAGAATACGACAATACGACAGTACGACACACGAAAATACAACAAGCTACAGAAATTTCTCTTGCCGTCATTTTCGACAGGAGTGCCGTAACCATTGGCCAGAACATGCTGAACGCCCTTTCATATTTTAGCGCAATACGCCTTTCTCCTCACATGAGGATAGTAAGTAGTTGATCAAACAGCATTGTCATAGTGGTTGAGTCGAACTTGTCTATAGGTTGTGCCATGGTATTCACATTTGAAAGTGTCCTTTAGCGTATATTGTGGAGCAGCGTTCGAGATTGATCTGCACGTTAGATTGCTGCTCTCAATAAAAAAATTAGTGCCTTTCCACTCTGTGAAGAAGGATGGCCTGCAAAGCTCTACGCAGTCCAAGGAGTGCACGAAACAAAACACGTTTATCGTAATTTGCGATGGAGAATACTTCCTAGCCCATTAGCTGTATGAACCCCTGAAGGATCCAAGCTTTGTTCTTGCAGATAAACATGGAACTGCCTGTGCCCTTCCCGTGTCTTAAGCATCATACTGTATGTGTAAGGCCGGGTTCAGTCTGATGCCGCAACTGTCGTAACACCTTTAAAGAATTACGTCAATTCACGTCTCAGCCAACCGAACTGCGTGACATGCCATTTTTTTACGTGCATAGAACACTTTTTGCGTCGGTAGTCTGAACATAGCCTAACACACAAACCCAATCTGCTCTACCACTGACTCCGGACATGTCCCATTGGGCCGTTTAACGTGCGCGTTTAAACCTCGTACCAGCACAACGGACATGCCATCCATCAGTATGGACATGAAGGGGGTTATACATATACTGCTTTGCAGTACAAAATAAAAGTTTGGCAGAGTTCGACAGAAGAAACCGTTTTTGGACTAAAAATACTTATAGTTTAAGAATCTGCCTTGAGGTGCACTTTTAGAGTGTTTGCCAGCCGTGACTAAAGCTCTCAGGTGTACGCGGGTTAGTTAGTCTATTGGCGGTGAGCGCGAACACAGGCGGCGCTGCGAAGCGCGCCTCCGTGACGTCAGCTTAGGGATTCTCGCATTTGTCGTCTGCTTCACTCAGGCTCGCTCTCCCTGCTGTTTCTTTGCGTTCAGTCAACGCCTGATGCTTGTGCGCACCAGAATTGGCGTGTGGGTAACTTTTTATCATAATAATATGCATAAAATCGCATACACTAGCTCGTGGTGTCAAAGTATAGTTTTGGATACCGCTACGGAAGAAACATTGCCGGCGTCGCCCCATTCGTTGCGAAGCCGGTCCTGTGCGGAGCGGGAAGAGTCGGACCTAGGCGTTAGCTTTTCAATTAAGCAATCTTTCGAACAAAGGGAACGGTCAGCTGCTAATAACCGACAACAGCGAAGATGGAAGACCAAAACAAATTCTAGGGCTTCAGGGCTGTTGGCTTTGGCAGAAGGCATTACGATTCCCGGTAATCATATGTAAGGTAAAACAGTTTTTGCAACTTTGCCGAACGCTCGAACGTGTTGTGTCACATCACTTTACGTTGTCCAGGCATGAAAGTTTGCCGATATGCACTATAGACTGCAAAAACTGTAGGTTGAGTTCCAAATAACCCAGTGTGGATATGGGCGCGTGCTGATTTTATACCAGGCATCTAACCAGTATGGAGGTTTATTGAGCAAAACGAGTCACGTCTACGTTAACTTTACAGTAACACTATGTTTGTTCTGGCCTGGAGGAATATTTCGGTACATTTTGCACAGCCATATCTTCCTGATATTCGGATATGCGTTATAGGAAAACTGCACTCAAGAGGAGGAGGAGGAGTAAGGGGAGGAGGGGAAAACTTTGTTTAACAATTGAATCGATCTGGTCAGTGGGCCGGGTCCCCAGTCCAGGACCAGAGAGTAAAAGTAATTTTCTTCAATTCACAGAACGCCATCCCGAGTAGAATAGGATTTGTTCTTTGCGCCTGAAAAGTTTGAAAAGCAATAAAGAGCTACTTGAAATTATTCTTCGGCTTCGATTCTTGTAATATATGCAGGTATACTATTTATTGCTTTAGTTAGCAAGTATATCATGCCTTCAACACCGTAATCATGTCATCATTGTTCGGGTTGAGAGTCAGTTCGTTATGATAACGATATGATTACGATAGAAATTCGGAGCACAAAAGCCACCTTCGTGTACTGTGGAGAAGGTTGTCTAGGGCGCGATCGCGGTGGCGTAGCACAAACCTTCTCATTGTATTTGCATGCGAATAAACAAAGCACGCTGCGGATATGCACCTTCTTGCACGCCGCCGTAATGAAAGCCATATTTGTGAAGAAGGAAATGTGTGCCATACAACATGAAGGAAATATCCACGCGATCTTTGCGAGCCTCCCAAACATCCCAAAACCTCCTAATAAGACGTTTATGACGGCGCAGAAAAATTAATGCGTTGGGCAGAAAAAAAACAAGAAACATTAATCTGATACAAGACAACAACGAAAGAAATAGAAGAAAGCCGCTTTATTTCCTGCTGTGCGATGCGCGTGTAGGGGCGCTGCTTGGTACATAGCATTAGACCGTTGAATCTTCATAAGAGCATCTCAAAAATACTGCAGGGAAGCCACGCATTTTGAATACTTATCGAGAAGCTCTGATCGCTGATCCTCGCGAATAAGCTAGAAATGACGAGTTACACACGATCTTCTGACCGATGCTCTGAAGAAAGTTGTTCTCTACCTCTTCGTGAGTTACAAATTTGTGGGGGATACAGCTTCAAATTATTCAGATGCGTCAGAAGCGGGCAAAATAACTGAGTCCCTAGAAATACGCTTTTTAACTCACTACAGCAACAAAGCGGGCGATTTCTAGCACGGGCACTGCTGCCCCTCACAAGCGGAGTGTAGCAGACGACAGCGGCGCGAGTCCCTAAGCCGACGTCAGAGCCAGGGGGCGCCACTCAAACATCTCACCGCCAATAGGAAATAAATATCAACTAAGCTTGCATTCACCAGTATCACCCCTAGAGGACGAAAAACGGTGCCCCTGCTCTTAATGAACCAAATGGCACTTGGCCGCAGATATATTCCTCTTTTTTTTTTCCTGCCGCGACTAAACATTGTGGTCGCTGGGCTTGAAGGGATATTACTCAACATACGTTTTTCACAAAATGCTTAGTTTAACAGCTCAAAAGGGTCGAATGAAGCGAATTTGCAGCCCTACTCGAAAGGCGGATAAAGGCTTGCTTTTAGCTCAATAGCACTTTGTTGCGGCAAAAGTAGAACGAAAAAAACTTCAGCTCAGGAACCAGGGAACATTCGCACAATTCATGATCACGCAGCACCCCTTGTTCAGTGAGTTTCTTGGGTGCCGTCCACGTGAACAGGAGTACGGCTGCGCGGCAAGGTAGTCGCCACGTCTGATATGCACGGTTTACAGAGCGACAGCCTGGGCGCAGCCATGTTGGACGATGTGAAGTCACTCGGCATTGCTAGCCTTTTCGGACGCGTTTCTCGCCGCGGCCTTCAATAAGCCGGCGCGTATCAGCGAGCGCTGGAGCGGCTTTATGGGCGAATTTTTCAATTCTTTTGAAGTTTCGCTGTGAATGAGGACTTATCGGACGCGTAGATATTGTGTGCCAATCTTCAAAGGCTACTGAGTCCCGAAAAATTGCACATAAAGCTTTTAAAGCGTTGTTCTGACCACGCCCATCGCCAAACTCCTGTTCGAGCATTTCATAGCTGTCTGACGGCATTTTTTTTTCTATGTCTACGTGCACAGCAATCACGTATATCATCGGTGGCAGCATGCGGCCCGCAGGCCACTAGCGGGGAAGTATTCTGCGGCCCCTGGCCCGACGTCAGAACCTCCTTCCGTTGTAACTTCGAAAGACTGACGTGGCAATTATAACCTCACATGGGGTTGGACAGGAACAAAGCAACATCGCTTGCAGCTAGCATTGCTTCCCGTCTTCACACTTGACCAGATAACGCCTTCACTTCCTTTCTTTTCACTGGTCAAAAAAAGCCCCCCTCCCCCCTTCCCCTTCCTCGCTTTTATTTTCTGGCTGGCCTTTGACATGTCGGCTTCATGCGACTCGGCCCTACACCTTAAAAGGTTGCCGACCCTTCATATTAATGAAACGGATTTGAGCCACTGGTTGCCTCATGTTTATCTCATGAGCATGTACGGATTCGTTCACACATGGATTGTTAACAGACTTGGAAATAACTTCTAAGCTCCAGCCTGCCGCCACGACTTAGCTCTGGTTCCGCCAACATGCATAATACAGGCCTGTACGACAAAACACATGCAATATATATATATATATATATATATATATATATATATATATTATTCTGAAAATTTTCCTGCGGTACCTCCGTGAATAAGAATAAATCTTTTTACGTGAAGAAATTGCATGTTGAGACCTTGCACTACGTTAAGCGCCATTGAATCCAATAGGTTTTTTTTTTACAGGGTAAGTAATGAAAATGAGAAAGACGCACCTCAGCATTATATATGACGGTGAATCGTTGATGATGCCTTCCCCGTCTAAAAGAATAAATTCCTTCGAGTGTGTATACATGCTGCTCTCATTCAGCATAATACAACCGTTCCATTTTTCAACCCAGCTCGGAAGCCAAAGCAAAAAAGCGCACGTGAAAAGGCACGTCCCTGCGGTATGACTTTTAGTCCTGTCCCAGCTGACATCGTCTCTTTAAATTACTGCTGACGTCGGTTATGGTTAGTGAGGAATGCGACGGGGAAAAACAGCTTGAAAGTTTCCAGACCACGCGCCACGGTCGTTTCTCAGCTGCTTCTTGTCATCACAACTTCTGAAGCGCTTCCCAGCGCTCTAGCATTGACAGCGTACGGCCACCATCCCCGGCTTCATGAAGATCGAACGACGTCCGAAGCGGCGCAAATACATAGCACCGTGTATATTTGGCACAGGGCAAACGGAAATTTGACTTCCGTATAGCGTCGTCTGTCCTTCGCGTACTTCCTGAGCGGTACGTATACGCTACCCCGGTTTTTCTCTGCTCTTCGTGTTTCTGTTGGCCCTATATCGAGATAGCGCACAATAATGTTCCTCCAAAGCTTCTCGTACACCATTACGCCGCTCTGAAACATGACACAGGCCACTCGGGAAACGGAGAGGCGTACTAGCGGAAACTCTGGAATGAAGTTGAGCATTCCGGCTTGTCTTTTTGACGGTGTTTTTGTTGGCCCTTTGACTGGTGCTTAGTAGCCGGGCGGGTTGTGCACTCACCACGCTACAAACCTGTTGTTGTCATGTACGGTGAATGTACAAGCCCTGGAGTTATTTCATGCTCCGAGACAAACTTTCAAAGGCTCTAATGAAACATCCGATAGTTTCGTCACAACAGGGAACAAACGTAACAGAAATTCATTTTAACGAATCTGTAGCCATGGTCTAGATTCAATTACGAGGTGTATCCTGACAACAGTTGGCCGGCATGTGGCCCAAAGAGAGTTTGCAAAGCTTGAAAGCAGTTCGGGTAGGGCTCCCCGCTCCCCCTCCCTCATGTACCCATGGCTTTGAAGTTGCCTTTTGTCCTCTTTGGCCTGATAAGCTTTCAACGTTCAATGTACCCAAAACATACGCCTTTTTCCCCTTTAGACCATCACTCCCTGATCCCGAAGTGAATAAAAGCTTATTTGCATTGACGCCTTCCGTATGCAAATCAGGGGAAACAAAAACCCCATTCGTTGGCCATTTGGGAGGAACCAAGGAGCGCAAGGGTAACGTGCATGGCGTTACCCAAACAGCACAGAAACGTGAGCGAATGCCGTTCGGCGCTCGCACCCCCCGGGCGACGCGTATCTCGGACAAAGATGACAGGGTGTCGACAAAAACAGTGTTGCTTGGTTCAGAGAACAGAGATGAAGGGGGGAACAGAGAGAGAGAGAGAGACCGGTGCGCTCCTAACAATGGCCGTTTTGTGAGCGGGGCTGGCACCTTCGCGATGGCTGTTTTCCAGCGAGACGTTGCCAAGGAGACAGATGCCTCCCCAGGCCTACAGAAGCCGCCTGCGCGCAACGCCCATTCGGCATCTTTCCGCGCGGCCGATGCAAGCTGGCTATCCTTCATATACCGCTTTCCCTTCGTCGAGCGAAAACGTGCACGCAGGCGGAGAGAAACAAGTTGCCAAGCTGGCTCTCCCCGCTCGCAATATTTTACTTTCTTTTTCTTGTTTTTTTTTTCTTCTTCTTTTCCCTCTTCGACGGCGTGCAGCCAGCCTATACGCTGGCGTCAACCGCTCGTGCACGGAACATTTATTTATAACTTCACCGTGCAGTAATATGTAACGAATAAGACACGAACGCATTTCGTCAGTCTGCGAGATTCGGCACCCCGCCCACGTCATCACGCTACGCGAAGAATGTTGCGCGCCATTCCTCTCTGCCGGTCACACCGCGCGCGCATGTTGCCTAACATCGCTCCGGAGAACTCCGTCTTGCGCGCGTAGGTATTTGATGGCTGTGCGGTGACGTACGCAAATGAGTTTGGGTGTCGTGGTGCTGTGTGAATTGGTGACTAACAATGAATTAATCCAATCAATCAATCAATCAATCAATCAATCAATCAATCAATCAATCAATCAATCAATCAATCAATCAATCAATCAATCAATCAATCAATCAATCAATCAATCAATCGATCGATCGATCGATCGATTAATTAATTAATTAATTAATTAATTAATTAATTAATTAATCATCTTAAAACACTGCACTAAGAAAATAGTCTTACATATTTTAGAAGTCGAATGGTACGCTTTACTGGAGGCTTAAATTAGCAAAGCAATGCAGAACCTCGTAAAGAGACACGGGATCCCGCATTTGCTCAATGAGGTTTAATTACAGAATGTGTAGCTCATGCTGCGAGTATGCTCGCTGCATTTATACCGTCTTTATTTTCTCCATGGAAGCCGTAGTCTAAAGATACTTTTCCACTGCGCACCATCCTCCTTGGTTACATCAGGATCCACTAGCAAGCCTGCCCGGCGACATTCGAGAGAATGCATACATGTATGCCATGCTTAAAGGAGCCATGAAGACAAAATACAAGTTGGGTTTATTAGAAAGACTGCTTAGTCCCGATAACAATGATACCAATAACATCGCAATCTTCGAACAAATAACGGAGATATTAAAGAAAACGTGTGAAGCAGTCGCGACCCCCTAGCCAATTTCCCGCAACTTTTCTATGACGTCACAGAACCTTGTTTGTGCGATTGGCGGCCGCCTAACTGACCTGTCGCGACGACACATGACTGGACGTCTGTAATGGGGCCTCTAGTTCCATTTGACCGCATCACTTGAATGCTAACGTGCAGTTAACGCACTGAAAATTATGTTTTATTGTTGGCCCGTATGACGTCATTCTTGCTCATAACACGTCACTGTGGCGCAAAATTTGAAAGTTCTTGAATACTTCTTGCTTTTTTTTCGTTAAAAAACATCTTTTGTGGCTATAATGGAGCTGAGTGAGATACTGAATCCTAGTTCTTTCAAATTAAACGAAGTTGTATTTTCTCTTCATGGCTCCTTTAAACTGCCCGGGAACAGTAAGACCGCTAATACCAAAGAACAAATAACTCAGCAATAATATTTCACATGCTAAGACAGCTGAGTTTCTCGATTACCAGTCCTGCCACAACTCCGTGGCGGCCAAAGTCGTCGTCGTCGTCGTCGTCGTCGTCGTCATCATCATCATCATCATCATCATCATCATCATCATCCTATCTACGCCCACCGCAGGGCAAAGGTCTCTCCCATTAATCTCCAATTACCCCGGTCCTGGGCTAACTGCGACCAATTTATCCCCGCAAACTTCTTGATCTCATCTGCCATCTAACTTTCTGCCACCCCCTGCCACGCTTGCCTTCTCTAGGGATCCACTCCGTTACACTTAATGACCAACGGTTATCTTGCCTTCGCATTACATGCCCTGCCCACGCCCATTTCTTCTTAATTTCTGCTAACGGCCGCGGCGGCCGCTTTTCTGATGGAGGCGAAAAGCAAAAACGCCCGAGTGTCGAGATTTCGGCGCACGTTAAAGATCCCCAGGTGGTCAAAATTAATCCGGAGCCCTCCACTACTGCGCGCTTCCGCCTGCGTTGCGTCGGCGTGTTAAACCCTACAATCAATCAATCAATCAATCAATCAATCAATCAATCAATCAATCAATCAATCAATCAATCAATCAATCAATCAATCAATCAATTTCTACTAAGATGTCCTTAACACGCGTTTGTTCCCTGACACGCTCCGCTCTCTTCTTGTCCCTTAACGTTACACCTGTCATCTTCTGTTCCATTGCTCGCCGAGTCGTCCTCAATTTAAGTTGAACCCTCTTAGTGAGCCTCCAAGTTTCTGCCCCGTAGGTGAGTACAGATAAGATGCAGCTGTCATACACTTTCTTCTTCAGGGATAATGGTAGGCTGCCATTCATTATCTGATACTATGTCGGCCGTATGCACTCCACCCCATTCTTATCCTTCGAATTATCACTGCCTCATGGTTGGGATCCGGGGTCACAACTTGGCCTAAGTAGATATATTCGCTTACCGCTTACACTGACTCCACACTTCCACGGCCAAAGTATACCATTTTATATAGTGCATAAAAAGGTCTGACTGAGGGAAGCACCATGATAACCTTTTCTGTGCAAGGAAGTTTGTTGGGAAACTTTAAAAAAGTGATGAAGAAGGATGATCACAAAGAGGAAACCATATATCCACATGCCGCATGTAGATTTTAATGTCGCAAAATTGATCCACAAGCCCGTGCGTCCAGTTACAAAGGGGCATGTCGACTATGAGCCAATAAAGCAACCGAGAAACCATATTGCGAATTTTCTGCGTAAAGCTCACGCTTAACATGTGATCATAAATCCAGTTGAATGCTTAAAAGAGGTTCGTGATCTATACCATCCAAGATGTCACAGACGTAATACCGCCGCGTCTTGGACGAGATGAGCGCGGGAATGCTTGGATAGCAAGGTCAAGCGTGTCGCGGGCAGAGAAAGAATAGAGAAAGAGAGAGAAACAATTTTAAGCCTCAAGGAGCTAATCCGGGTAGGGAGTGACTGGCGGTGGTAGACGACACGTGGTCGTTGCAGCTCACTGGATCATGGTAGCCCGGATCTCGCTGTCCGAGCCGCACAACGTCCTCTCTCAGTGCTCTCCGTCAAAAAAGGGGGGAATGTACGGGTGGTTCAAAAGACAGGTGTCGAGCATGTGGTCTCAACAAGCATCCCACAAAAGTCTTATGCGATCCTAGTTCACTTATACGCTCTGGTGAAGGGCCATGGAGCTTAAGGAGTACTTTTCTTATTAAAGATTGGCCGCAAGCAAACCACCACTTCATACCACTTATTATATTTTTTGTTTGGTTCCCGTGGATCAATTCCACGTGCAGAACACTCGCCAATGCTTCCGCCGCTGTTTTTATTAATGTCGTTGTATTTCATTTTACGTTGGGTTCACCGGCACTCCGATTTGATACAGACTCTGCCGTTTGTATTTTTTTTAACCATGCGCCAAATAGCGCGAAGACGCGTGTGCAGCATTGGTCTTCGGTGCGCTGATATAGCCTGTCGTGTCCTGCAAAGCCGTAATTACGATGCCTTCAGCCTGATACGGAGGCGTTACGTTCGAGAAGGCACAGCGACCAGCGATCGAAACGTCGGCCGATCGATGCAAGGCATGGTAGGGGGTGTAGACGGGCGACACCACCTGATCGGCAGATACGCTGGCATATAGTCCCCCCCGCGTGATTCGGTGCCCGAGCAACAAATAACGGCGGAAGGGAAGCTTCTGCACACAATGGCAAAGCCGAAGTGGCTGGTGTACGATGTACTGCGTAGAAAAGTCAAAAGGTGGTCGTTAATCCCCCCCCCCCCCCCACCTGCTCTTATGTAAAACAGCCCGTTCATTGATTTCCACTGTTGTTCGTTCCCATTGGTGCCACTGTCAGACTGTGTGGTGGGCTTTCAAATCTCTTCGTATACGTGGGCCAGGTCAAGTATGCACCACAGAAAGCAGATAACAGCTTCCACGGTCCTTCCGTGGGGTAATGCGACAGTACGGAGAACACCCAGATTTCCATATCAGCGCCATACACCCATATTCGTTACTGGTGATACGGAATCGTCTACGGAATCGGAACCGCACGGTCAAAGCAGTTTGTATTTGGAGAGAAGTGCAGGGGGTGCAGGGGGTGCAAAATTAGAAAAATCATGCAGTCACGACGATGGTTGAACGCGAAGCTTCCTTCGTTCGAAATGAAATGGTGGAGGGTCAAAGTCAGAGCAGCTGCGTTCAAAAATCCAAACTGCGTGCGAGTCAAAGTCCAATCTCAGCGAGTCACCGTCCGAACCGTCTGCGAGTCAAATTGCAAACTTAGACGACAACAAAGGAATCTCTCACAAGAAAGCTTCACGTTCAACCATCGTCATCGTTAAACGGCGGAGGGAAATTTTTTTCCCGCGTTCCTTACCTTGACTATCAAGTTACGCATGTAAAACACTCAGTTAATAGCGGGCTGTAGGTTATGACACTATATTATTGCACTGAAAAAAAAATCTTTTCTTCATAATAGAAAGTAATCTCACTTTCAATTACTATCCCAGGTATATTTTCTCTTTCTCGGCTCAAAAGCGCGGCGACTCCTTTTTAGTGTTGGATATTTCGCGAATCCCGCGCCAAGTTTTCCAAGAACAACATCGGCGAAGTGCTTTCTTTTTTGGTGTTGTAGGTATTACCGATGCTGCTTCCCCGCGCAAGAATTAAGAGCTACAGACAATGAACTTAATTGACTTGCAGGCTTGAGAACATTTCTAATCCGAGGCCCTGCTGCTGCAGACAAAGCAAAAAAGAGGCTTAGTACAGGGAGGACGCTACAGCTTGCGCGCATAGAGGTCTTGCTTAATGCCGTCAGAAACGTTAAACACAAGCCCTCTGCCAGCGCTACAACAGGCGATGGCCTGAATTCCGAGCGGTGTTTTACGCAAGCTACCGCACGTTCTCTGTCTAATGAATCCGCCTGCTAGGCTTAATTAAATCTCACTCTCAAAACAGTTTAATTGCATCTCGCTCGGCCAACGGCACCATGCTCGCGTATATGGTTCAGGCTTAATATTTCGGAACAAAAAAATTATCTTCTCGACCTCATTTATGCCGGCTGTGCGGATATTTTTCAAGGGAGAAGATTGCACTCCAAGGGGATATAGGTCTTGAATATTTTATAATAACGTAAGGTCCATTAAACGTAGGAATTATTTGTTCCAGAAGTTTATTGTCAAGCCTAATAGAAGCGTTTTAATGACCATTTCTTTTACTTTCTTATGGCCAGTTTTGTAGCCGTTTTTTGGTAGCAGGAAATTTTTTGCGCAGCAAAACGAGTCGAATATTTTTGTGATGGTTGCCAAGAGCTGTAGGGGTAGGTTATACCACCGCCGCCTCGAAGGGCTTCTATAATAAAGGTGGCGACGACGCTTTCACTAACAAAGATTTTTGAAGCCACGGAAAATTAGCGGGGTAATTGAGTTAGAAACAGTTGAGCATAGTTTGACATAAACTTGCTTTGTTAACCGGCAAAGTCAGTAAGTAATGCATTTAAAACATTAACAAAGGTGTGAATTTCTCGCCAATTTTACAGCGACAGATGTGAGTGCCGGGCTTGCTGCTTATGTGTTGTATGGCGTTCGTATATACATTCAAGTTGACGTACACCCCGTTGGCGTACCCCGGTGTACGCACGTAGTGCAGTCAGCGGTAAAATGAAACTTGAACACGGAAAGGTGAACCTGAAAATCCAGAGGGAAGGAGCTGGGTGATGCTGGTGCATTAGACAAGGCAGGGTAGGGACGCCCACATGTGCGAAGAATACCTTGGCAGTGTCCGGAGGGGCTGTCACGTCAATTTTAACCCGTACCATTCTTAGCCGAGTGTCTCCCGAGCCAGGACCTTGTAGCACCCTGCATTTCCCCAAAAATAAAGATTTGGTGGAGCTTCCACCTGTAATTGTTATAATAGTGTGAACGGAGATAATTGGTCTAAGAGTTATTTGAAAAATAGAAAAATAGCGAGAACGGCCAATCGTGTAACGTACTGCATTCGCACAAAAAATAATTATTTGGTGGAAGTTCCACCTGTAGTCGTTAGCATAGCCTAAACGGAGGTTATTGGTCCAACAATTTTGAAACCCTGAGAACTCATAAAAATAGAAAAGTATAGCGAGAATGGCGAACCGTGTAACACCCAGCATTTCCTGGAAAATGCTGATTTGATGGAAGTTCCACCTGCAATCGTTACGGAGAGAATTCGTCGCACAGATATTTGAAAAACCAAAAACTAAGAAATTGAAAAATAGCGAAAATTACGAATAGCGTAGCGCCCTGCATTTCCACAAAACTGCAGATTTGGCAGAAGTTTCACCTGTTCTCTTTGTAATATCGCAAATGAAATAATTAGCCGAACAGTATATTAAAAACAAAAAAATAAGAAAACTAGAAAAAAGCAGCAAAAATGCCAAAAGTAATGCCCAGCATTCCCACACACACAAAAAAGAGATTTGGCGGAAGTAACACCTCCAGACCTTATAATAGCGTAACTGGAGATGGTCGTAAAGAATTTCGAAAAACCAAGAAATGGGGCTGCAAAGAACTCAGACTTTAGACAAGCGGCTTAAGGATGCTATGCATTAGTAGACAATTGTCTGAATTTCTGCAGATTCTTCTTTCTTAACAAGGACCACTGATCCCGGTGCACTGATGTTAGAACAGTACATTTTTGTTGATTTTTTTTATAAAAAAAGTTTTTTTCTACTGATGTAGGGATTTACAATCAATAGGATGTTCCGGAACTTCAACACTTATGTTATCAAAAAAAGGCTTCAAAATGTTTATAAAGCGAAGATTTTTTGACCTCACTAATGGCGGGGTCGTTACCTAAAACACACTGCCGGAAAGCCAACTTTGCACGATTAGGGGGCACATGATGAATGAAGGATAATTATGATGATGAGGGCGACGATGACACAAGAAAGAAATGCTTCCCGTGGTCGGAAGCGAACCTGGGTACTTCGCGTTACGAAGCCGACGTCTATCCGCTTGCGCCAGGCCGACACGATCGAAGCAGTTTGAATTTTAAGCGAATTTTAGCGCTTCACTTTGAACGACGATGACAGGGGAAGGGGGGAGGGGGGTGCTCTGCTTTCTCGCGAGGGATTCTTGTGCTGGCTCCTCAGTTTTGACTTTGACTTGCAGGAAGTTTGCACTCTGATCACTGACGCTTTGACTTTGATTGCTCCGGCTTTGACATTGGCACTTCGCCATTTGACATTCGCACGCAAGGCAGCTTCGCGTTACAACCATCTCCGTCGTTAAACGGAGGGATTTCATTTCAGCGTACAGGTTCATTAACTTTTTTTTACTCTCGCCAAGATATGACGGTGTTTTTGTGCCTAAAGCGTACTCATATAAAGGTCTGCAGATATATTTCAGGATTTTTACGAATTTAGAAATTTTGCTCCTAAAAACATCACATTGACTCTGGCCTTCCCAGCTCCCACAGTACTCCTGACCTCACGAAAATTTGCGTCTAGCAAGTTTATACAAAACAGAGCTAACTGTATTTTGAATCTGAAAGATCAAAGTTGGGGCTAAATGAATAAGTTAACTTACAATGTGTTTTCAGAAATTCAAACGTATTCCTCGGCTGTGTTAAGCTATCTAGGCAGCTTTTCTTCCGAAAGAAAGCTATTGCAATTACTCGAAGGAAATTATGAGAGCTTTAGAGATTAAATGCCAAACTAGCAGGCGTTTCGCGGATGCCGGGGAATACGACTGCTTCGTCACCACGGCCTTGGAGCGTCCCTCTTACCCTGCCTTGAACCATAGCTGCGTGTACGACACCCTCGGTGTCGTACCTAGCTTGTTAGCAGAACTTACTGCCATTCGGGATGGTCTCCAGACGCTTGCATCGACAAGGACTACGTAGATAAAGCTGGCAATTTTCACAGACTCAATGGCAGCGATGCGGGATTCGCGTCACGTTGCGCGATGTACAAGCCTGGATGCATACATTTACGTGAATATAGACACCTATCCATGCCCTGTACGTATTTTGTGGATTCGTCAGGACATAGTTCCTACCCACACAGCGACAGATTGATTGATTTATTGATTGATTGTAGGGTTTAACGCGCCGACGCAACGCAGATGATGAGGCGCGCTGTAGTGGAGGGCTCCGGATTAATTTTGACCACCTGAGGATCTTTATCGTGCGCCGAAATCTCGTACACACGGCATCGACAGATCGCGTCTGCCACCCAAGAGACCTCCCATGGCCACTACCATTCCAACATCCACCGTTGAACTGCTGGTGGAAAAAAGAGAACCTCCGACGCGCCACGTGTGCTCGACTTCCACCTAGAGCATTGCACGTGCCTGATTTCTACTCGTACACACGGCATCGACAGATCGCGTCTGCCACCCAAGAGACCTCCCATGGCCACTACCATTCCAACATCCACCGTTGAACTGCTGGTGGAAAAAAGAGAACCTCCGACGCGCCACGTGTGCTCGACTTCCACCTAGAGCATTGCACGTGCCTGATTTCTAAAGCCCGGGACCGGCCCGAGCCCGCTTTATAAAACCCGAGCTCGACCCGTGCCCGTGACACCTAGCCCGGCCCAGGCCTGGGCCCGCTGATTTATTTTTAAAGTCCAGGGAGGGCCTGCGTGTGCATGACCAGGCCCGGGCTAAGACGCTGAATAAAATTTGTTTATTGTATTTGGTTGAGTGTCTTTGCAGCAGGCAATCAGCCGGAGCATCTATTCTGTACAGCACGTCATAAACTGAATGCAAAACAATTAGGGGTAATCAGTGCACGTACTTACACCGTCTTCACTTCACGTCAAATCGGCGTAATTATAGAGTTTTAGCACTCCGTGTGCTCCGTTCATTTCGTACCGTGTTGACGGGAACCTGACTGCGACTGCGCTCGCGGCCACAGCAAAGGGGGCACGCTCATCACCCCCCCCCCCCCCCCCCCCCCCCATCCCCCGTAACGAATGCGGAGCGGATACGCAAGTGCCCAGTCGGGTCCCGGACAACGCGGTACGAACGCAAAGGAGGGGACATACGCAGGGCTAAAACTCCATAACAGCTCGTATTCTTACATGAGAGACACCACCACCTTTGGTAAACATATTCTTTTCAACTTCACGTGGTTGTATTGGCCTCAAGTTCGTACTGCTGAAATTTTTCGTTGCGCGTTTAATCTGCGAGTGCGGGCGTGCATTGCAATGATTTACCTACAGCGGTTGCTCAGTGGTGGTGTTTCTCTAGCGCGCCAGTTCGATTCCCGGCCACGGCAGCCGCGTATCGATGGGTGCGACATCTAAAACACACGTGCACATAGGAATCGGTGCACAGCTCCGGGTTGTCAAAATTAACCCCTTCACCGCTGGGGTATTCCTTGTAATCGTACCTTTGGTATGCTATACCCCAAAATAGAAAATCTTGAGGCAGTTCATGAAATGCCTTAAAAGTTACAGTATCATGAGTATCAGACCTAGTAAAGCACATTTTTAAAACAATGCTTAGAGGCAACATCAAGAAGCGCGTAAGATTATACTCAGAACACTCCTTTTAATTCTATTTTCTACACTTCACGTCGGAACTATTAACGGTTGGTACCATAAATTTAAGCAAGAGCCTGGCCCAGGCCCACGGCGTAGAGTCCGAGGCCGGCCCGGGTCGATGGCATGGAGCCAGGGCCCGTATAGTGCTCTACTCTACCGCGTGAAACTGACCTCCCCAGTGGGCTCGCTCGCTGGGAAGCGGTCGTGCGGCGGAGGCTTCGAGTTTAGATGGCGTTATGCCCCCAAGAAATTACGCACGCTTGGCATGCCCGTTATCCCACCCTGTTTGCGGACACGTTCCCTTTTTTTTGTAATTCCTGCATCAGAAGCTGACGTTGAACACTAGCTGTGGACTTTTCCAGGTCTTAAAAACTCCCGAATGCAACACCTCCGAGGCACACTGCTCCATACTGGAAGACTCCACCCAGTCCTTCATCCTGGGAGTTCTGTACACTGGGAGCCCCAGCTCTTAAGCATTGGATTAGGGGTCTCCAGTACCGGCCTCTTCTTGAATTTTTGCGTGAAACGGTAGCAGTGTTGTGCCTTTAAAAACTTCCCTCTTATGCCGTAGGGAAATCTCTCGCAATAAAAAAAGGTCACTGTGAGTGTTGACACAGCACGCCCGTACTTATCTGCGCCAAGAAGAGGGCAGCGATGGAATCAACGCCTTCGAGCCATCGACCCTCGCGTCCACGGTGGTTTTTGTCCGTTCCATGTTCCACGTGGCGAAGTGGGGTTGTTCGCCAACGCGTTCGATTCGTTTAACACGCGCCTCCGCTCTTCACTCCAAAAAAATCTACAACGCTTCTAGCAACGGTATTAGGGGAGGTAAGTTTCGACATTGCCTCGTGTACTTTCCTGCGGACTTGCAGTCGGGGGATTCGCTGCCCCTAGAGTGCTTAATTGACAACGGGTCACTCTCGTTTCCCTTCGAAGCCCATCTCCCCTTTACTCTCTTCTACTAACAATTTCAAGCAGAGAAGTTCTCGAGTTCTCGAGGAAGTTGCGGAACTCACAATTAGGTTATGTGAACGGTGCGGCTAATTAGGTAAATATGCACTGGGTAATCGCAGCAGCGTTCGTTGCGCAGGAGGTAAGAGTTGACGTCATTTTAATTGGCCCGTTCGGAAAGCATACAGGCCAGTTTTGAAACTGCAAGCACTACGTTTGCTCAGCCACAAATTGCGCTTCCTCCTGCATTAATCATGAGCGGCGATTACCAGAACTTAGAGTCAAACGCGAGTCTAACATATCCGAGTAAGGATGCCCGACATGAGGTGATTCTATTGTCGTTCGGAATGAATGAATCGCGGGTTTTACTGAAATTAGAGAAATCGCTAATGTGGACATGTACTGTCGAGACCACCAGTTGTGTTCACATGTTCGGTGGAGACCAAACGTCGGCGCCTGTACAAGTCGTTTGTGTCTATCTTCACCCTCGTCTGCTGAGCGTCATATTCTTTCCGACGCAGTCATGAACCAACTTCTTAAAACTGTTAATCGCACTCTGCTATCTGCTTCACCGCATATTGAGTGCTAACCAAACTTAAAACTATTTCTTATAAATCGCCGTTGTTGTGGAGGTTAATCGCCACTGTGAAACCCGCAGCCGCTGTAGGGGTTAGCATGGAGCCATGGAGTTTGCTTAAAAGCCACTGGTTTGTTCTTTTGTACGCAGGAATAACGATCTGTAAAAAAATATAGTTAGGCTACAAACTTAAGCTGGAACGCACAAGACTACACAAATGCTTAACGGGGGGCTCATATCAACCCGCGAATAGAAACATGAAGAAGAAAAAGCATGGAGTACATGCCCTTAGGCTCTGCTGGTGATACGGATTGCCAAAGCCCAAGCAAAGCTGAGATAGTTTGATGGGCTCACTCCAGTATTTTAAAATAGCTTCCAGCTGCATTTTTATCTAAAGAAATCACTCAAACACACCGGTGTAAGTAGGCGGAACTGTTCCTTTGGCAGGCGGTGTAAGCCATGTTAGTGCAGAAGCAAACGATATGTGAGTGTAACGCTAATCACGGCCGTCCTAAATCTCATTTTATTGAGAAAATTCTGCAAGAGACAGGACAAACACTAGAAGACACACATAAGAATTTCGCTATCACGCAGCCCTGACATTCACAAAGCTTATTAACATAACGCACCATTTATAACAGGATTAAAGACAGAAGAATGCATGGATTATACAGCGGGAGATTTCTTTATCCAGGCTGGCAAAAATAGCCCAGAGACAATGAGCGCACTTTTATTTTGTCTCATTAACTTACAATTGCGTTTTTCGAAACTACAGAAAGGAATTGAAGATTAAATTCAGAGCTCGCCGTTTTTAGGTATGTTGCCCCCTTTACGCCTCAGCATAGTGTTGGAAAAAAAAGTCGACTGGGCTGTTATTTTTTAAATTGTCGTGTGGCTATCACTTGAAACAAAGAAACGTTTTTTAACACACGGAATCTCCGAAGAGATTAAGCAATAAATCTGCAGTCGCTTCAAGTGCACAAGAGGATTACATAAAGCCACGCGTATTAAAACACACACGCCGACCCGACTTTAACGCCCACAGATTCAGAAATAAAGGAAACAGAAACTCTAAAGCGACGTGGACGGCACTTCTTTGGCGTCGAGAGCGCCGGGCGCAGGGACAAGGGTCTGGGTAATCCGATCAATGATGTTCAATCAAAGTTTGAAAAAATATATCAACGGAAACGACAGCTTTTTACTGGACATCCTGTTTGGAGACCGGAAGCGGTACCCTGTTATCAGCGGCCTTTCCTCGAAAAGCAAGCAGAGGGTCGATTTTATCCACGACCTCGAACGGAAAAAAGAATTCAGATACAAACTCGGAGGGTCCGAGTAAAAAGAAAACAAAATAAAGCAGGAGTCCACTGGGATAAAAAAAAAGGTCTTTACTTTATTTCTGACTGCACCCAAATCTCTCCACAGCTTGGTTCCCAATTTCACTGGCCTTTCGCTGGGAGAATTTTATCTACTTAGCTTTAATTTTTGCCTTTCGCAGCACAGCGGTGGCTAATCAGACAACCCTATAGTTGGCGCATAATGAAGGGAGTGAAAACGCCAGACTAAAAGGAAGTGTTCGCTTCAAGCGTTTTCTAATTTTCCCTGTTTCTCCGTCGCGTAGTTTTCAAACTTTTAGCAGAGGAAAATGAAAACGGCAGGGTCTTTTTTTTTTCGTTTTTTTTTGTTTCCAACAAATGCTATCTTTTAAGCACCCTTTTAGAGGGAACAAATAAGTAATAGCCTGTTTGTGTGTGAGAGGTCAGATGCTCGAGTTAGTCCTTTTGTGCTGAGTGGGGGAGTTTGCGTTCGCCCTTTATTTTTATCGACTGCGACGTCAGTCTTCCAACTCGACGCAGCTGAGTGACGCCCAGCGTAATCTTTTCAACGAGACAGACATCGGAGAAACAGCTTTGCGTTATCGTCTTTGCTGGTCCCATGTTTCCGTCACTTGGAATTCCCACTCTACGTGGACTGTTTGAACTTTTGCTAGCTTCGGAAGGGGCCAGCTGTCTCAAGGGTTCCCTGAACCCTGTGGGGCTTTGGGACAACCGAGGTAGGGACAACCGAGGTAGGATTAAAATTATGAAAAGGGAAACCTAGGTAAAGTTCACAAATCATTAGCCAAGCAGCTTGAGAGCCATTCTCCTGTACTCAATACATTTCCGCCTCTTTTGCTGTAATTGTCGTTTCCTAGAATACTGGAAAAGCAAATGATAACATTGAAAAATGCGCACTTGATCTAAATGAGGCTACATCCACTATTTATGCATAAAAAATGTTTTTTTAACTGTAATCATTTTTTTTAATTGGTTGTCTGGTGCCATACTTTTGTTGTTATGGTTGTTTTTGCTGCTGGTCCACCAAGCATGCCTTACAAGAAAGAAAATCGTCGCAGAACCCCGATGGCACATCAGTTCATAACAACTATAGGCTTGTAAGAAATCATTTTGTTAACAGAAGCTCCCCAATCTATTACCTTCGTAGGTGCTCAGCGTAGCCAATTCAAAGTCCGTTTTCTTCAATACCGGGCGTAAAAGCACCTTTGAAGGTATTGGGCAATGCTCCGCTTAAAAGATCATACCTTGCGTGCCTTTCTTCAAACGTCTTGCCACCTTTTTGCTGGTACATTTTGCACCAAATGCTGCAGTGGTCTGTCCAGAATGGATTCGACAATCCCTTTCAAAGCGCTTTCGTTATCTAGGTGACGGAAGCCGCAAACATCCACATGGTAGTTTTAAATTGTCAGTACTCTGCTGAAAAGCACACAAATTGCTAATTTGTCATGCGCCTTTCTTCTTGTTCTAGAACGCTTCTAAAAGACTACGGGGCAGAGTGTTTCGGCTTCTTTGTTCCTACATAACAGTGTCCAACCTCCGCGCCCTTTTTAAGATATCCAGTAGACTGCCAAAGCGTGCAGCTAACTTTTTCTCTTTTTCTGTATATCCCAGGGTTCCTGGTGACTTCGTGTTGCGTGGGCGCCGCCCCTTCGACATCGTCGTCCCCAGGAGGCTCGGGTTCGACCCTGCGCGGCCCGCTGTTCACGCTCGAGCCCCCGCACTGGCTCGAGTTCTCCAACGCCAGCGGCGGCGAGGTTCGCTGCGAGGCCGACGGCGAGCCTCCACCTCAGCTGCTGTGGGCCTCCGTCGACGGCAGTCCAGTGACTCCCGTGCCCGGCGCCCGCCTTCTCGCCGAAGACGGCGCCCTCGTGTTCCCGGCATTCCCGGCGGACGCCTACAGGCAGGACGTGCACGCGGCGTCGTACCACTGCCTTGCCTCCAACGAGCTCGGCACGGTGGCCAGCAGAGACGTGCACGTCAGCGCCGGTGAGAGAACGGCCCCTGCTCCGTGCCCGCATACCCGTGGGGAAAAAAGTGAAAACATTTCGCAAGTTCGTGAAGGCTGTTCGTTAAAGTTGCATGACGAGTTGTTTATCGTGTAGAGTGTGTACGGACGTTGAGAGAAAGGTGAAACAGCTATCAGATATATCAGGCTAGGTCCGCTTTCTTACTCGGTACTTACGACAACGAAGTAACTAGCGAAAGGAGAGCCACACATCACAAATCACTCTATACGTTGGAACACACCCGGTATTCGTGTTTCGTGTCTCCATTGAGTCTTCCCTGCAAGCATCAAAACAGATAACTGGGCGAGTTGGTCTTCACTAGGCGAAAAAAAAACAGACGAAGGACTGAGGTAAACACAAACAGAACTCAGTTCTTCGTCCGTGTCTTTTTGCGCCTAGTGAAGATGATTCCGCGAAAGGTGCGGGGTGCCTGTATTTCAGTCCTAAATTTTGGTCTATCGTCGGTCTGTCCCCTACCGAAATCAGCCAGTAGTGTTCTAGTGAGCCTGCTCGCTTGGGGTTACTAATCTACTGGTTGGTCAATGGTTGGTCATTGGTGACCAGTCACCGACGCACCTGTGGGTCACTGACAAGTCGCGTGACCCAAGGGTGACCCACTGACCAGCTTCCCGTGAACAAAAAAAAATATATAGCAACACACCGATGAGCAAATAAGTGACCTACGCATGGGTCTTTCGTGGGTCACATGAGCCACTGGTGGACCACGCGGCCCGGGTGATGGGGAGGAAGCTCGGTAGTGTAAGGGAAGGGGAGGAGAGAGAGCGGGTTGGAGAGAGAGTAGAAGAAAGTGGGCAGCGGGGAGAAAGCATTGTAAAAGGATTGATGCGGTATTGAGAGGAGGACGAATGGGTTGGGAGATAGGGAAGAAAAAAAGAGGGGAAGAGGGAGAGCAAAGAGAATGGTAACTATGGTGAGGAGAATGGGAATGCAATAGTGTAATAAAGTGCCGTATTGGGGTAGTTAGTTGAACATATTTGCGGAACAAATAGCTCAACCGAAAGGGAGGGACAGGTGTCTGTCCGCGTGCTTCCTTGCTTTGTTTGGGCTATTCACTATTGGTTGCGCTATTCCCTTTAAAAAGAGAGGAGATGGGAGGAGAGAAGTTAGAGGGAAGAGAAGTGTAGTGAAAGTTGGATGGGGGGGATAGAAGGGGACGAAGAGGACAAAGTAGGCGAGGAGAAAATGTAGCGGAAGAAGGCGGGGGAGGGGAGCAGTAAGGGATAAAGTAGAACGGGTGAAGAGAAAATATCGGGTTAGGGGGAGTGGAAGGGGGAAAAGGAAAATAATAGAGCATAGTAGGGAGATGGCGGAAAGCAGCGGAGTAGGTGAGGAAAATGAGAGGGCAGAAGAAAAGAGGGTGGCCTGGGGGAGAAGGATAGGTGCGGTTAGGGGAATAACGACGTGAAGGCGAGGAGGCGGAGTGGATAGCAAGGGGAGGCGACTGTTGAAGTGGGCAGAAACAAAGGGCATGAATGAGAGTAGAAGTGGAGGAGAGAGAGGGTGAAAGGGAGGGGGTTGGCAGAGGGAGAGCGTACGATTGAGAGAAGGTTGAAGAAAAGAGGATGGGGACAGAGGAGAGAGGAACGCGAAGACGTGGAGCGGTATTGGAGAGAGAGGGAGGAACAGGATGGACAGTGTATATCCGAATCGTCGAGGAGGAACTGCTTTTTTCGCAAACTACTTTTTTTTTTCACAAACAAAATGTCGGGACAGGCTAGTCAATTCCTTTTACAGACCACTGCTCACTACGACTATTTATCAATATTTTTCTGATGCCTTGATACGGACATAGCTGGTTTACTACTCGCCTCACGTTATTCTATGCCAGTCAGGCGTTGCTAGGAATAGATTAGCTGCCACTCAGAGGCAAGAGTGAACAAAAAAATCAACAAAAGCCAAAAGTAGAAATAGGTACAAACCGTAATAATCGATAATCGATTTAGTAAGCCGACAGAACATCGACACTAGTCGCATCGCTTCCATTCCCGTGTGAGACAACGTTCCAATTTCGCTTTTCCGTCCGTTCCTGCGCCCGTTCGTACCTGTCAACGTGAGCCGGTTTCTCATTTTATTCTACCTGACTTCCCTTTAGTGCGGCGGGCCAAGGCATCTTGTCAGGCTGACAGATCTAGTTAATTAAAATCCCTTCTCTCTTCCCTGCCGTCACTACTGCTAATACATTTTGCGCCATCCCGTCACGAATGGGTTATGCTATGAGCGCTAACGCAACCGCTTTTGTAACCCATGCACGACAACGGTCCGAAGCGTCATGTACTATTGAACATAGTTCATCTCCCTTTTGGTGACTGGTTTCCAAACTGCGTGTCATCACTTCCGGAGGCTTGCGGGAAGGCTTAGGAAATTTCAAAATTTCCGGCAGATTCTCGCGGGAACTTTCGAAACATACAGCTGATTCAGTCCGACCACATTAACATTCAACTACTACTCCCATGCACATCTTGCGTATGACCGCTAACACATTGCAATAAAAAATGTGCGGCATTTTGTAAACGGAATAAAGAGTGTGGAGTCGTCGTAACGGGATGTAATGTATTTGCGCTTAACATATAGCGAAGCAGTGTTTGGGAAGGTGAGGGTTCACGCTGATGATTACAGTTACTTGTCTCTAATAACAGCAGTTGCAGGATGTAACGCGTCACAAAATACAACGAATGCATAAACGGACTACATATCTGCTTTTACACAAGGCATGAGCCTTCTGAAGGCCACACGCGCTTTTTTTTTATGTTTGCTTATTTATTCTCGTTGAGTTCTCATGGAACCTGGGGAACAACAAACTGTGCCTATTAATTTAAAGAAAAATTCTAGCACATACCGCTACCACGAATTGTACAAGAACAGCCGTGTATGATAACCCGGGAGTACAGCTCAGAAGGTACAGGCCACGGGTGATCGCCTGACGGATTAGCGGCTGAGAAAAACCGGTTGATAATACCTTGGCGGTCACTTCATCGGCCTCGTGAAAACTATGTGGGCCGTACATTTCCCCAATGAACCGCCACTTGTAAACAACTTGCAAATTGCATTTTAATGACACTTTTCTGCTGACTAAATAGCGGTCTTTTTGCGAGCTACATGTAAAATGTGCGCCACATTGTTGTCGTCCATGACGGGCACGTTGAGTGGATATGAGAGTCTGACGGGCGTACACTGTGTACACGGACGCCAAGCCCCGGACAAAGCGAGGTCCTAAGGTGCTTTGCCCCTAAAACAAAAAAAGAAAGCCCCGCACAAACACGGGCACACTGCAGCGCTATAGCGACCAACTGAAGTGAACACGGTGCTGTCGGGACTCGACTCGGGAGGGTAATGCGAGCTGATCTCCCTGTGACGGGAGAGGCAGCCGGGCGTGGAAGTGTAATGACGGCGGCGTGCTCTGCTCTGTCCGCAGTGGTGGACTACCACTACGAGCCCCGCGTGTACGACGGCTTCGTGATGCGCGGCAACACGGCCGTGCTCAAGTGCCACGTGCCCTCCTACATCCGGCAGTACACGCTGGTCGACGCCTGGATCCGCGACGACGGATTCACCATCAACGCATCCGGCAACAAAGGTCAGTGCTCATTGCATTCAACCGACGGGACACAGGGCGGTCGGATTGACTGCGCAGCGTTGGAATGAGTCTACCACGTTATAATAATTTAGGTAAGAGCTGGTGCGCTTGCATGAGCAACACTCTGGACAAAATAAAACCAGAAGAAGGGTGCAGTAGATTTGAATTAAATATACACAAGGCGAGGGTACGTAAGATTACATCTGTATGCACTGTTCAAAGGTCCGAGTCCGTAGCTAGCCTAGATCATGCTATTAGAAGAGATTTAAATTGTGTGTTTTGCACCCGCCGCGGTGGCTCAGTGGCTAAGGCGTTGCGCTGCTGAGAATAAGGTCGCGGGTTCGATTCCCGGCCGCCGCGGCCGCTTTTCTGATGGATGCGGAAAGCAAAAACGCCCGTGTGTGCGAAATTTCGGCGCACGTTAAATGTCCCCAGCTGGTCAAAATTAATCCGGAGCCCTCCACTACGGTGTGCCTCATCGCCTGCGTTGCGTCGGCGCGTTAAACCCCGCAATCATCATCATCATAATCTTTGACATGTTTAGGCCCAGTATAAATATTTCTCTTTTGATCGCTTTGAGCACTGTCATTTTTTTTTCCTCTTTCGGCATGTCTCGCCCCTTCCGCTGGCCTTGCGTTCCCACTACGCTCGATGCTTTTCGGGAACGACCCTTGACAACATCATTTCGATAATACAGTAGAAGACTGATTTTTTTGGACTTGGAGGGGAACGAAAAATAGACCGAAGAAAAGAGTAGTCCAAAAAATCCGCAAGTCATTACTCCTATGGGACAATTGGCGGTTCCTCTGGAAAGTCCGGAATATCCAGCACGTCCGAATTTTCGGAGTCCCAAAAAAACGGTCGCCTACTTGTATTCAAAATAGCACAGTTTTTTACTATTACTCCATGCAAATTGAGATGCAATGTTTTAAAAAGAGGCAGCGCGGCCTGGTTTCCTGAAGCAGAATGAGTCAGGCTTCTTTGTAAAGTGCAGCCACTCCCCGCAACTGTGACACTAATTTGGGTTCAAGACGTTCGCACAGCTTAAGAAAGCGGAATTTTTCTGACACGGCGAACACAACAATGAAAAACCGGTCGCCATAATCGGAAGAGTGCTAATGATCCCATGATAGACACTGGTCACAGTTAAACATTTATTTAAGCATTAATTCTTTTTTAAACACGTTCCCGATCTCGGCAGAAACAACGGCCACAGAAAAACGCCGATGTAGTAGACTAAAAAAGAGTATAGCACATGCACCGACTCTAACAATGCTTCCCGCCCATTTCACTGTGGTCCGCCCACATGAATGCTGCCCTGTTGTGTAATCAGCTTTGCTAGAAAAAGAATTCCGCCGCCAAGTTTTACGGTCATATTTTGTGAGAAAACAAAGATATGGAAACCTAAAATACACACGCTCACTAAGCTTGATGGAAGTTTCGCCTGTTAGAGTTTCGAGGCAATGCCATTACATAGGCAACGTTTATATCTTCTTTCTATTCCTGGGTAATGGTATTTTTGTTTCTAGTTCCGCGTTTCTTGGCTTTGGGCGTCATGTACTTGTGGTATTTCTGCACGTGTATTAAAACCTGAATTCCCTCCCTTTCATCATGACCGTCTACTCGCTGACGCAAGACACCGGATACTTGAAGCGGGCGCAATATTCTCCCTAGAATATGCCCTACGTACTGGTATTATTCAAACCTACGTCTGGGTCCGGAACTCTCCCATTTCATCAGCACCCCGCCGACCTTCCGGGGTGTGCGTAAGAGCGCAGCCCATCTACTTTTACTGCAAACGGGGGAGAAGTCTTCATAGTTTTCCGGCGTTATCAAAATAAAGCGTTGCAAGACACGACACTGCTCGAAAAGGCGGCCCGTGTCGGGCTGAGGGGGTTCTGTCGAAAACAACGCTAAGGGGCCTCGCGTTTCACCGCCGACTCAAATTGTTTTCCAGAACAGTCTCGCGGGCACACAGGCATGCCTCGCAATAAATCGATTGCGACCGGCGTGATGGCACCTCGGTGCCTTGGGCGTCCAGCCATTGTTTGCGCTCACGGTCGAGGCTGTAGGCGCTTGTCGGCAGCGTAGACAAACAAACGGAAAATAACGTCCCGGGCTAGCATGAGAACGTTCTATGTAAAAGGAAAGCGAAACGCACTGATGCGCATAGAGCGTCGGTAATGCTGTTTTCGAATACTGGTACAACTTGGGCGAACGCTGAATACAAAATGTAAGCCGTACGCAACCATAACGGAACTGCTCCTTACCATAACAAGTTCTTATTTTCACTGTCATTTTTGCAAGGAAAAAGGCGCAGCACGAAGTCGATTGCTTTTACAATCAGGCCGTCAAGCATCTCGAGTTCCACCCAAAAGGCAACTGTTATCATGGTCACAATTCTGGATAAAATTGGGCAACGAGTTTTGCATCGTTTGTATAGCCAATTCGCGCAAACGACCCCTTCTTATCTCCCAAAGTTGGGCGCCAACACAGCTGCACCAAGCTGCTGGCGAAATGGTATCCACCAGCCACCATCTTGATTCGTTGCAACGTCACGACGTTACGTCACAGGGTGAATTACACGTCAGTTGGGCGCTAGATGCTGCTCGTTTAGCGTACCTGCTCGCTTAGCCTCATAGGGGCTGGAGATGCGTACTCATGTTGCATTCCGTAGGCCGTGTGTTCGATTCCCATCGAAACATTAATTCGCCCTGTCCTTTTTTTTTACTGAAGAACGTAACCTCGTTGCCTTTGAGCCGTCAGCCATTACGACGGCCGTGTCTTAGTTACGACTGATGTTCTGCCTACCGAGTTAAATCGATAAGTAGGAAACTAAAACTAAATGAACTCTATTAGAATCAAATAAAATGCATAACTGCCGGCTTTTCTCTACATCACAAGCCACCCGGATCCCAAGCGATGCCTTGAGATTCCCGGCTATTAAAACCTTTTTCGAAGTGTTCTGGCAGCATATCTTTCCTTCACGGCGAGTCGGCTGAAACTTTTCACATGTGCAGCAGAAAGCACAAGAGATGTATGCTGATTAAGTTAAGTTTTTTGTTGCAGGTTTACCACACAGAAAACAAATGAATCGTCTTGTTGTCAGAGTTGGGACTGTAGGAAAGACGCGGCACTTATGGACTTATGGGCTGAGTCCGTTCTTTTTTTGGGAAAAGGGGGGGGGAGGAGCAGGTGTGAAGGTCATACACGAAAGCAGATTTATAGAGGCAGGAAAAGCCGTTTCAGTTGGTTTCGATTGGCTTGGACGAGAAGTGCGGATTTCTGGACAAACTACGTCACCACTCTGCCCACACTGCGATGTGCAAAAAACCATCCAGCACCTGCTCTGTGAATGTGCTCGATTTAGTGCGCAAAGAGTGTCCCTCGCAGTGTCTTTGGGACTGCCGCTTTCCGTGGACAATGCAACTAAACGACGTTTTAGTACCATGGACATGTCCCAAACGTGCTTTACGGGCTACTAAAGCTCTTATAAAGTACCTGGAACACACAGGTATTGACCAATCTCTGTAAATACCTCAACGTTTCTGTACGTATCAAGTTCTTCAACGTCATCGCCATCACCTTCATCACGTCATTAACTGGCGTAGCAAGTTAGGCATTTTACACAGGCTAACATCGCCAAATTTCCTAAAAGATCGTCCTCTCTCTCTCTCTCTCTCTCTCTCTCTCTCTCTCTCTCTCTCTCTCTCTCTCTCTCTCTCTCTCTCTCTCTCTCTCTCTCTCTCTCTCTCTCTCTCTCTCTCTCTCTCTCTCTCTCTCTCTCTCTCTCTCTCTCTCTCTCTCTCTCTCTCTCTCTCTCTCTCTCTCTCTCTCTCTCTCTCTCTCTGGGCGCACGCAAGTCCAGACAACACGCGAGTCCTCGCCTACGTCGCGGTACTTCGCAACAGGCGAGTCCCCGTCCGTGTTGCGAAGTACCTCACAGGGGCACCAGTGGGCTGTTGGAGACCGTGCCGCTAGTGCTCAGAAAAACCCCGGTATATCTATATAGTGAGATCATCTCCATAGAAGGCGTGCTGTAGGTCGAGAATTTCAGCAAGAAGCTTGCGGAGCCCGTACTGGGCAATAATGAAGTGAGGAGGGTAGATGACGCAGCCCTGCGGTGTTCCTTTTGCCGGTGTGGGGGAAAGCGGGTGATTGATGAGTTCCGATTTGAATGGAGGACATACAGAAAAACAGAAGCAAGAAAGAACACGAGAATCGTGGGGCGAAGTACTTAGCTAAATTAAAATTACTCAACTGCACCGTATCTCATCAGGCAAGGGAGCCTTTAGAGCAGTATACGTACAGATACGTTCAGAAAGAGTTTAATTATATCTTCGTTTAGGCTGTTACTTCTCAACGACTCAAAGCTATCTTTCCCTCTCGCTCAAAACGATGACTCTTCTGTCAAACGACTACAAGAAAGAGCGAGAGAGCGAGGACAACTCCGGGACAAATTTAGAACTGCAACGGGAGTTGCCCCTGCGCCTCATCACTGCTGCCGGCTGTTGATCGGGGTGACGCAAAAGTGTCTTACTGCGAGTATTTTGAACGTGACACGAGGCGTTTTCATTATTCCTCGCACTTAATCTTCTTTTAGATTCCTACAGCGACTGCAAAAATTCTAGGTTTGAAAAAGAAGACGATGTTACGCATTAAGCACAGCCTCGCTTCAAAACGCGCGCCCGTTGACATCAGAGTCCGTCGCTTCGGTGGAGTGGTACACTCCATGCCCTCTGAATGCGTGTTCTGTGGTCCCCGCCACAGTTTCTTTATCTAAATCTGGGAATTTCGCTGCTTTTGTGCGAATGCATTTCTTGTTGTTGGGAACTTCACGGATTTTTCTCCTTTTTGGGGGTGTGGGGGAGAGGGAAATCCCTTTCCAAATTGGTTCACAGGAGTCCAGTAAATTGATGTTATCGTTGTGGGTAGCGTGTGAAATTGACGGTACGTTGCCTCTGAGCGCTTGATGGGGGCACGAGACACAAGTGGCAGCGTGGCTTTCTTGCGAGATTTCATTACACATCATGGGACAAAAGTCTACCTTATTGGGCTAGATTAGCCCGGAGCAGGGTTGTCTTCTGTCCAGGGCAAAATACTGCACTCTAAGACGGCGCATTCGGCGAAGGACGTGGCGGAGCATTCGATTTCAGCGAAAAAGGGGCTCTGCACTGGGACTTCGCGCAACGCAAAACACATTGCACGCCTTGCTTGTTGTCCCTGCGCACATGCATTTTTTAGTTAAATCATATGTTTCTCTTCGTCATTCGCAGGATTTCCACACTAGGCCACTTTGATTTGTCATTATGGAGTATTGTGGTGAAGACACCCAAACGGTGACTTCTTAGAATGTGGCTATGAGCTATGTGCCTACGGGCCAGCTGATTCGCTTACGTGAAGGAAACAAAATCACAAGACATATACATAAATTCCGCCGGGAACTCACACACACACAGAGGCAAATACCCTTAGGGGCTCATCACGCGAAAGGCCTGTCGCCGCCTTCGAAAAGTTCGTTTCGTTGTACCTGATGTGCTGTGCTCAAACCTTCAATTCCAGTTTCTCTTGCTTGAAAGCATAGCTTAGAGAGGAAATAACGCCTCTGAAAAACTTGTCGGGCCACCTGATGTTGCTAGAGCTATTGTATTATTGAGCTCTATTGGTCCTATTGAACCCAATTTACTGCGATGCCCCCAAAAAAACGTGTAATCCTCCGCCAAAGAGCAGATTTCGCATAATTTATTAAAACAACAAAACATACAAAACATGCCTTTGGTGCGAGCCTTTGAATGATCTCTTACATAAAGGTAAGATGTCAAAAAGAGCAAGAGGCTTTTCTGTGAGGCCTCCTTGCACAAGAATGCCGGACAATTTGACCTAATTCATTATCGTGACGATGAAACAACAAGTATGCCAGTGTAGCGCCGCCCGCCGAAACACACAGGCAAGCCCAAGTGCCTCGAAAGAACGAAGCTAGCCAAACACTGGCAGCCTCGTTGACCGAACCAAACTGGGGTCAACTTGCGCATGCGGCTGGCACCCCTCAGGTTCCACGCGCCGGGCGCTGCACCGCTGTGTTTACACGAAAGTGCACGTCAAGACCGCTTTGCTTTCTCTTTTGTTGTTGTTGCCAGGCTACAGAGCTATCGGTTAGAGCATGGTAAACGGCTGCCCGTGGGCCGTATCTGGCCTTGCATTAAACTACGACGTATGGCCGCATGAAACTACTCGCTACCGCGGAGGCATGCTCAGCCCGTTTACTCAGCTAGTTTTGGTCTCTGCCCGTTCACTGCACGAGTTGCTGTTGGGTCCTAATTAACGAGCAGTGTTCGCGCCCGTTGTTTACGATGCTAAATGTAGCCCGCCTGATTCTTTTCGGAAACACCAACGCTGCTTACGCGGCAATTTCTTTTTCAGTGCGGAAGCATAAGTGGTCCATTCAGAGGAAAAGCCGGTGCCTGTAGCAGAGAAACGGCTGCGAAAATGGGCGACAGCAAAGAAAGGAAAAAGCAATGAAATTGAATCAAAAAGAAATAAAAAGATGCCTCTGAATGGGGCTCCAACACAGGCATTCAAAGTTCCAATCAAGCACGTATCCTCTCGCAGCAGTTCGATTCCATGACTGCAATTGACTAATAATAGATCTAATGCATCCATTAGACTTCGGCTAAGGAAACACAAACAGCCTGTACACGCAGCTCGGCGTACAGCGAGTTGGACGTTGCTCGGCACGTCGGTAGGCTAATCCTTCAAGAACCCGCACGCTTAAGGGGATTATAGGCATAACAACACTCCCACTCATGTGGTTTGGGTACACTAAGAAATTGCCGCAAGTGGGCTTCACCACAACGTAAGAAACAACAAATCAGCGTTCTTAAAGTGGACTGGCAATGACAGATGCCTCCACAAGCTAACGACCGTTTCACCAATTTTCATATGATTGCGACGTGAACGTGCCCACCCATGGTTTTTGCATACATGTTAACACCGCCTAAGCTAAGTAAGCTTGGTGCAGCTCTTATGCTTAAACCTGAGTTACGGGTACTTGCCATTCTATCATAGGCAGTGTAAGGGCTGCCACTTTCTATTTAAATCCAGAAATTTCGGGGCCCGTCGACAGCTCCTGTGCGCACGCCCGTGTAAGGTGCCACTATATGGTAAGGTTAATCTTCCTCCAAACGGGATTTTTTAAACCACCAACTTTAGGACGCACGGCATACGATTTTGCCCTCGGAAAATGATCGTATTCGCATTCGGGGTGGTTCGCACGGATAATTTTTTTTTCTTTTTCATACGCTTTTCGGCTGTAATTCTGCCAAAAATTAAAAGGGAATCTTATAGATGCAAGGAATTTTAGGAGTCGTGGAGTAAAAAGGAAAAAATAATGTCAGTAAACTGGGCCTCGTATCATGTATTACCGTGTTTTCCTTTTAGAAGTCCCTTGAACACTTCCTCGGATATCCGCAGTCGTGTTCCCGCCAGCCACAAGAATCCAAGACCGCTTCCGATCCAGTTCATGAAACAGCAGGGGCCCTATTCTCGACTGCACAAATTGCCGGCATTTCGCCCATGTTTTTTTGCGTAAGCACGACGTAAGCAATCAGTGACGGGATGCACCTATAGCTATGACGACATGCAGTGTAATTTGACGAGTCACTCATAACGATCGCTACCAAGGTATCAAATATTGTGCAAGAAAGATATAGAAACACTTGACATGTACTATCAAAATTAAGACGGTAACTGAGGCTGACAAGAAAAACACATTTGTGGAGGTCAAATTTGGCGTCAACACCACAAGGCGATCGAGTAACGTTTATCCAAAAGCGAGCGAAAGGCGAATGTCGAGCTAAAGAACATCACCCAATTTTTTTACCGTATCTATTTATTTCTTTCAATCGCTTTTAGTAACATAGCTGGGTTATCTGCTTCAATGCAAGCTTTGTTGCGTTATCACCTTCCCTGCCGCCACCTCCGCCACGCCATCGTCTGCTGCTATGTTACAGGTTTATGGCGTGATCACAGAAAAAGACGGCCGCGACCATCGCTTCTATGACACATAAGAGCAACGAAGCGCTACGCCTGATAACCGCGGAGCGCACCGATGTCGCCGATTCACTCATTCGTCAAGCTCGACTTCAATCAGCGCTGTAATGAACCAAATAGTCACTTTTCTTTGTTATTTTTCTCTTGAGTTCGATCATGTGACCCAACAGCTTACTAAGACGAATATGGACAAATGCCATGCATTGGGTTCTCTTTGTCATGGAGAGGCTTGTACTGCCCTCTTATGTTGCGGTTACGCCAAACAAATAATTTTTATTTTATTGCCAAACATAAAAGCAAAATACTGCACGTTATTTGTATGCTCCATGATCGCTGACGTGGAAGCAGTTGAAACTATAATTTGTTTCGGTAGGAAACATGCTTTAAACAGCGCGCATGCGAAACTGCGCCTGTTGCAAATTGCCGCACATTTCGCGGCGCCGTAAGCCGGGGCAATTTTTTGCCCTATTTTGCTTGTATTTTGCGACAAAAACAGCCGCCATTTTCAAGCTGTTACGTAGCATTACGTCACTTTTACGCAAGCTGAAGTTGCCAATGCATGACGTTATCGTTCCCGCCAACTGTTTAAATTACGTCACGCCTTCTCAGCCAATCACAGAGGGGGTGTGTATTACAAGCATTATTGTTGTTGAATAGCAAAGACAGGCTTACGTTGTCATGTCCGCTGCATTTAGTCTGGTTTTTCATTGCCGGCCAAGAATTATGCGCCTTTCGTAACGAGAAATAAGGCAAACTTTAGAACTGGTGTCCGTAAACGACATGAAACGTCAAAATGACGACAGCACACACAACCGCTTTGTCAACCGGAAGCACGTGACCAAAATTGAACGCCAATCAGAAAAGACTTTCGGCTATTCGCAAGAATTGCCGGCAATTTGTGCAGTCGAGAATAGGGCCCCAGGTAACATAGACGAAAGAAAGCCCGATAAAGAAGAGATAGCAAAGCGTGAAGCGGCGGTGGCCGAAGGCCTGGAGCCTGTTCGCATGTATTCCTGCGCAATATACAAAACAGTATTTCGGGTGCGCCTTAGTCCACGTGCTGTCAACAAGAGATAGCGTTAGCAGTACCGGCGCTGAGCTAAAATTACCTACTTACTCAACAATACCTTGCTCTTTTTCATACGGAAATTTCTAGCTTAAAGTTTTAGCATGCACTCACGTAAGCACGTACGCAAAAATCTATTATCTGCAAAAAGAGAATGCAGGGAAATTTTGAAGGAATTCTTCAGAAACCTGTGAGAGAAAACGCTAAAAATAGGGAATTTCTGAACCTAGAATTGGAAACTTTCTCCCCAGCACGGAACATCAGTGATTCGCATAGTCGCACGACAACACCGGATTTTCTGCGTCCCTCCTTTTAAATGCAGAGCATTTCTTAGCCTCGCCTGTTCCTGCGTCGGACGGCGTCCACAGCTCCGCGTCCGCAGCAGGTGCGCGCATGCGTCGTAGTTAGCCCGGTCGCTCTGTCGCGGTCTCTGCGTAACAGGTGCGTGATAGCAGCGCGGTGGCGCGTGGAAGGGCACGCGCTGCTTGCGCATGCGCGCTCTCCCCCCGTACAGCTCTCCATCTACTGCGCGCGCTGCAAATACAAAGCGGCTATAGACGCTCGTGCTTCAGTCACTGCGTTGCTCCTTCCTTCCTTGGTTGACGCTCGCTCCCACGTTTACTCGTGTCTGCTACTCCAGCACCACGGAAGAAGCGATGGAAGCAACACTGCCTTCAACCAGTACTGAGGCCCCCAATGCTCTGCATTTACTCGTGTTCCCCTCGCGGGAAGGCGCGGGAATTTTTTTCTTCTATAACTTCTTGTTATTTTTCTGTTTATTTGTGTTTAAATGCTAGTTTTATTGCGATAAACCCGAAGTTGGATGTCAGCGACACGTGTTCTTTCTTTTTACTCCGTCCTGTCCGCCCTTCATTGTGGAAGCCACATTCTAATTTAGCTTAACCCTGTCTTGAAGTCGAGGGTTATTCCGCGGAGCGAGAGCTCTGTAAGCTAATTCGTTTGCAAGCTAAATGCTTCGTACAAAATCTCACAACTGCAGCTTCGTGCTGGAGCAGCGAGCGGCAATCATCTAGAGCTGCATCCCAGGAACCGCCTCATTGAGATGGTCTTCCGCATTCAAGCTCGCCCACTTCTCTCCGATCCCGCTAGCTAGACAGACAAAGACGGCGAAGTGGAGAAACGAATCCGCATCATTTCAATCCGGTTCCTTTCACGGGAAATCGACCTCACTCGCTACTAAGAGGCGCCGGTAGAGGCTGTTTAATTTCGATGAGTCCCCGTCCGCGTCACTAGAGGAGCACACATTGACTTGTGGGGGCATGGAGGGAGTGTACTCGGGCACCGGGGAGTTCATCAACGCCGCGAGCTGCAGGGTTTCCCTGGCTTCCTCCTCCGTCCCACTCGAAAGGCTAGGGGACGACGATATCGACGCTACACACGTGTCGTGAGCAGCGTTTCTGGCGAGACAGAAAGCGGGGCCGGAAGCCCTCAACGACAGCCGCCTTGTCGGACGACAGCCTGAAAGTGTCCCGCCGCGGCTGGCTTCTTGTTCCGGCGACCTGCAAATACGACACAGGCGGCGGCGGATCGGCGCTGAAGGCTCGGCGGCGTGTTCCCCGAAGCGGAGGCGCCTTAAGTTCATTACCGATTCCCCGCCAAGCGTTTCTTTGCTAGCATAATTAATTTATCCTAATTGGACGCCCGCCTGGGCCCGCTAGGAGTGCGACTCGAGGAGGGGCCATGTGTCGCGTCTTGCTGAACACGCGCCAAGCCGCTGTGTCCGCAGCTGCCGGTCTCGCTCGACTGCGTGCGAGGCATAGAAACCCGCTTTTTTTCTGCTTCCCTCAAGTCAGCTTTTCTTGCGTTTGAGTGCCGGAGTTCCGCGCTTCGGTGGCACAGCGTTCAGTATAAGTAAAAGTTGTATGTACAAGCGGTCTGGTTTATTGCGTCCGGAGCGCACTTACGCGAAACAAGACTTTAAGCAACATCTTCTTTGATTGCAGGCCGTTCCCTCCCCGCCATTTATTTCGCCGGGCACATGTTTATAGGGGTGTACATTATTGAAGATTTTTTTCCTTTTTTTTGCTTTAATTATCCAATTCCTAGCGGAGTCTTAGTTGATGGTATTGCGTTTGAAGCGATAAATATTGAACGGCGGAGAGAAGTTGACTGAAGCAAAGGAAGATGAAGATCAGCTGCAGGTAGAAATCATAGGCGGGGAGAAGACCTCACAGGTATCTCGGTGTAGGGTGATAAATATTGCCATATCATTGAGACTAATTTTTCAGTAGAGACGAACGACTCATCACGCAGGTGTATTTATGCTTCAGATGAACCTTATGCTTCGCATATACGGACCAACCCTCGGAGGAACCCCTGGTTTTTTTTTTTTTTTTTTTGAGTTCTCGTGTCAACTTGTATACGAATTTCATGAACGTCCACCCCCAGTGTTACGAGGTGCGGGAAAGCTGTGTTGTGAAAATCTGTAGTCCAGTATTATGTCCGCGATATTTTTTTGCGCGTACTTCTTTTTAGAAATGAACTACCTTATTACCTTATGGCACAACTGTCCTTTTTGTGTGTGGGTGATGACCGCCCTAACGTACAGCTTCGTGCGAACTCGAGGCAGTTGGGCTTATCTGCAATGCCCGTGGAGCGCACATTGAAGCAAGGGTTCAGCAAAAACATGGTTGATCAAATCCGCTAGTCACAATGGCAGTGTCTGGAAGATGTATACCGGCACCTAGGATGATTTTTTAAGACCAGATGGCCCGTGAAGAAGGGTCGGTGGTTGGTCTCCTGTCAGCGAGTGTGCTAGAAAACCCTGTCAGGAAAGTGTTAGCGCCTGCGCCGTACCATGTCGGCGGAGCACACTGTGAGCAGCACCCCTGTGCGGGTTGGCCACAGTGTGCGTGACTAAACAGTTGAGTGGTTCAGTCAGAAATAATCACACATCGTGCATAGAACAACGCGCAAGTGATGCCGCATGGGCATCATCGGGGTACATTGTGAAACTTTTTATATCTGCTTAATAGAGTTAAAATTTAAAGCGGGATAAACGCAACAGCGTATTTTAAAACAGCTCTCAACGCCACTACGGTTTCACAGTGGTGAAGCAGCCTCATTCTGCGTCAAGGCGGCTGCAATAAATTGATTGAAAACGCCCGTGTGTACGAGACTTCGGCGCACGTTAAAGATCCCCAAGTGGCCATAATTAATCCGGAGCCCTTCACTACGGCGCGCCTCGTCGCCTGCGTTGCGTCGGCGCATAAAACCTCACAATCAATAATCAATCAATAAAATGATTTATGTGGGTTCAAAATCTCAGGATTGAGAGGCAGTTAAGTATCGCTGATTTGCTAATCCGCTGGAGATCCCGTGAGTTGTAATCCCGCGAGTTGTACCTCAATTATACATAACCCGAGAAGTGTCATTTGTTTATTTCATATACACTACGCCATGTTCTCGATTGCTCGTAAATAACAAAAGCTTTCTTTATGACCTACGGATACACATCTGCACGAACTCCTGGAGACCCTTAATCTTTCATGTTGTCTTCTTTGCTTGCCAGCTGGCCAGGGAAACAAACGGTTCACACATCGCCGTTAATTTTTTATGAAAAGTAACAAGACATAACGCCCATAGTCACGTATGTGTTTATAAAAATACTTTCGATAGAGAATAGTGAGCCAGCGAACAATACTAGTTCAATTAAACCCTCTATATAAATAGCGCATCCTGTCCCGTATACTGAATGCATGTAGCGGAATTCTCTCCCTCCGGAAGAATGAAAACTGCCAGAAGTTCGCGGCCAGCTGGAAGCCCACGCGCAATGCGGGAAACCTCACGTGCAGCCGCCACGGGCACAATTACGCTAATTAAACGGTGGCGCTGGCCCACTCCGACCTAATTTAACAGGCTCCGTTTTGCAAAGTGTGTTGTTTTTCTCCGGGGCCCAGCCCAAGGGTTTCAGATATTTGGACCCTGGTGGCAGCTGCGCGATATCCCCCCGGCGGCTTATTAATGTAAGTGGAATAGATTAGCGCCGAAGAGCCATTGATACATTAAATTAAAACGAATGCGGGGAATTCACCGAATCGCCGCCGGCCTCAGCGTACCAAATGTGACCCACACCCACCAGATGCCTGCTGGTTGCTCCACCACGTAAATAACGCGCCTAACGTTACATTAAAATTTGGCAACAACTGATAAAATGTTTTATTTATTAGTCACTCATTAAATTTCTATCTTATTTCCTCATATCACCCTATTTTTATAATAGTTTTCCGCGCTGCGAGCTATTAGAACAAATGAAGAAAATTGGAGGGAAAAGTTTGCGACCCTGGCAGCGCGCAACAGGCCTGATGTTGAAATATATCGAAGATGATTTCAGCATGCAGCCTGTGGGTAATTATTTCAGGGAAAGCACGGTAAATCACAGTTTTACGGCTAAGCCCTTCAAGTCAACGACACACAACTCATTTCACCTCATTACGGCGTCATAGCGACGTGTAGCACTTAAGTAGGCTGAGGAACGCAGATTTGCTTCTTGAGCGCTAACATTATGCACTGTCCGGAGAAACTTAGCGCTGAATAACCGCAGTAAAATGTTTTAGTGCTTCTGAAGCAATAGGCAAATATACTTAGTTTTTTGCACAATACAGAGTAAAAAAAAAAAACTCTCAGAACTTGACTGTCAAGGTAAGTTGATATGGTGGATAGCTAAACACACTTTAGCCATTATCAAGTACACCCTACACGATGGTTGTGAGCTGCGGCCTAACCTACTCGTACCTGGTTTACTTCAATAAGGGCGATGCTGTCTCTAATATTGCGAAAGCTTGTGTGCTATCATTTGTTCGAAAACTAGAACCACCGTTAATAATGCTATTCGTAAAGACTGTAACCATAAGTTTACTGATAAGTTTCTTTTTCCCTTTTTTTATTTTTTTGCACCGTACCCTGAAGAATACTTGGGTTCTGGAAAATTTTCGTGTTATACGGAGGATACAAAAACGTTTTGCTACAGGCGACATTACGTTCTTTTTGTGCGTGTGTGTAACCGCCTGCGTAAAGTTTACACTGCGCGATGGGTTTAGCTCATAGAGCACAGCAGTATTTAAAAGGTTATTCCAGTGCCTTCCCTTACATGCTCATTGATTTCATTTAGGCCGCTCCTCACTTTGAACGGTCAGGTTATTGAACACGAGTGCTCGCGTTTAGATCAAACACAGCGAGGTGTAAGCTACTTTTCAAACGGAAGAAGGGAACAATAACTTCTGGCGGTATAAAAATTGGCGAGTGTGTTCGGTGAGACAGAAAGTTGTGTTTACACCATTTGAATTGAAAGTAAAGAGACAAAAACTCGGGAAGACGAAGGGGCACGACGAAGAGCCGGTTGTTAGCTGCCCTAGCCTTGTCCAAGCAAGCAGTATCAGTAACCGCATTGTTGCGTCATCGTCCACAGATTATAGGGGGCAACATGTACGAAGCGGGGTTGTGCGACCGAGCCAGCCGCGCGTAATGATTTAGAAACCAAGCGGCAAGTTAAGCGCTGCGTAGTGTCAAGGTATCGCAGTAATTTTACTGCAATGATAGAGACCAAGAACTAGGCCTTTTCTCAACTGCCACGCCTGTTGCAGACAACGAAATTATGATGGAACCATAACACTACCTTGTTTTTGCTCAAACTGTCGCCTGGCTAAAGAACATCTACAAACTACGAGTGGCCACGGCATAAAAAAAAAAATATGCGATTCCGCCGCAACGAGAGGTGACGGTAACCAGTCGTTAACAATTATCGATGAGACTCGGTTGCGATTATAGTACCTCGAAAGTGCAATACAAGTATGTCTGTAACATGCTCAGCCAGAACGTTTTTGCAACGTCAGAGAACAACCGGTTGAATAAAATAACCCAAAATTTCTAAGACGTGCTTCAGATGATGAAACCTCGCAATTTGTTCTTGAAGGAATATTTGAAGCTCTTTTTTTACATGCACATATATTCACGTACTCTATAAAATATCAGTGGCGCTATTATGAAATGTATACTCGCGTTATTGGACTGTTAGGTGGTCCCCTGTTGAAAACTTACATTTGCTGCGATAAAAAACTGCCCAGCTGCATGCAAGTAATCATTATCATTGTGATGCCTAAAGCGAGCACGTGGACATTTTTTTAGTGAACAAAAAGAAACGCAGCATGTTTTCCACGGGTGCTCCGTACTTTACCGCAATCAAAATATTTCAGGGACTAGTATAGGTTCACCTCGAAGAAGGACAAGCCGAGTGGGACCGGGTTTGAGATGAGGCATGTTCGAAGAGCAGTCTATGTACTTCCAACTGTTTTAATTAGAGAGTAAGAACCACCGGCAAAAGGCTGTGTTGTTGAGCGAATCGGTACTTAGCTTTAGTGCACATAAAAATTCGAAAGGTAAACAAATGCTTTAAAAACAAACAGGACAAGACAAGCACTTGTCCTCTCCTGATTGTCTTCCAACTCTTCGTCTACCTCTCGCGACGTAATGAGTTCTATAACAACTCGCAACCGCTTCTAAACAACAAGGCTTTCGATCTACGTCATCGTAGGCTAATCGATGACCGCCTTCCTCCTCTACCAGACGCCCACATCGAACACCGTCAGAAACCGAGTTGTTAGGTGCCAATCGAAGGAAGGGGAAAAAAACTTCTTCATGGAGGCGGCTCCGAGGCTTTCTTATCGAGGAAGTAAGTGGGAGAAAACGACTGAAGGACGAGGAATAAATTACACAAGAGAAGTTGGGGAAACGAAGGCACTGAAAGAAGTGAAATCGGTCAATGCGGCGGGCCTTCAAAGGCCGATCGTAGAGAAGGCTGCTGGAAAACAATGGCGCTTCGGAGGGGAGGAAGTGGTTACCCGCCTCGCCCCGCTTTCTTTTTACTTCGCTTAGTAGCCAGAAACGAGGCATCTGACGGGTTGCACCAGAGAAAGCGCCGGCCCACCGGTCCACATTGCCGAACGGCCCGCTGAGCACACCGCCGGGAGAAGGGGGAAAGATCGACAGTTCGCATAAAGCGCGTTCGGCGACTTTTCCCACGGGACGTCTGGCGGAAACGCACTTGGGTCGGCAACATTCGCGCTGCGCGGCTTTTTCCGTCCGGGCGTGGATGATGGATAGCGGGGCCTCCACTACCGCCGTCGCTCCATCAAACATCCCGTCTAGGGATCGGGGAACCGGCTGCCTCCGCTGCGGACCCGCCGGCGTCCAGCCCGGGCTCGTGGGGCCGCCTGGACAAGGCGTCGGACGAATTGGGCGAAGGGCGTTTTCTTCATGCGGTCCCGCCTGCCCCCCGCTTTTCTCCAAGTGTGCTCAGGGGACATTATAGCGTGCGGAACAACGGGAGAGCCACTGTGAGGAGTGCTGTTGATTAGGACGGGCTACAGGTTGTCGGCGAGAGTACTTAGTCTTAATCAGGGTGTAGGTACGCAGGCCTGACGCGGAAGGACTTCACCGCATTCCCACGACATGGCAGGGTGACAAGTGACGTGCCAACATTAAATGTTTGAGTACACATCGCGCACACAGTATCTGTTTTGTTACTTATTTATTCCCCAAATGTCGCGTCAAACATTATGTGAGGAGTGGGCGTGACATGGCAATTGAAAAAAGGGTTACAGCGAAATATAGCACAAGCACGTATGACCTTATCCTGCTTGAAGCGGGATTAGGTCGGTGATTTTAGCAATTGCAGTAGGTAGTTCATTCCAATATCGCGAGGAGCGGGGGGAAAAACTGACTGTTGAAACGTGTTAGCAAAGGCACCTTCCAAGTACACTGCGTTGCAGTAGACGTTATATGGGGACGTCTCCACTATGGACGTACCGGAACTCGCCAACGTGGCTGTTTTAGTAAACAGTAAACACGATATTTTACTGGGATAATACAAAAAATAAAACCGGTCGGTGTCTACCCATGGCACCATTTCATGCGCATTTCGAACAAGTACTGCTGCTTTGCATACAACCATGCTATTCTTTGCCATCGATACAACCATGCTCCTTGGTGTAGAATCGAGAGAAATGGACGAATGGATACTGACACAATACATTAAGCAGAATAGAAACATTCGCTTGTGCCTAGGAAGCAGCAAGCGTTGACTCCCCAAACGAGTCACATCAGACAAGTTTCCCTAGCACATGAAATATTATTCTTATGACGGGGTTCTCTCCCGCTAACATTACTCAATAAGTAGCTGCATAAAGCAACGCGGTCAGTACAGCTCGCGCGCAGCAGCAGGCCAGCCCCTATTGCAGCTGGCGCTGGCCGGGCCTTTCACCTTGGCGCCCGGTGGTGGCTGCTGTGCCACCACTGGCAGCGGCGGCCGTAAGCGGCGATCGCCATGAAGTATATGTCTCTGTCGAGACCCGCTGGTCGCCACTTGCGACAGGAGGAGGAGAAGGAGCAGACCCGCGGGAAACAAAAGCGTTCCGCGGTGTGCGCCTCGGAAGCCTCCCCCTCGGAGCCAACGCGGACGCCCAAACTGTGTAGCTTTTATCGACTATCGCTCAATTATGTCCGCGGCTTTCGCTCCTCGAACCGAGCAAGAGGCGTTCGTGCGTGCGTACACCCGGGGCTCATCGTAACGGTCCGCCGCTGCCGCCACGGTTAGCGGCGCCTACCGCGCCCCAATGATGCTTGCCACTGTTTGGGGCGAGGCTCCCCGCTTTTCTTGGTCCCCTGTTTTATGTAAAATTATCGATTATTGCGCGCGGAGTACAGGAGAAGGCGGAAGTAGCGGCAAATATAATAAATAAATAAATAAATAAATAAATAAATAAATAAATAAATAAATAAATAAATAAATAAATAAATAAATAAATAAATAAATAATGTTTCAACGCCATTTTTTGTTCTTATTTCGCAAATCCTGCTTGCGCTCCCCCGGCTGTTGCTGAACAGTGTCCTTTTATCGGAGGGCTCAAATTGTATCTGTGCTCACTTGTTCTACCGCTCATTCGTTGAAGTCTGTAGTTAATCATAGAATGATGGGCTTCCCGAATACACCGTAGTGGTCTCTTTAATGTGCGTGTTTGTTTAAATCCGTGAAGATTACACCTCACGGTATAATATCCGTAAAATAACCTCGATGTCTTTATTACTCCTATATAACCGTACCCGGGATAGATTAAGCCTCCTTGGCATTATTCCGGTCAGTTTCGAAAGTCTGATGTTATATTTCTTGTTTAAAGGTGATGTGGATGCGGCTATTACCACACGGCGCATTGAGCCCCTATAATTACATGTAGTGTTCCTAAAATTATAGTATGATGCAAGCCATCTCTTGGTGTGATGTAGGCACCGTTGAATTGTCGTAATATCCAAAAGTATTTGTTTTGAACAGCCCCGAGGACTTTGAAACGTATATAGAGAGCATGCGACGGGGGCGCCGCCAAGTAGAAACTCGCGGCAGGAGGGTCAGCCAACCATAAATGTGGCGAGGTGCTGAAACTGGTGAGCTTTACGACGACGGTGGACACAGATTGTTGCATTGTTAGCTGTACAGCTAAATATTTAGGCCAAACCTATCCCTGGGTAGACGATTATCTAGATAAATACAATTAGCGTTGTGCTGGTGGTGGGTACGTATTTGGCGACGAAACTTTTAATTGGGATGCATTCTGTGGTGAGACGAAAGGTGTCAGTTCTTGTTGCACACGAGCGGCTCTCACGTCATGCGTTTCTGCAGCGATTTGGTGACAAGTAGCGCGCTTCTGTGCCGGGCCTCCGGCACGTGCAGCACCTTCACTTCCACCCCACCTGCTTTCCTTTCCCTTCATCCTACTCCTCACTCGGCCCCCCTGCGAAATTTCCCGAGTCTTCGCGTGCTGATAGCTCTTCGTAAAAGGCTAGCTTTGGACAAACCCCAATTTGGATGAAGTAGGCTAAGAAGCTACCTGTATTAAAACCATTGCGTACAAGAACGCGGTCGATACTTGATTCGTGGCCACTCTTCCAAGACCAGCGAGAACGCTGAGTGAGCGCGTATATAACGTAAACTAAAAGATTTAAGGCGGAAGCCTTGATTGCTTCATTTTGTGAAAAACGGGCGTTGTCGTTGTTCTATGGTACATAAAACGGCTGCCACTGTAAAAGGCTTCAGAGTAAACGAGACAGCTACTCAAATATGCGCTCAATATGGTAACCACATTTCGAGTGCATTAATAAATCCGGCTCATGCTGTCTATGGTGCACCAAAGGTTTTTCCGGTGAATTTTTTTGCTGTAGTAACCACTTTTGTGCCGTATTTTTGCTATTTCTGCAGAGGACCGCTACTCCCTGCTCGAGAGCGGGGAGCTGCTCGTGCACAAGGCGACGTCCGAAGATGCGGACCGGAGCTATCGTTGCCGCACGCGGCACCGCCTCACGGGTCACCTGACGGCAAGCTCCGTGGCCGGAAAGATTACCGTGTCCGGTGGGTGGACGAAAGCTTACACTGCACGTTCTTGTCAGTTTGTTTCGCTTATTTGTGGGTAGTTTGTGTGAGAAGGCTCTTCTACGTGTCGGGGATTGGGCAAGGAGGCGCGCACATTTGATCGGAAGACGGAACAAAAAAGATCAGGTGTTCTTTTATTTTTCATTGTTTGGCGCACCGGTTCAACCCGCGTCCTGGCGTTAAGTAAACAAAATCTGAAGCAACAAAAGTTCAGAATTGTGGAAATAAAATGGCGCAGCTTGCTCTAGGGGTGCAAGGCTGGAGAAACAGCAGAGCTGGCGGCCCCTCTCCCTTCGTCGGAGACCCTGACGTTGCACCTCACACGGACTTTCGAACTTGCCGATTAAAGTATTCCATGACTGGCAGTCCCGGATCGTTTTGTCCACAGGACTTTTACAGCTCTCCCAAAGTGGACCGCATTAGCACGTGCTAGAACCGGCGGCAACCGGTTTCGCGAGCTCGGCATCGCTTGCGCGAGCTGCCTTGTGCCCCCCACTCCAGGAGCGCACCAATGTGAACTGTTTACTTAGTGTTCTTTTGCGAGCTTCTCACGTGGCGGAAGCCCACGCGCAAGCCTAGATGACGCCGGGAACTCCTTACGAGGCGCACACTCACGTGCGCTTGGTTATTTTGCTAACACTTTTTGCGAACGCCCCGGGCCAAGCTCAAGCTTAAACAGCTGTGCTGTTACAATGATGTTTGTAAAGAGTTATTTTGAGAGAGATGCGGCATGTTGCAGAAAGATTACAAACTTTAAGCTATCAATAAATGAAAGAAAAAAAAAACAAACAAACGGTAATGCCGCCTGGATAGGACAGACACTGCGCAGGATGCGTTAACTAGACGTCCCAGTTGTGTCTGAATAAGTGTTTGCCGACTTCGGTAATTTCACTTTGTGTTGAAGCCCGTAGAATCAAACAGTGTCCTTCCAATTCTGGCTCATCACTGAGTACGAAAACTTCGGCTTGGAGCGCTGCAGATACTACTTCAAAAGCTATGAAGAAGTAGGGAGTGATAACTGCGGGGGAAGAGGAGGAGAAAAATTCAGGACAAATCTTTTCGTGGTCTTCAAAATTCTTTGGGTGCTCTAATCCTTGTTTTGAAAACCTTACCTTTCCTCTTTCTGGTGCCCATCTCAATTCAACTGGCCTGTAAAGGGTGCACCATCGCAGAACGCGAATCATGGTGGTGAAGCAAACGTTAGCATTATTGCAAGACGTCTACTCACTGCCCTCACACTCGCATTGCGGGATTTCTTTTTTCTAGAGACACATTAGTCCTTATCTATGGATTTCCATAAAGAAATAGCCAGTGATGGTTGCCAATTACAGAATGTGTCACATTTAAAGGAAAAGAATTGGAAGCACGTTTTAGTTTCGTCTTTAGCGTGGACCGTGATAGCGTTACAGGACCCCGTTCGCAGCGCCCACGAGCAGTGAAAACATTCCGCTCCTGCCCGCAGGCATCCTGTTAGGGCCGCGCTTTACGATTTTGTTAGTTTAAGTGGGCACCGCAAGGTGGCGCTGTGGGATTTTCCGTTCACCTGGATTTTTCCCTCGCGGAGAATGCCGCCGAAGACGCCGTATTTTCTGCAACACGAGGCCCTTAATGCCGCGCCTTAATAATGGCAAATTCACTCTGCACGCATTTTTTCCTCGAATATATTAGAAGGAAGGTGAGCCACGTTATTGTCTTATTAAGGGGAAGCTTTCCATGCCTGACTGAAGGCGACGTTGCCCCAGAACTCTCCGCAGGAAAGCCAACTTTTTCTGACGATGGTGGTGATTGTGGGTGAAGTGAAAGGTGATCGAAACGTGAAGCTTTCTCTGGTCCAAAGGCAATGTCTTCAAAATTCAAAGTCACGTTCAAAATGCATTGCAGAAAAGCCAACCTACACAATAAGTTTCCACAAAGGCAGATCGATAGCGTCAAGAAAAAAAAAAAACGTGCACTCCGGCGTCCAACGACGACGATGGTTGAACGCGCAGCTTTCTCGAAGTAGATATCTTGATTGGCCAATTCCACACTGCAGGTATGTGTTACTCTGCAGGTAGGTATGTACCCCATTTCTATAATAACCGCAGCCACTCTTATTAATTTATTTATTTATTTATTTATTTATTTATTTATTTATTTATTTATTTATTTATTTATTTATTTATTTATTTATTTATTTATTTATTTATTTATTTATTTATTTATTTATTTATTTATTTATTTATTTATTTATTTATTTATTTATTTATTTATTTATTTATTTATTTATTTATTTATTTATTTATTTATTTATTTATTTATTTATTTATTTATTTATTTATTTATTTATTTATTTATTTATTTATTTATTTATACTGATAGCTCTAGTAGGGCCGGTACAGTGTGGGGTGGCTCCAAAGTACAAGATAAATGACGCAAACAAAGCTTCTTAGCCCTATACAGAGAATCACTTCCTTATGCAAACACGAAATCAAATTTAGAAACGAATACAATTTCAACAGAGTGGCCGAGAAATATCGACAAATGCACAAAAGCTGAAAGTGGCCAACAACAATGTGCGCAGAAACTGCTTCGTACAATGTGTGCTAGCACAGCCTGTAAGTAAACAAGAACTCACAGTGGCCAAGAGCAAAACCACGCAATGAAGATGCAAGTATTCGGAAAATACATTTGGAGAAACTGCTTCGTGAAATATGTGTTACAGCGGAGCGTGTTGGTAACAGAGAAAAAAAAAAAGAGAAATGCAAAGAAGGCAGCAGCCAAACACTCCACCACCAAAACAGGAAAGAAATAAAACGGCAGCTAACAGTCCCTTTGAAATGAGAAATGGCGGAGCAGAGACGACTCAAACTGATGAGCTGTATCTCAGGTAGTTGCAGCCTGTGGCAGAGCATTCCAGTTCCCTACCGTTCTCGGCAAGAACAAGTATTTTAAATCTGTCTACTGTGGCATTGGTTGCGAAAAAGTGGCCCCCGTGACTACTTCTGATGGTGCGAGCATTCCTCGATTTTAAGTACAATAGAGTGTCCAGGTATGGAGAATTATTTTTTAGCATAAAAAAAACTTTACCCTAGCTACCTTCCTTCGGTCTGAGAGACGAGGCAGATTAAGTCGGGCCAGCATGTCGCTAACCAAATCCGCGCGTCTATATCTCGACAATATCGATCTGATGTTTCCTACACTGATCCCATATAATGCTAGCATATTCTAGCGTAAGCCACACAAGCACTAAACATACCGTCAGCAGCGCTTTGGTTGGTGCCAGTTTTAATTTCCTCCTTAAGAACCAAGAATTATTTTCTGCAACGCTGCGTAAGGGATTAATACGGGCTTTCCAACTAAGGTCTTCAGACAGGGCGACACCAAAGTACTATTTGGTGTCACCGCACTCCATAGGCCCAACGTTTCGGTTTGGGGTACATGGCGTGGATCGGTATCTGCTGCTTGGCGTACAGCGAGTACTTTTGCGAGTGCGCGTGGGCCAAGGTGTTAACCTCTAAATGGAACGTCCTAACGTCCTGTACCTCAAAATGCGACGTAAGGCCTAACGTCCTGCGGTTCACAGCCTTACGGCGTGCAGAGCAACGTCATTCTCATCCCACTTTGAGCTGCGGGTAATGACTGTTGACGTTCACCTCAATATACGACCTTAGGCCAATATACGTAGCGCCGTCGCACGCCCGCGTCACCCCTTCATCTGCTGCACACCAACCTTTATCGAGGTGGGCATAACAGAGCTGTCATCAGGCTTAGCAGGCAAGCCTTGTATTGTGTCTACACTTCACACACGATCATCATCACCGTCAGAGAAAGGTGGCTTTCCTGCAATGCGTTTTTCCGCACGGACATAATTAGTGAGAGACTGAAAGCTTCGTTTAAAAGAAAGCTTCCTGTGGTCGGAATCTAACGTGGGTGCCTCGCGGTATGCAGCGGATGGTTATCCGATTGCGCCCTTTTGACATGGTCGGAGAAGTTTGGATTTGGGACTTCGACTTTACTCAGGTTGCGTGGGAAAGAGCTTCGTGTTTTAGTAAAACTTAGAGCGCGACTCAACAAGGACAACAGAAAGACGAAAAACACAAGCGCTTGTTAATCGACCAGATTTAGGGGAAATCACCAAGGTGGAGTAAGTTTCTGCGAAGGAAAGTTGATCAACAACTTCGAGTTGTTGATCAACGACTTCGAGTCGTTGATCAAATCGCTCTCGCCCTACAAACGACTCGCCTCCTGGTTAGCTCAGTTGGTAGAGTGACTGCTCCGGTTAAGCGGTGATCCCGGGTTTAAATCCTGGACCAGGACGAATTTTTCTTCAACTGCGAAGTTTCTGAGGAAGCTATATAGCTTTCCTTTGTAGCCGTACGGCTGCAGTCAGGTGGATGTCAAACTTGCCTTCGCACAAGCGCTTGTGTTTGTCGTCTTTCTGTTGTACTCGTTGAGTCGCGCTCTAAGTTTTACCGAATATGCACCAACTTGGCCAACAGTGTATTCGTCGCGTTTTAACCATCTTTTTCTTAGTAAAGGGGCTCTGATGTTTGTGCATCATTTTCATATGACTAGCAACATCTCCATGACCGTCCCGAGCCACGGAGCATTGACATGTTCTGAAAATGTATGCATTGCCTAGGAAAGAGAATTTTGTTTTCAGGCTGGCATTACACACACTACAGGCAATATTAAGATTAAATAAATTTTCGTGCTCACTGAGTGTCACTGGTGGCAAGCCGTTATGCAATATATTTCATGGTGACTGCTGTGGGACGTGGGCTAACTAAAATGCTAAGTTGGGCGAGTTGGTCAAAACTAAGGAACCTAGCGTGTGTTTTGTCTCCTCATTAACTTTGTTACTGTCTTAATGTTCGCTAGTACCTGGGTTAAGCCTATCTTGATCAAATGGTTTGAACTTATGGTTCCATCTTTACGGCTACATGAACATTAGATATATCATCGAAAGGTGCGGCTATCTAAACGTAGACGCCACACCGTTCGCAATAATTTATAACCGAACGTATATGTGTGCCCTGCTCTTCGGGCCTTGCTCTTCTCGCCTTGCTCAGTTCGTCGAGGTATCCGAATTTCTCTTGACCTTAATTTTGGGGTGGTTGAATTTTTGAAGTTACCCCAAGGACCCATCGACGTCCAACATGACGAACGCATGAGCGGCTTGGTTGGCATCTCACGTGGTGCAGACTGGAATACTGGAAAAAAACAATTGGCAGGCAGCGACGGGCATGAATTATCCAGAGTCTTTCGATAACCAAAACATCTTGCATTACTAATAACCTGATCTCTTCTCACTTTTATTACGCACTAAATTATTTCCCTAAAATGTCCCCAAGGTTTCATTTCCGTAGAAAATAGTTGCGAAACATTGCAGACAGCATGTTACGTGACGGCGCAAAGCATGCGCACGATTTGGACATTATAATTGTTTGTAGTCGTTCATAAAGGAACGTGTTGTCCAAGTATTTTTTGAAACTGAAGTGATCCCAGGAGTTGCAAGCAGTTTTAGTTACAGGACGCAAAAAAAAAGCGATGCGGGACACGACGAAAAAAAAAAGAAACTCCGAAAAAGAAGGCGCCAAGGATCATTGCTGGTGTGCATCACGATATGCTTCGCATATGAAAACATTCGCGCGGCCGCCACCATGCACGCCATTACGCATTGCGACAAGTACGAAAAATAAAAACATTAACGCTGTCGAAGTGCAGCCGAGGACTAGCCAAGAGCGTCCCCGGCTCTTCGACACTTCAGACACCACGCAAGAAACAGCATCGACGTACATTCGTGCCTTTTCTCTCTTGCGAACGCTGTAGCGTCCCCGCAAAAAGGTCAAGTGGCGACAGCTTCCCACTGAGATCGTGAGGTAACTTGAAAAAAAAAAGCGCACGAGTGCTGCACGACAGTATAGCGACGGTGTAGACGTCGGCAAAGTTGTTAGCGCGCGAACATTCCGGCTCGCAGTAGACATCTTCGAAGGACGTGCCGAGAGTTCGTTACGCCTCCCAGGGCTTTCGTCTCCCCTCAGCTTTCAGCCGTCCAAATATATGTCCGCACGTGTACATCTAGTTCTAAATCTCGAGGGTAACACTCCGAGCGACTCGTTCGCACGCCGCTCTCACGTACCAGTAGTGTGAGATACGGGCCCGGGAAATGCTTTCCCTGAAGGAGAGCATTTGTTTGTCCTTGTTTCTCGGAGGCGTCGCTGATTAAGGAGAGCCTGCTGAGAGGCACGGCGGTCCAGGGTTTGCAGGGCCGCGGTACGCTGCGTAGGCCGCATAAGTTGCCGCTGCAGCAACAGCAGCAGAATCATCAGTGGCAGTGATAGCAGCAGTAGAGCGCAACAACCCTTGCGCATTCGCACTCGGTGGTCGTCTGAGATCCCGCCGAGTCTCCGCACCAGGTGGGCTTTTTGGGGCATTTTCTTGTGGCGTTGTTCTCCTCCTTCGAGCAGGAGATCTCGCGGGTGTTTCATTATTCAGTGGCCCGCCTTCTCCGGTCCACGACAGACGCGCGAACGGCACTCGTTTCCAGCAACTGCGCCGGCGCGCCGACGCTAGCCGCAGCCGACCCCGCGAGTGTGTTGGCGCGTGGACTCGCGCCTCGTGTAGGCCTAATTTAATTTTAGCGGACTCCAGACCGAGCGAAATAACCCGTGAGGAGACTTGAGCGCGGTGTCTAACGATATGCGCTGTGTGGTCTTCCGCACGGCCCGTTCTCTGCGCGGAACGATAGCGAAGCGATAGCAATTGGCCAGACTAGCCGCTTGAGCAGAGTAAGCTTTTATTTATATTTTAACGAGAACGTTACCTCAGGCTGCACATTACGGAAGCGCCATGAATAAGAAAGAACTATATACGTATACAAAATTGCAGTGTCTATAGAGTGCCATCCAACGAATTGGAATTTTAGAATTAGAAAAGCTCCCTCTCCTTATCTCACTCTCCCTCCCTCCCTCAATCTCTCTCTTTCTCTCTCTTTCTCTTTCAAGATCGTCTAAATGAACGCTGAATCATAAAGAGCAGCACGTCTCGTATCACAGAGGTTGCTTCGGAGCAGTGAACTCCCTACTTCGTTATAGGGCTCCTATGTACCTCAGTTCCGAGCTCTTGCATGGAGCCCGGTTGTACCCTTGCCAAAGGAAACAAGGCCAGGGCTACAGACGGCGGTGACTGATTTACCTCAAGTTATGTCCGGGGTGCTAAACTTGAGAACCTGCCACAACCCCACGGGTTTGCATTCGACACGTTTGTCTTTCCTTTTTTTTTCTCAGATGCCCACGCCATGACGCAAGTGAAGGTGACCCTGAACTTCCCCGAGGTCAGGACGACAGTGGGGAGCCACGTCGACCTACCCTGCGTTGCTCAAGGATATCCTCCGCCACACTACACGTGAGCATCGCCAGCATTACGGGGAAGCGCCTGGACGTCGCGAGTGCCTACTGCTCTGCACACCCTCGAGCTACCGTTGAGAGCTTACTGTTATGAACGCATGATTTAAACATTGCTAAAGATGAACTTCCGATGAACCTTCCAAAACTTGTTGCATAAAACCCTGTATACAGATTCGTTTATGCGATACACTGTGAACTTCAGTTGAGGCCACCATAAAAGCTGTCTATGGTCTATGATGTTTGCATGAAGTTTACTGCCCTTGACGCTATCTTTACAGTTGTGGTGCAGTGCACGCCATAGTGAGAAAAAAAGGGCGAGCAAACAAAACTACTTCACGTGCTAGGATTTAGAGGGTTGTATAAGCAAAACTTTCGCTCCTCCCTGCATATTTGTACAAACGGCCGACGTGTAGTGAGATCCCAGAAAAAGTTCCCTTGTGCTTGCACTTCTTCCAACCCCCCTTTCGCATCTGTCATGTACCTCCATAAGTGTCCCTTTATGTAACCATGAATTACAGCTTTGCTCCTCTGTATTCCCTGTCTTTGTCTTATATCGAACCTCGAAAAAGGGTTTTGGAGATACCTGGCTGGATGTAAAGAATAAAAAAACACCACCCTTTACATAAGCTACGAAGCCTTCCTTTAGGTCTCAACATAGCCATAAGTTTCGCAATGGGTACATTTCCTTACAAATGATTTGTTTCTAACAAAGTGTAATTAGCCAAGCGTCCTCTCGGTTAGAATTTGGCTCAGCCTCTATTTCTTTGGTTTTGGCACTCAGTCATATGGCAGAGGGGCTGAGCCTGCTCGATGGCTCCTATTTGGTAGTATAATGCGGGCACTCGGAGAAGGGATCCGCGCTTGTTTAGGCGATAGCATTAAGTGGATCGACAAAGTCATTGTTGCGGAAACGCGCCACGTAACCTTCCAATAACTGTCATGTGCCATGTGGCTCCATTACCTTACTGTAAATATGTAAACAAAATTACGCCCATCTTCCCGCGAGGGAACCCTGGTGTGATGCGACGCATCGGGGGGTTCAATTGGTGTTTCCGTTGGGTTGATTCTATGGATCGCGTGAAACGTGTTGTGAACGCGTATGATGCATTTCCATCACATGCGGGTGTTCCTATACGCGGGACGATGGGCGTAATTGTTGTGTCACACCACTCACTGAAGGGACCATCGCTTCCATCACGTCTTCATCGGAAGAATCAAGTCAAGCACGAAGTAGTCAAGCAAGGTCACGTCAAGTGCGAGAGCGAGAGCTTGACTGAACTGCCGCAGCGCGATACCCGCTTCGCTTGAAGGAGAGGAGACAATGGAGGAGAGTCGCGCGTGCGCGCACTTGCGCGCGCCGGAGCAGTTGTTAATGCAGCGTTACGCAGCGAATCGCGCCCAAACAAGCGCGCCAGCTGTGGTATGCTAATGAGCCGGAGTGAGAGTGTTGCACACAGCTGTGGGAGAGAAGAACGGAGGAGGGATGCGGACGGACGGCGCGACGATGACGCAGGAGGAACATGCCCCAGAGCAAAAGATGCGTCGCATCTAAAAAATGCGACAAGGGCGGGAATCGAACCCAAAAAACCCCCGACGCTGGAAACATTACTTCATCACTACTGCACGCCGGCGTCACGGGAACACGGCGGACTCACTTTTGGGTAGTTGGAATAAAAAAAAAACGAAAAGGGTCTTAGAACGAACGCGGTAGCGGCGAACGTGGGTGGGCGGTGGGCTGACGTCCCCAATGGCTGTGACGCGAGATGCGTCTCCATAGCAACTGCACCATCTTTGCTTAGGGGCCAGCCAAATTTTAGGCGGCCTCGGAAAAGGGTGACACGGAGAATCGCTCGCCGCACTCAGTGGCGCAGCAGTCGGAAGCGAGCCAGGGTGTTCTGCAGGGCACACCGCCGCGCATCAATGCCAGGGAAATCAGGAAACCGCCGCTTCAGTCCTCTCAGCACCGATTGACAAGGCGGAGCTCGTAATACGGGCGTACACTTTCGGCGCCATGCCATCCCTAGAACGTTCAATCAGATATTAGGGCTTTCGCACTCATGACTCATCAAAAGCGCGTAGGTGTCCTCATAGCTTTCTTGTTTACAGTAAAACAAAGAGTAAGCCGAAGCAAAGGAACTTGTGCCATTCAAAGGGGAAAAAAGCTTCCACGCTTGCTTCCCGGATTTGGAGATTGCGCAACGCGGAACGCCAGACGGCGAGGCGGCAAAGCCAGCGAAGCGCCAGCCCAGAGCGCTTTTCCCCCTCTCTGCTCCGACGCAGGTGGTACCGGGAGGACCGTGGAGGTCGCCGTCTCTCCGTCACCGAGTCGGACCGGATCCAGTCTTCCAACGGCGTGCTCAGCATTCGCGGCGTCAACGTGCAAGACGGCGGCCGCTACGTCTGCATCGCCAGGAATAGCGTGGGCGAGCAGAAAATCGAAACCCTGCTCTCCGTTGCAGGTGGGCGCTGGCTGCTTGCCGCGATCACCTCGCCTCGTTTCGGGCGGCGCGTCAATAGCGTCGCGAGCACGCGGGCATCGGGCCGTCTGCGCCCGCACCCCCCCCCCCCCTCCCCCCTCCCCCCTCCTCCTTTATTTTTTTTGTCTTTTCGATGCCCACGCCTTCGCAAGCCCACGCACGGAACAAGGCCCTTGTCGACACCGCAGCACAATCGCTTATATCGCTGAGGCTGTTGCGTGCTTGTGTCGGCAATGGGAGGGGGGTTTGGGATGAATGATTTGGCGATGCCAAGAACAAAATTGTGATGTTTCTTGCAGCTGCAGTGCTTGTAATGGTCGTAGCTGTTTCTCGCACGTCTACATTTATTGCGGCCTAGGAGGAGCTTTTTTTCTTGAAAGTATTTGTACCGCGCTGTGTGCGCAAAAATGAATGTGGGATACACCATGACCGTTGCTTAATCAATGACTTAAAAAGGTGAAGAGGGTCTTGTGTCTAAAACTGGTTCATGGTCACGCGCTCCAGGACACATTCATGTATTACGTTGGACGCGCATGTATAGACGTTAAAAACACTCGGAACAGCCGTATTTCTTATTTTTAAAATATTTTACCGTACACAAGCAAAAAGTGAAGACTCGGGGTTCCGCCTTGAGCGCCGCCAGTCGTATTGACGGCAACGAAACGAGGGTTACGGCCAATGGCAGCTCGGCAGCGCTCCACAGCAGCACACGCTGGCAGACATCTTTTCTGGATTTTCTTGCGTAAGCAATCCTTTTAGCATATCCCAGCCGCGAAAATTGTAGGGCTTCATATTAGCACGAACATACGTAATTGGCAAAATTAAGGCCTTTATTCGTTATAATATCTAAATTCACATTTTTCTGTGAATAATAAAACGAAAAATATTAACAAAATAACGAAATCACGAACGTATATTTAATCTACCACCCCAACGCGATTAATACATCAACAAAAAAAACTGAAATGGAGAACAAATTCGCCACAAAGCACCAGTCGTGTTATGCCTGGTACCTGTCCAAAAATGTATATATATTTGGAAAAACTAACACATTTATTAGTTAAAAAATACTAAAACTAAAAGGAATAAACAAAGGAAACAAAAAGTCACCCAATGAGACGTTACGTGAAAAAGAAAAATACAAAGGGTCGCTCGCTTTGGCGACTCTTATCCAAAGCTGGCTACAAAAATTTGGTTGTTGGGAGTAAAATTTCGCTACCGAAAAGAAAACTAAAAAAATGAAGTACTGAAATTACAAAGAGCTATCTAATTTAGCGCCCTTAATCTCTTGACCCAAAATTAAAAACCAGAAAACAAAAGTTCGAACGCAAGGTGACGAAGGAAACGTCTGGTTTGTGATACGGATAGCGTGGTGATAACTGTTACGCCATTACTACACATTTCCCGGAATGTCGGCACAATTTCTTATTTCTTTCTATCCGAAGCTCCTTTAATTGCAGAAAAAAAATTATGAAAAAATGTTTTCCGTAACATCGGGCTCAATTTACTCGCAGCATCCGCCAGATGTCACTATTCGCCGCTTGTATATACAATTGAAATTTGATGGGCTTTTAACTAGAAATGAGGGTTTTGAGGAGTGCCTTCCGTAGTAAAATACAAGTGATCACGAGGATATGATGATAGCGGACTTTCTTCTGTGCCCATTATTCCTATAGTTCGATGAAACATTTCTTAAATGGCTCAGAAATTCACGCTAAGATCTTCTTCAACATCTGCTTCTAGAAACTCCAGGGTTAGGGTGTTACCTGAGATCAGACGTGACCCCCAAAAATATAGGATTCTGAAAAGTCACTTTGAATAAATGAGTTTATTTGTCGTGAATTTTACAACAATACTACGATGGACGATTTGAGAAAAAGTTGCATACAGGCAACTTGACCAGCCCAGAAAGCCCAGGTGCTCGCAGCGAACCTCAGTTAGGCTGTAATTAAGAAAGTTAAAAACGCACACAATATATATATTCTATATTAGAAATTGCAGCCTAGAAGTAAAAGCACTTACGTCCCCTGTTATGGTCCTGACAAATTCAATACATATGGTATGCATCCCTTTACCAGAGCCATTAGACTAATGGCAGTCTCTCCGAATTCTTATCCACATGCACGTTCAATTAGCTAAGGTAATTTACGACATGCCCCGAATACTTGCCTTAATACAACGCGAAGACCAGCACAAGCCCAGATGAGATAGGGCGACGTAGGAACTTGTATCAGTAGATTGCTGCTACGGCGCTTAGAGGCTGCAGTTTTATTTGGATATAAAACAAAATAAATGCCCTCGACAATCTAACCGGCAGTGCTGCATGCGCGCTGCTGCCTATTCTGAGTCACCTGTGCCCACACAAATGAGGACATTTAAGATTGCATCGCCAATTTTGGTGTCCCGGCTCGCAATTCCTTTTATCTTTCAGGTGTGCTAAGTGAATCCAGACGCTGCCCAGAAAAGCTGAAACAAATGCGTCGTTCGCCGAAGGGAAGCACAGATTGGGGGTTTATCAAAGCGAGGAAGTACATAATGGTCTATGACGGGGTCTCACCGTGCCGCGCTACATCGGTCGGCCGCTACTCAGCGTGTACGGCCGCCGTGCTAACAACACGCAAGCCCTGAGAAAACGGAGGGCCTTATCTCGGCTGCTCTGGACGAGCATCCAAGGCGGGGAGGGGATGGACGAGGGAGAGCGCGAGAAGCGGACAATGTTTTAAATGGCGCATCTAATGGCTTTTCGATGTCCCATGAAAGAAGTTTGCCGGAGGTAGGACGTCGCCCGTTAACGCCATTATGTCGATAGAAATAGCTCGAAGAAAAGGCGGACAGCTTTCAACGGGGTGCGGCCGAACGCGGACTCGTAGGCCTTTTTCTTGGTGCCTGCGTTCCAGTTTAGTACAGCCTAACGCCGAGTTGTTTTTTATTTTTTTTTTCTCATGTTGTCGCCATCTATTTTTCATTCGGCCAGTAATGAGACGTAGCGAACGCGGCGGCGAACAGCGGAACCCTTGAGTGATAAAACGAAAATGGGTTAAGCACAGGAAAGAAGAGGGAAAGAACTGGGTGACATTTTGTACTGCTACTAAAAGCTAGCAAAGCAGGTGTGAAAATGAGTACGACAGAAAAAAAAAAACAACTTCAGAATCTACTCTCGCCTTCATTCTGCAACAAAAAACGCTGTCTTCGGCTATTACGTTGAACAACGTTAGATACTAAAATGCCAGCACACATCTTTGTTTCAAAATGCTTGCAGGAGTTTCACGGTTTCCTTCTGCCGAATTTGATTTATTTTGTTTGGTTTCAGTTTTCTGCCGAAGAATTTTCGAAGTGTTTTTTTGTGCGCTTAGCTCAAGAGAGCATGTAAAGAGCGAGAAATAGCCGCCGTACATGCTAGGATTACACCATAATTGTCTCTCAAAGCAACTCCTCTAACAGCAGGCTTTTTTTTTCCAGCCCAGGTTACTTTCTTTAGAGACGACAAAGTCTGTGATCCCGACGCTGGCAGCTCAAAACAGCGAGTCTGGTAGATTTCTTGTAGAAGCCATCATCAAAGCTCAACCGCCTCCAATCAGCGAAGACTATTTTGCCGCTGCCCAGTTCTTTCTTTTAGAAAGAAGCTCACGAGTCAGGCCTCACTAATTGCATCACAGTCTAAGGTGTCGCAATTATGGCGTCATCCGGTGAGCAAGCAGGAGCAAAAAAATCTGGGCCAGGGCAACTGACTGACCAATGAGAGCTGCAGATGCGAGTGAGTGGCAGCCTGCCGGATCAGGTTTTGATTACTATCTTCGGCCACTGAATTGCGCCATTATATCGTTGTAATTTCATCCTGCTCAATTTACTTTCTTTAGTTCTGCTACTCTCCTTTGCCGGCAATGGACCAATAGTAGAGGTGGCGAGAAAAGTGTTTGAGATACAAGAAAAACTTCACCATCCCTTCCTAAATAAAGTTGAGAGGAACGCGAAAGCTTTTTAGCCAAAATCTTCGCTAAAAGTGTGTACAGCCTTCGCTGAAAGAGCGTCCAATCGGTCGTCAAACCTTAAACAAAACCTAACGAAATCGAACCTAACGAACCTAACGAACCTAACGAACCTAACGAAACGAAATGAAATCGGTCGTCAAACCTAATGGGAAACGAAGAACAAACCCATGCGACATTTTTTCACGCATTAAGTAAAGGCATCCGCGAACGATCTAAATGTATAGCGATACGTTGTTTATGAGATAAAGGTGCACAATTGAACTCTTTCTTCATGCTTGATGCGTTTACTGTCTTAGCTAGAACCATTCCTTCTTTGAGATTTTCAAGTAACCGTTTCGACACAATGAAAGCCTCGTTTCCCGCACGTACCGTGCGTCCGGAGATCTTATCAGAGCTTTTCAGTCGACCAACCGGTCTACGGAAATGTATTTGCTTTAGGGGCGAAGCTCGTTAAGGCCGAGGCTTGTCCGTCCGGCGTCCGTGCTCACGGCACAGCACCGTGTAAAATCAAAACATCTGGGAACAAAAGGTTCACAAAAGGTTGACAAGAACAAAATAAAAGGTTCACAAAAGGTTAGAGAAATATAGGGGGGGGGAGAAAGAGACGCATAGCACCGTGTAAATGGAAACATCTGTGAACAAAAGGTTCACACAAGGTTAACAAGAACAAAATAAAAGGTTCACAAAAAGTGAGAGAGAGAGAGAGAGAGAGAGAGAGAGAGAGAGAGAGAGAGAGAGAGAGAGAGAGAGAGAGAGAGAGAGAGAGAGAGAGAGAGAGAGAGAGAGAGACAGTGTGTGTGTGTGTGTGTTTGTGCTCCTGGAGAGCCGTGCTACGCATGCGCGAGGAGCATTGGATTGGATTGGGTAGGGTTGGACTGGATTGAATCGGATTTGGATTTGGATTGAAATGAATTGAATTGGATTGGATTCGATTGGATTGGGTTGAAAATCGTTTTAGCTGCAGTAAGCACTCTCACGGGTGATTTACAATAAGAACGATCCCCAATGCGTCGCCCACTCGTCATGATTCACTTCGTGGATATGCGTGAATTTTTGACAGGGCGTCATCGGTCCCACTAAAAAAGCTTTCACGTTAAGATGCAGATAAAAGGGTAGTGCCGCTTTTCCGAATACAAGCACAAACGTATCACCTCGTAATGAGTGTTCGATAACAAAAATAGGAAGCTGCAGAATAATCAATCAGCGACCAAAAGTGTTGCCTTTTTAACACTACACAATTTACTGGAGTTTATTAACATCGCTGAAAACATAAACAGTTTATTAAGTAGCCCGAAAGCTCCATTACAATGCAAAGTAAGTAGAAAATTCACTTCCACATCACATGAAGTCGATTACTATGATTGCTATGCCCCCTGTCATGGGCAGAGATAAAATCCACTGATAATAAATAACAACTTAAATAATGTAAAATAGTCTAGCCAAATGTGCTTTGAAAATAGCCGATTTGTTTGCTTAATAATAAATTTCAGCATAAGATTGGAATATGGGCTTACCGGACCACTGTACTTGTTCGGTAGAGATTGAGCTAATTGATATTCGAAGAAGTGCTGGTGCGTAGATATACCTGTGAAGGGAAATATGTAAGAATTTAAAGCGTATTATATACTGTACTTAAAAATATTTTGTAAACTTTCCGAGGCATCCGATATTTGCTGCAAAAAATATCTGTTTAATTGTTTTAAAACTACGTATAGTCGTATGACACCGAGTTAATAGAATAAACGCAGAAATTACCCTTGAAGACATAATGAATGAGGAAGCTGAAACTAAACAGTAAATATGTTAGTCTTGGGATAAAAATTAACTAACCTCAACAGCAGTAAGTTTAAAATTTGGGCTGATTTCGGCCTGCAAAGCTAAGAGTCCTAAAGTTTTTACCATCAGGAAGGCAACCTTTACTCCGTTCGACGAACTTCTTGTAGCACTGACATATCTCCAGTTTACATGATTCATGCGTGAAAACGCACGCAGGGGGTATTAGCCAATCAGAGGAGCGGACTGGGCCATTACCACGTGGGCCCAGACCGCCCGCTCCCGCGTTGTCCGCGGTCATGCGAAGACAGGAGGGAACATATCTTTCTTTCTTCCCGTAAGCCTTAGCGTCACTGGACGCTTTACTGCCTAAATAATTCTGTGCGAGCTGGTGAAAATGATGGGTGATATTCCGACGCTACAAAAACAGAAAATACGGAAGCGTTTTGCAAGCTGGGTTCCCCACTACAATCCTAGTATAACAACGAAGCACGCTTTACAGTGGGGAAAACAAAACAAAACAAAAACTGAAGGAATGCCGATCCTTCCGCATTCTAAGTGCTACCGAGCATTCTCTGCGATATGGTTGTATAATTATTTCTGAGTTTAAGGTACCGAACGCTATGCCATTGTCTCGCAGCGTTAGACAGAAAACAGCCACATCGAAAACTAAGTGTCAGTAATTAGTGCGGAAAGTTGGGCAAATTGGTACTGGGAAAACTGAGACAGGTTTTCTAGCGCAAAAAAAAAAAATACCGGAACTTAGAGAAAAGCATTCGTCTGAGCGTTTGTCCCGTCCGTATTCTTCGCTAAGTTCCCGTCTTTTCTGCGCTAGAAAACATGTCCCAGTGTAAGTAACCAGCACACCAGGGCCTCGTTGCCAACGGCTACTGGTTTACTGTAAAAAGAAGGTAAGAACGACACATAACTTTCTCCATAACGAAATTTAAGACAGTCATTTCACAAATTCCCGCATTTGGTAAGTAAATGCTATAGCAGTATTTTTAAAAATGCATTAACGTACGAAGAATATCTGTCTGCAATGTGGGGATCGGCAATGTTCTGTGTGTTTTCCGGCATTCCGGAGTTGTGCTGAGCATTTACTGAGAGAATTCGGCTCTAAAAATTTTCAATCAGACAGCACAGCAGTAAAGGAAAGTTAAACTTGGCTGTACTTTCTGGATTTGTTGACGACAGTGATATTTCTATTTTTCTACAAATGAGAAGAACTGCATCAACGCCCCCAGGAACATCTGAAGCACGCCCAGGAAAGTCGAAAATAGGCTAAACAATTATGAACACAAAAACACCAATGAAAACAATATTGCCTGGTTTACACCGTTTACCAGGAGTGTAGCTCACTTAACAGAAGAAAACGAACATTTCACTTATCTGCATTTGGCTAAATCCACAAGTGCTAAAAAATACGCAGTATAAAAAATAATCGATTACTGCGTACAATGCCTCCCCTAGGTAGGTATACGGTTCCTTAATATGGCAGTGCGTAGCTCTTGAACTCGCTAGTTTATTCCTGTTGAAAGCCCCGATTTTCTCAGCTCATTCGTGCCTGTAACCATGTAGGGCCCTGACCCTCCATTGCTCTAATTTCTTGTATAGAGCTTATTCGGACTAATAGAGGGGCTGGCTGTTTAAAAACTCAAATTAGAAGCTGCACTTGCGTTACGAGGCGTGCCGTCGTGGAGGGCTCCGGAATGATTTTGACCACCTGGCGGTGATTAAAAGGACATTGAAGGCAACCAGCAAGTTGGTTTCAAATGAAAGTATGGCCTTCTAATAGCCATTTTAGCGTTGGTTCGGTGCCGGAAGATGTCCTATTGTCTGAGAAATCTATATTCAAACGCTGATAAAATGTGATAGAAACTGCGACGGCAGCCGCTGTTTGCCTCACGATAAACCGGAAGCAAGCCAGGCAGCGGTGGTGTATACCGGTATAGAAGCAATTGAATACGACGCTACCACGTACCGAGTAGTTTGGTCAGTTTCAGTCAAATCAGTCATGTTTTCCCGACATCTCATGCCCTTTGCAGCTCCGAACCACTAAGTAAAACGTTCCTTCATAATTCCTGTGATTAATTAATTGATTGATTGATTGAAGGGTTTAAGGCGCCGACGCAACGCAGGCGATGATGCGCGCCGTAGTGGAGGGCTCCGGATTAATTTTGCCCACCTGAGGATCTTTAACGTGCGCCGAAATCTCGTGCACACGGGCGTTTTTGCTTTTCGCTTCCATCAGAAAAGCGGCCGCCGCGGCCGGGAATCGAACCCGCGTTCTCGTGCTCAGCCGCCCAACGCCTTATCCAATGAGCCACCGCGGCAGGTAATTCCTGTGATTAGTTGATTAGTGTTGAAGCTTCGTTGAAGAAAAGCGTATTATCCTTTTGAGGCCCCGTGAATATTGGCGTCGAACCAATCGCTTTTACTTGTGTGCTGTAGTTTTAAAATCAATGCCACGGATATGTTCAACCAGTTCCGATAAAAGCAGTAATGCAATCATAGTAATCACGTACATGTTTTAGGTAAATATATATTACTAATATAATGCATATTTTTTTCTAGAACAATGAAAATACGAAATTTTGAGTTCTTGCCAACTATAAAAGTAGGAATCTTGATGCCATCAGCATAAAGGAAGTACCTAAAAATCTTCAGACTTGGCTAGTTGATTTTTAACAGCAACCAATTCTCGTCGTACCTATGACAGCAATATAGTGAAACCAAAGCCAAAACATTCATGCATATCAACAGTCATTCTCCGTCCGAACGCTGCCTCTCATACGTGTTGGGGCACTCCAGTGAATCTCTGGCGTGTGCTGTCGTTGATTCGTTTCAAGTTTCCCGCTCGTGCTTAAGAACGCGCTCTCCTCCTCCTCCCTTTGCCCAGTGCCGCTGAGCGCCCGGATGGAGCCGCGCCTGCAGACCGTGGCCATCGGCATGCCTGCCGAGTTCAACTGCAGCGTCGAGGGGCAGCCCGTGCACCGCGTCACGTGGCGCAAGGACGGCGCCCAGCTCCTGCCGGACGGCCGCATCGAGCTGCTGGCTGAGGACCGGCTGCGCATACAGACCGTCAGGCGGGAGGACGCCGGCATGTACCAGTGCTTCGCCGCCAACGATCGGGACTCCTGCCAGGCGTCCGCCAGGCTCAGGCTGGATGGTGAGGCACCTTGGGGGCATGCACAAGCATCCTTTCCCGCGTCTAAAAAGACAGCGCTCCAGTTAACTCGTTTTTTTTTATATATATATAATCCAAGGAAAATTGCCGATGGCGAACTCTTAGTGAAGGGATGCTGATGCTGGGCAGGAAGTATGACCCGCCGTGGTGGCTCAGTGGCTAAGTCGTTGGGCTGAAGCACGAGGTCACGGGTTCGATTCCCGGCCATGGCGGCCGCTTTTCTGATGGAAGCGAAAACCAAAAAGGTCCGTGTGTACGAGATTTCGGCGCACGTTAAAGATCCCCAGGTGGTCAAAATTAATCCGGATCCTTCCACTACGGCGCGCCTCATCGCCTGCGCTGCGTCGGCGCGTTAAACCCTACAATCAACCAGGAAGTGAGTATGAAAGCACACTTTCTCGTTAGCTAACAGCGCAGATGATAACACAATTATCAGAACAGCTTATAAAGGTTGTGTTTTTTTTTTGTAGAAAATTAACTTCCCCCAGCAACTTCCGCAACCGTGTGACTCCCATTGCATATCCTCCTTTCCACCATGCGTCGTACATAAGCGGCATTGCACGTGCATCCGGCAAATACAAAGCCTTACAGGGAACGTCTCCAATGTCAACTCTGGTAGCGGTTCTGTTCTGTGTACCCAAACACACAACGACACCTGCAGGAGCTGCAATCGGATCACCGGTGACCCCACCGTCATACACACTTGCCTCGCATTAATCTTCTAATCTGGGCTGCTTGACTGGATCACCTGTGAGATGAGCTGGCATTTTCATTTTCCCTTTCCCCCCTTTTCCCTAAGCCTTTTCCCTAGCCCCAAAATGTGCTCTCAAATAAAAGTTTGACTGCGAAGACACTGCCTTCGCTTTGAGTCTTCAGCTCTGATGCTGTAGTAAATGCTACGCAGCGCATTGGTTTGAATGCAAAGCGAAGCGGTTTCAGCGGGCTTTCTCAATCGGAAAGGGCAGCGCAAATTGTTACAAATTCATTTAGATAATGGTGGCTGCCGGCCACTATCCCGTCGGGCTAAAATTAATTTTGAAATTCAGTTTTAGTGCGGAAGGGTTAGTCATAAGCCAGGTCACTCAGGATATCTTCCTGACAAGAGGAGTTTTTTATTAAGCCATGATAAATTATAATTTACTTATACTTTAAACCAGTTTCCATAACGGGTTTAAAGTATCAGAAATAAAAATTGAAATGCGGTCGTTCTTTACACTCGAAGAGACCGTGCGATAATGGAGCGCAAATGCCGCAGTGTAGTTAGACAGTTTAAAAGTAGATCCGTCAGGGCTCACGCAGTTCCCGCCCGATGCATAGCAGGCACTTTTTCCATCACTACTGATAAGGCATCCTTCGGCTCTGCGCGATATCACACGCAAATATTTACTCGGAAGATGACAGAGAACAGCATAAAGCGGTCGGCCTTCTTTACATATCCACTGCGTTGAAGCAGCCCCCCACAAGGCTGTGCGCAAGACCAATTAGTTGACAGCCGACGGCCCGATGCTCCCCACAGCTCCGCGTCCGCAGCAGGTGCGCCTCTCCTCCTTCCCTCCTCTCTCTCAACAGCAGCTGGCGCGCGCATGCGTCGTAGTCAGCCCGTTGATCGGCTGCCGGCGGCAGCCGATCGCGGAGGCCACGTCTCGGCGTAACAAGTGCGTGATAGCAGCGCGGTGGAGCGTGGAAGGGCGCGCGCTGCTTGCGCATGCGCGCTCTCCTCCCCGTACTGCTCTCCCTCTACTGCGCGCGCTGCAAATATAAAGCGGCTAGCGGTCGCTCGTGCTTCAGTCACTGCGTTGCTCCTTCCTTCCTTGGTTGACGCTCGCTCCACCCTAACGCGATTTTACTCTCCTCTCTCTACCCCAAACCAACACCAACGCAACTACGACCCAACTACCCACCCTAACTTTACGCGGCGTTAACGACCCCTGATGCTCTGCATTTACTCGTGTTCCCCTCGCGGGAAGGCGCGGGAATTTTTTTCCTTCTTGTAGCATTCCTCCTCCTCCTCCTCCTCCTCCTCCTCCTCTTCTTCTTCTTCGTCTTCTTCTTCTTCGTCGTCTCCTTCTTCTTCTTATCATTATCCTTATCATCGTAATCATCATTAGCATCACCGTCGTCGTCGTACGACGGCAACAACAACAACGAATAGCTCCGCGACATTGGGCCACGTGTGTTAACGTTCTCATTTTCTCGAGCATGTTGTCGAATTCGAGGGCCGGAAAGGAGTTTAAAACAACAGACCACCTACGGTGAACGTGGGCGTGCTCGTTTGTAGAAATGAAGACAGCAGGTTTGGGGAAATCATACGATCGTGGACACTAAAGAGAAGCGATGGTACCGTGCAAATCAAACAGTGGGTGAGCGTCAGGGCACTAAGCTACGGGAACTTCACCGAGAGCATTTCTTGACCAGATGTGTCCAGAAAGAGTGCAACCAACACGTTCGCGGAAATTTTGTTTCGTTCGACAGGTTCCGTACAGAGTAATTTGTGGCTAGCTAATGACTTCTCGGCACTTCATAATGTTGATTCGAAATGGTTTACGCGGAATCAGAACGAATGTCATCCAAGCCGCACAGCTACGTCTGCCCACATCACTTCGTGTGGTCGTTGTGCGATTTTTTGTACTGAACCGAATGTTGTTTGTTCCTCTCTCTAGGCGTTGCTCTATATCAGAACTATTTCAAACATAACACCCCGCCTGACTGAAATGTGATTCTACGCACCGCCCCGAAACCTCTGACCTAGTACTAGTAAATGGCACTACAGTTTAAATATCTTTACTGTTATTTTTTTTTATTAAAAAATCAAATCCAGTCTGTTTAAAAAAAATTAGAGGTATACGTAGGAACGTTACATCCGTGTATTAGGCAAGTCGTGGCGGGGAACCATGAAATTATTCTAACCGCCTGAGTACCTTTAGCGTGCGCGGAAATGTTGACACACACGGGCATTCCTTTTATGCGACACTGAGAGCATCTCTTGTCGGCGGCCCTGTCCTTCCTGCGTGCGTCCGTCGTCGTTGTTGTTGTCCGCACCGCTGCGCCCCTCCTCCTCTCGCCGTGATAGCGTGCCCTCTCCCCCAACATCTGTGGCGCGCGCAGTGCAGCGCGCTCTCTCACTCCGCGGGTGTGCAGCGCCCTCTCTCTCCGCGGTCTCCTCTCCTTCGGGCGCGCTGCTGGCGCTGCGCATATAAGCGGAGGGTCTCTCTCTCTCTCTCTCTCTCTCTCTCTCTCTCTCTCTCTCTCTCTCTCTCTCTCTCTCTCTCTCTCTCTCTCTCTCTCTCTCTCTCTCATTACCCGACGATTGCTCAACGGAAACGCACAATGGAACCCCCTTCAGCGTCGCATCACACCAGGGTTCCCGCGAGGGGAGGTGGGCGTATTTTTTTCTTTTTTTGGTTACGCCTGGAAAAAAAAAAACACCGCTTCTAGGGATAGACCTCTGGCTTAGTTGCCTAATGCTTTAGTTACTGAGCAAGCACGGCGGGTGCCCAAAAAAGCACGCCTTGAAATAGGAAACATCGCTGCAAGAATATTATCCACCTACGATCTGTGGATTGCAGAAGCTTCGTTGGAGTATGCTCGCCCGTCGTTTAGAACCGCTGGGTGACAAAGCATGTGATAGCATCTGTATGTTTCGACACCCAGTTGAAACGAAGGACGTGACACAGACTTCAGTTGTTTCAGCAACCTAAGATAGTTGTTGCACTGCAATTTCCCACTGCTACACTGAATGGCACCGTCACCTAATATAACGCCTTTGCTACACTTGGGTGTTGAACTGTAAATTAAAGACCACCGGATTCGAATGGCATGCATTACAAAATGCCGCAATCTTAGATGTCCCAAGCGTGGGCTAAGTGTTGTGCGAATCATGGCGCCCGCACAACTACGGGCTACGCGTTTAAGCTGCCTCGAATGAGCGGTAAAGATTTTGGGCCAAACTCTACCGACTGCCACCCAGTACTGCGTCATGGCGGAATCTTTATTACGCTAATTCCCTAGAAAGATGTCAATGAAACCGGAAGTTTAACGGCATCAGCACGCATGTCCTCAGAATGACTTGTACAGATAAGCCACTGTCGTGCATCTTAATCATGCTTTGAATCTCGACTGGATCGAAGAACAGACTCGATCGAAGTACGTACACGAATCATTATGTCCTTAGAAGGTCCAAAAAGTAATCATGAAAGTGGCGAGTTCGATCCTTGACGATAAACACGGGGACAAAAAGAAGACCTGAGGTTCCCCATATATTCTTTACATGCAAACATTGGAAGCCTCTTTTAATTTCACGTGCAGAATAAAAACATCTTTGCGTAAACTTGGGGACTTTCAATCGACTTTCGGACGCCAAGACACAGGCTGAGTGCAAAGTTAAATCACTTTCGATCCCGGTCTCTTCTCAAATTTGCTGAAGGGAATCTTTTTAACCCCTGAAACTGTATTCTGCAGGTTCAAATAAATAAAAGGTTTTGCCAGAAATATTAACTCGCTTTGCCTGAAGTTTGGTTGAAGAAGAAAAAGAAGCCGCAGGCGATATTTATCGAGTACATAGTGATTTTAAATGTCCATAAACCCTGCAGTGGGCCCTCTCCAAAAAAACACGACCTCGAAGTGGCGCACTCCGAGTTTTGGCGATATGTCTGCCGCCTTACACTAAAACACAAATTTTGATTTAGTCCAGCAATTCATTTAACATGCTCGAATGAAAACGCCAGCCCTTGCTCGTGCTTAGGACTGTACCTTGCCTTCGGTGTGCCCTAACACGCGCACTTCCCTCGAATGCAGCTTACATTTGGCATATTTCTTGTACCCTCTCTGACGAGAAAGGCCGCCCCACACAAATCAGTGGATGCGGGATGGGTTACCAATGCGATTACTAGACGCGTAACGCACCACTTCGTTACGGATATCTTCAGAGACGTTAGCTGTGTGATATATGGTTGTTTTCGCCTCTATGAAGTCATCTTGATAAAGAGAAAAAAGGCCGCGTAATCAAAAAAAAAAAAAAAAACGCAGGGTAAGGCAAAACTAAGGAGAGTCATTGTGTGGCGCTGCAAGCAGGAGCGTTGGAAGCGCATCGTCTGCTACCGCGCATAACCAGGCAACGCTCCCCTAACTTGAGCTATACCACTTGCACCCGCCGTAATCAAAAAGCCTTCAATTTTAGGTGTAAAAGTACACGTCCCTTGAATATTCGCATCTCTACTGTATTAACAACTATACGAACAATAGGAGAGCATAAGAAACCAGTGATGGAAGAATTGAGTAAGAGAACGCTCGCCCAAACACGGGTTCATTTCGTGAAAGGACCTTGTGTTTTTTTGGTTTGTATAATTTTTGACTGAACATTTATACTGCTAGTAAGATGAAATATCGTGTTATACGAGTAAATTGTTGCAATTTAAATAATTGCAGTACAATCTGGGTTGCATCTGAGCCTCCGTATTATTTTACAATTCCCAAATAAATTCCTTGTGTCTCACACAGACGCTTTCACTCGGTTTACTAACCCTGACGTTTTTATGCGCTAACCCACATTTGACCCGGAAACTATTCCTAATCTGGGGTCAAGGGTGATTCCCACTCGCTAGCCGCACCGCAGAGTGCAATAGGCAGTAATAATTGAAGGCTTTCTCGCCGAACGCGATAAGTACAAATGTTTGCGGCGCCCTATTCATCCCAGCAATGCCGATGCCTGATGATGTGCCATACCCGGCTTACTTTCACCTACACCATCGCTCTATTTTCCCCTTCAGGAATCTTCTGAAAAGGAGCTCCTGAAAAATGCATGATTGTCGAGACAGCAGAAACGGGCTACACCCAGCCCGGCTAGCTGGTCAAAACCGCACCGGCATAACCGCGCGGCCGGCCGACATCAATAAGCTAGGAGACGCGGGAAGCCGAGACTCGCGAGTAATTTCGCCGTTCCTCCATCTTATTTCCTTCTTTCTTTATTCACCTTTTTCCCGCCCTTTTTCGTCCATCGCGCCTCATTCGCGCTTTTGATGTCGTTCAAGTTTTTTCGGGGTTGGGGTTCGGTTGGAGGAAAGAGCGCTGCACCACACAGCGTTTTTCTTGTTTGTTTCGGCGCCCGTGAGGGTAGGGGCACACATAAAAATAATCCTACAAAAGAGAACGAGAAATTTAAGGGGACGGCATGATTGACAGCGCGCCTAGCTTCAACAGGAGCCTTCGCTTGCAGCCGCCTCTGATGTTGGTCGCTTTCTTATTAATGCCACGTCAACCGCGTTCAAAAGATGGCATGAACCATGCCTGCATCCACACCACTTTTTTTTTTTACATTTACTGGCGTCCTACTACAAGTTTTGTTGTACGTGACGACACTGAAATTCGATATTAATGGCATCTCATGGGAACAAAAGAAAAGCTTAGCACAAAACAAAAACCAAAAGAAATTCTCAGAAAAAAAAACACGTACAAATGTCTCGTTTTTTAAGCGGTAGCAAGACAGTGGATATGAGTACGCGCCGCGGGGAATGACTTGGAACAAATTTTGATTACGAGGAATTTGGACGTGCATAAAACATCGTCTACGGGAATGTTTCTTTTTTTGTTTCTGTTGCTGAGTTCGTCGCCATGAGAAATACAGCCCTGCTGTAAATCAGATCCTCAATCATGTGTGTTGTATCGCGATGGTTTACGCAGCGTACGAAACTCGGGAAGGAAAAATGAGTTGATCCCCATAATGCAGATTATTGGTGTTTATTTAAAAGGAACATTGCAGAGAGGGTGTACGTATTTGTTTTTCTGCCATTAATAGCCGTCTATGTTCACCGTAGAGAGCCTGTAGGAGTTCAACGAGTTATTTATAAATAGGTAGAAGTTTGTTCCCTGTGCTTCTAATTTTTTGCCCGATGGCTAGAATCTCCGAATTGTAGGCATTAAAGGGATATTCATTGCATCTGAAGCTGGGTCAGGCTTCTGTAGTGTGGAGGAACGGCGCATGCGTGTGCGTGAGGAAGCAGTCAGCACCAACACCCAGGTGTATTTTGAAACATTGACATTCTTTATTTAGTCATAGTTTTCATTCTTTAAAAAAGCAACCACCCGAAAGGCCAGTATACCATTGCAGCCCCCCCCCCCCCCCCCCGCAACCCCTTTCAAACAAAACATTACACGGCCTCACTTGCCGCCCATCTCTAGAAGGTAATAAAGATACCCGACACAGCCGTCAGAGTTAATTGTGGTATTTACATCTGTAACTCAGACACGAATAAGCTCTCAGTAACATAACCTATGTGGCAACTACGCGATGGTCGATGCAAACACAGCTTCTTAAAAGCCACAGCCGCGATGGCGCGAAAACACCACGATTCAAACAAATCACCTGTTTCACAAGCGGAATAGCGGGAAATTTGATTGTTGCACCATGTCCCAAGTCAGTGGTCGTCGCTTGCGAAAACATTCGCTATCAATTCCTGCCCTTTTTCTTGACTGTAACGACCGAACAAAAAAACCGCTGCTCCTTGCCCCACGGGAAACGGTTGATAAAAATTTGCGTAACCTGCCAGCATACGTCAGAACCGAAATGATCCCGCTTCTCTAGGACTTGACGTGCGGGTCGCATTAAAAGCGGCCGTTATTCTTCCTCACCGCCTATCCGCAACCCGCACGAAAAGGAAGAAGGCTATACAGAAACAAAAACAAAAACATTTCGCGTTGTGCAACAGCAATACTGTGCGGTTAGAGAGAGAGGGCGTGCACATAAGCGCGAAATTGCGCGCTCAGGCTTTTTCTGTTCCCCATTTGAGGGAATGCGGCTACGCTCGATGGTAAGTTTCGAAAGCCGCAGACAGCGCTGCGTTGGCGATCGGCGCAATCGCATCAGAGAGAGAGAAGGGGGCGGAGAAGACCAAGTGTGAGGCCGGCCTGCTTTTCTTGTAACCTAATAAGCTGGCCTCGGTCGGGTGATTCGTGCGAGATTACTTACATGAAAGAGCAGCGGAACGAACGGCACCGGGCAGAGGAGAAGGCTGGGACGACACGGGGGCCGAAACCTCCTCGGGAAGCAAGGAGCGCTGCAGGGCTCGCCGGAGAAGTTCTTCGGCCGGACGTACGTCAGGGGAGGGCCACGCTCGGCTGAATTTCCATGAACGTCGCCATTAACTCGCGGAGGACTCGAGAATAGAGACGGGCGACATTGAGGTGCCCCCTTCTTATCCAGCGAGGGGAAAAAACAACTCGCCGCGGTCATGGAGACAGAAATGGATCTTTGTCCTCTCGCCGGCTTATACGACGGCCGGAATCGATACGCCATGGATGAGGCCGTCTGACAAAGGAAGTCGACCTTCGCCATGAGTGGTGGCCGCTTCGCTTGGCTCTCCTTTTCCGCGTTTTCTTTCGAAGAGGGGGGAAGTATTGTGAGAAAAGGAGGCCCGCGGCCTCACTCGTCTTGTTCCGCTCCCGTTTCTCGCTTGGCTTGTTTCAGTGAGTTGGCTGGTCCGCGCACTGTTTCGTTGCTGGCCCGCGGGAAGCGGCGTTCTGGATGGAGCTCGGCTAACAAATGGCTTCAAGTGAGCGGCAAAGGTATACGGAGAAGAAATGCGGTAGTCCCGCGTGCAAAGCCTGTCTGTGAGAGCGGCAACTTGCTGTTTTAAAACTGGCTTGGAATTATTGTAGCAATGAAATAGGTCAGCTTTATGGCAGAAGCTTTTTTTTTTTTGTTCACCCCCTGTTTGTCCATTCATATGAAACATACGGCCCCTTTTGACGAAACATAATGGAGGTTAAAATACCATGGTATAAAAAAATTTCGACTTAAAATTTGGGTGCACACGGTATTGCAGTGAACAAAAACAAGCCATCTTAAAACGCTCGAAACTCACACAGCTACCACAATGAAGCTGGATGGCAAATGAAGTATATACATATAAATAAGAAGAAAGATAAAGGTTAGTATAGAGTCCCCCCCCCCCCCCCCCCCGGATTGAGAGCACGCACGCATACTGCGCTTGCTTGTACAGTGGAATCTTGTTAAATCATACGCTCATAAGCCGTAGTTTATTTTTATACGTAGTTACGCCCAATCCCCGACTTGCTTTCCCTCTAATGCATTCGGATAAACCGTAGTGCCGATTAGTACGCGCTTTCTTCGCGTCCCCGTTAGGTACGGTTTAACGAGGTTTCGCGTATATATTAAAACAACTCCATTTTTAAAATAACGCACAATAGCCAGTAACCAGAACTAGCCACCAAGAAGTTGAAGCGGAGAGCTGTTTTTGGAGGCACATAAGGAGGAACCCCAACTCAATGCTAAGCCAGGCACAAGCGACCGAACGAGGAATCCAAAAAACTTACTGCGAGGTCCCACAGCAAGAACAAAATCGTCGCCAATCACAAAGGCTTTCATCCATACCACTGACAACAGCACACCACAGCGAGAAAGCAAATGAAGCCGGAAAAACTCAGCGTATATGAACGACAACAAGAACACAAAACCGCATGACTCCACAGGAATCCAACGTAGCGACGAAATTCTCAATGTTGCTGTTCACAATACTGATCTGCAGAACTATCAAGTCAACATATATAAGCGCCAACTCGGCAAACTTGACGGCATTCTCAGCGGAGTGGTCAAGAAGATCAATGATTTCGACAGCATATTTCGTAAAAAAGACAGCAGCTCAGCAGATCTGGCTGTCCGCATGAACACCATGATGGAATCGCATTATAAGATCCGGCAAATAGAACTTCCGTAGCCCGTGTGCCGACGCAGAAGGAACGGGAGAGCGAGCCCGATCGATGGAAACAAGAGCTTTCCCTCACCAAAAAACTCGCGAATAGCGCACTGAATTTCTGGATATAAAAGTTATTTTTGGCGTAGCACTATTCGTGGTAGCAAATTCGAACCAACGGCCCAGACTCCTCTTTTCGGGTGAAAAAGTATATGTCAGATACACCACCGCCTATTGCACCGAAACACAGGAAAAGCGTGGCCGTCCGCCTCCAGTTTAACACACAGGAAGTAATATTAGGGTGCATTCCACTGGTCTCCTTGGAGCAGATTTTCGGCTCCGAAAAGGAAAATTCCCATCAGCTTTTTCTCTTTCCGGAGCAAAAAAACCAGCTTCAACGCTATCAGTGGAATTTGCTATTACACTGTACATTTGCGCCACAAAACCAGACGTGTTCGAAAGGAACACTTTATATGAATACCACAGCTGCGCGACCTCTTTAATGCCATATCGATTGCTGGTGACTTGAATAAAGCAAAAACTATTTAGGGACACCACCACAATACGCCAAGACGCACTTAATTAGAAATGACGAATGAACTCGGCAAACTTGAGTCTCCTCAACAACCACGATGCCCTGACCACAGCAGCTCGCAATCACGCCAACAAGGTACCACACACGACTTTACGTGGGGAACTTAACGTCAACGTGAACCTTTGATAACAACAATTGTAGCAGCGATAAATATTCGGGCCTCTATGTCACAAAGTAAAAATAGTCGCCAACGCTAGCTACGGATCCGATGCACAGACTGGGGCTGCTTTCAGTATGGTACGAACAATGAAAGTAACTTTACAATAACCGACGGCATTCAAAACGTCCTGTATGGTTCCTCCAAAATAGTATAACTCTCTGAAAAATTCCCAGCCGCGTACAAACATTTCCTGAACTTGTTGCAAACGGTCGAACAACAGCACATGCATCCTTTGCGCAATGCCCGTCCGCACGGGGACCTGTTTTAGATGGGACACAAGAGGACGCAATTAAGATGCCATGGAAGAACACTCATGCACAAAAAACGGCAAGAACACTGCGCTTTCTTCAGGGCAAGACTGGTTTGGACACACAATGGCACACTTCCAAGGTACGCACATGCAATATCAACACGTCTCACATAATCCGAATGCTGGCCCTTCCACGTAACATATCAGTTGGTGCACCGAGAAAGCAGCAGCACAGAGCTTTTTTTTTTTTTCCGCAACCCACTGCGCCCTCACACGGACCAATGTTCTTGCCTATGGGAGGCGTTGACGGGAAAAATCCTATCATAGGCCTTTTCACCATAGCGGAACCCATCATGGCCCTGGACCAAGTCCGATCAGGAGTGCGCCTGGTAACGACGGCGTTACATGACGGCCCTCTGAAACCTCTACCTGAGCTGGAAATCTTAACGACTGTGAACGACATTCAGCTCACTAGAATACTGCCCCCCCCCCTTCCCCCCTCTTCTTAAACATGCTGTAATATCCTCGCTATCGAAGCCAGGCAAGCCGCCAACCGACATGTCAGACCTGCCGATGCTCGCGTTGACACCTTCTATTAGCAAGCTAATGAAACACGTGCGCGTCAATCGACACAACCATCATATAAAAAAGTGGACATCGTTCTTCCATCCAGCGCAATCCGTATTCCACCCACCGTGAACACACGGGAGAGGCTCTTCCTGTCTGCAAGTGCACGAAGACACAGCTTCACATTACGGTATTCCTAAACCTGTGAAATATTTTGACACGACATCACACGAGCCTACCCTAATCGGCTTGAAAGATGTGAACACGGCTAGGAGGATGCTTAAAATCACAAATGCTTTATCAACCATCGTACTTTCGAAGTGATAACAGGCGTACCTAACTTTTTCACACAAGCTAACAATGTACGAGTTAAACCATGCTGGAGAATTTCTCCGCTACTGTTAACTTCTTTGGTCCCGCGACACAGGTCGTGAAAAACACCTGCAAAGTGAAAAGGTAGACGATATTCTAGTTTTTTTTTTGTCATAATCCCATAGTCCCTAGTGCTATCATCTTGAAAGAAATCTATTCATTCAGTGGTTGTGGTGAAGAGGCCAGATTCAAAAAGCAGTGCTTAAACACCTTAGGGTATGCTACCTTTCACTGTAGCATTTCCTACAACATAACCGAACGTGTCTGTAGATATATCCCCTGGGTCGCGTTTTGTCTGTGTTGTGCGAATTCATATCAATAGGACCACTTGGTAATTCACGTTGATTTGGAACTCGCGCTGCCCGAGGCACAAGGATAGCAAAAGCGAGATGCTGACTCAAAGTTACGCAGCATTTACTTCACGTCTCAATATTCCGCTATTTTATTTACCTAGTGCAGGTTGGAAATCCACCAATTTCTGGGGTGTACAGCCCTCTTAAACAGGGAAGCAGACCGTCGAGAAAAGGAGCATATACTGGCGCGGGGTAGCATGCGTTTTCACGCTGCAGTGAGAAACGCCGTTAGCGAGTTTAACCTAACAGTAAGAGGCGAGACGAGACTTGTATGCAGCAAAAGCTATTCCGGGGCACCACCACAATACGCCAATAGTCTCGAGATAGTCTCGTCTCACCTCTTTTTGTCCCGTCCTATAGCGCTGTTATCCAACTTCAGGTATGTACCAACAAGCCCGCATTAACACCGTTCACGAGTTTAACATTTGTTCGGAGCTTTACACCGGTGCTCCCCTGGTCTCCTTTTCAGGCAGTCTCAATAATCACGTAAAAGTAGTGAACGCCGAAGCATGCCTTGCGCCTGTTTGTGTCCACCAATTATTGCTGCAGGAAGACAAGGGGCTTGGAATGTACTATGGATTTAAGATGTGTGTTTCGATGCACGTAACCGTTAAAAAAGGAAACAAAACGTCCTCAGCAGCTGGCACACCATCCCCATATTTCTTGGCTACCGGGCTACCGATCACGTCTATCCTCAACGGTACATCGCGAAGCAACACATTAGCAGATGATCTTACGACGTTGTCCGAAATAAGGCTCCGAACTCACGACGATCAAAGAAAAAAAGCGCCGACCTGCATGATCTCTCGCAGGCAACGCAAGGGCACAAAGCAAAATTAAGGCAAACTAGGCTTAAAACGGCCGCGAACACGATATTTCGCCCCTTGTAGTCGATACGTGACTCGAATCCTCCTCGACAAAGAGCTTTGTCTTCCACGAAGTAAGAACGCAAAACGAAGGAGCGGAAGAGTAACGCCGCGCAGCTCAGGGAAGGCCGTGTTCAAAGAGCTTCAAGTTACTCTAATGCGATCTATTAGGAACGCTCCTAGCGTTTCTCCAATGAAGCCCGAAAAGGCTGTCTCGTGGATGTATCGACATTCCTTCCTTCTGTTTGTTTCATATTTTTTCACCACGTCGAAGCATGTGAGATTGAGTGTCGCTTGTCTTTTTCTTTCTCTGTTTGTCCCCGACGAAAAGCTACGAACTTTTGTTTTTACCAAGCGGCACGCAACGAAAAGGAGTCAACCTTACGCATTGCCCACTTTACGGCTCTCAGCCTGAGCCGCCTTTCAGTCGTTTATTGTTCTATGTCTTTTGCACCCCCCTCCCCACCTAAGAAAGAAACTGCGAAATGAGAACTTGAGAATTTTTACCCTCGCTGCGCATCACTTGGGTTATTTCAGAATTATTTCTTTTTATTTTAAGCTGAAGCGTATTTTAGGCTGGAAATATATAACATTGCTTTATTTCCTGAATTCAAACTCCCGGATAGCCCGGTATTCGGAAATGTCATAATTTCCGCGGAGCTTGTCCCGCAAAGCACATGTTTATCCTTGTCAAGACGATTCGATGTCCTTGTTACCAATCGTGATTGATGGGAAGGGTCGGGGCTCCTCAATCCTTCACGACTCGACTTGCATTTGCTGCGGAGACAGCGGCGGTGGAAAAACGAACATAACATCGTTTTCTTTATTGCTTCCTCCGTCTTTTACTGCCTTGAGCCAGAGCTTCTGAGTCCCTTTATTTGCTACGTGCCAAGCGGACCCTGATCTTTCATCGCAAGGCGGTGACAAAGAATAATCACGGTCAAAACGTAGCGGTGTGAAATGTGGCTGCAACGTCTCACACGCATGAAACGACAGCACTAAATATGCAGCAAAAACGCGTAATGGCAGAGTTTGAGGGCTACGCTGATGCATTACCGTAGTACTTTAACAGCAGAGTTGCTTAAGCTCGTAGCTGCACTAGGAAATGAATACGCCGAGCCACGGAACAACAGATATATCTGACAGAAGGGAGTGGCTGACGGGATAGCGGCGGCGATGCCCGGCCGAACGCTGGGAGCTCCTAGGAGCACTGACCGCTCGCGCCACGAGGCTCGCGCAGTGAACCCCAGAGCACTGCTTCGTCTTCGGCGATACTGCTGCAATGTTTTAGTTCAGCCGTATAGTGTTGCCACAAAAAATAAGAGGTAAAATGCCGAGCGCACGTGAGCGTGCGCCTCGTGAGCGTGCGTCTCGTGAGGAGCTCTCGGCGTCGGCCTGCTCGACCTTCGATAGCACTCGCCTCCGGGCCAGCGTTATTGGCGTGATCTCTCGCGTGCTCTTCTAATCGCCAGTTCACGCGCGTTCGTGCCTGAAGTTGGGAGCACAGACGCCGAGTTCGCGAAGCCGGTTGTCGTGGGTTCTAGCACGTACCAACGCGGTCCACTTTGGGAGAGACGGTATGAAAGGCTGCGGACAAAACGATCCGTGCCTGGCCCTCATGGAGAACTTCCAGCGGCAAGTTCGGAAGTCCATGTGATGGGCAACACGGGGGTCTCCGACGAAGGGAGAGGGGCCGCCGGCTGTGCTGTTTCTGCAGCTTTGCGCCACTAGCGCAAGCTTCGCCATTTTGTTTCTCTTACAACTTTTAAAGGACGAAAGTGTAACATGAAGGGGGCTAAAAGGATTCAGCAACTCAATATTCCAAGCTCATGACCTGCTTACAACACCTTTAAAGCTGAGCTTATTTTTATTACCTTTAAGTTGCAGATTAACTAGATAAGTATGCGCTCCATCATAAGAACGTATGGTAAAATTGGTTGCCCTTCCTCCCCTTACGCAGGGGGTGGGGAAATGCGAAAGCGTGGTGCTTGCGATACCGCAGAAAGAATTCCCTTTGCCCGGCCATGTTTTACACTGCGTAATCAATGCTCTGTTATTTAAAACGTTTTTACGCGCATTTTCAGCAGAAGGATGCGTTCCACTATGAAGTTTTTAAAATACTTTTCTCCACACCGAGTTTGCGGTTTCACAAGCCGACAAGCCCACAAGCTGAGATTTCACAGACAGACAGCCTGAGTATAGGCACCGGTCACTGCTCAGAGGGCGCGACGAATAAGTACACCCAGCGCCGCCCCGCGGAAGCTTGAGCTAACTTTGGGTAGGTGAGAGGCAAACGGCGGCCGCGCGTTCATATATTCGGCACCTCTCGGTTTGTTTTTGCGATTCTGCAATTGTTTTTGCAAGGTGTCTCGACCTTGAAAACTGTTTTGGCAAATAGTTTCCCCGTGTCTGAAATGCTTCTGTGCGATTTCCGGGCAAGTATATGGGGCTGAACTACTACTGTCGGCCTAGCGTGCGCGAGAAGTCACAGAGATTGTACGTTCCCGCGCGCGTGTGCGCCGTGAAAGAAATTTACGGGACATCGTTGCGAAGTCTCATTCTCAGCAGGGGAAGGTTATTTACAGCGCCAATTCAGGCCAGTAGCCAGCATAAACAATGGCGCTCCACGACAGAAGAGCGTTTGTGTTATTGTTTCCTCCGTTCGCGCAACCACACTACAGTTACTTTTTCGGTTGCCCTTTTTCAGCTCGGTTGGTGTTGTCACTAATTAACAACGCATTCCAAACGTTATTAGCTGTTGACAAAGTAAACGCAGTTCCACACAGTTCGAAATCTGCTGCGGAGCGGCGCTTGTCTTTACGAAGATTCCGTTTAGTTTCGGCTTCTATCTTGTGAGCAATGTTAGGGTCGTTTTAGCGGCTAATTGTGATACAGTTTGTTCAGGCCGTTCGGAATTCTCCAAAAAAGTATTTCCTCCTCCTTCCCATCCTCTGCTTAAACAATAATAACCTCAACTTTCAGAGTACGCAAAACGCATTAAAGAATTCTCCTCCTCATCCTCTGCTTAAACAATAATAACCTCAACTTTCAGAGTACGCAAAACGCATTAAAGAAATCAGCGCGAGTGGATGCAACTTTACCTTTGATAGCTTTCCTCGCTCTCGCTTGGAATGCGTGGCCGAACTATGTACACTTCGGGGAACAAAGAAGGGCCGTACGCAGGATGCGTGTTGACCGTCTTGACATTGCATTTGACATTACCCGCGAAGTCGTGTGAATGCATATTCTTGTGCCGCCTTTTGGTATCCATTCGGTGCCGTTACTGCTGATAAAACAATAGTGGCGGAAGCGGTAATACCTTGTGTTATGCAACTACTACGACGGCATGCGATTCATCGCAGCGCGTGATGTGTATGAACACTGAAAGCAAACATTTTAGTTTTACGGTCCTTCGTGTCTGCGCTGCGCATAAACGGTAATCGTACTCATAAGTTTACTCCTTCCACTGACAAAAAATGTCATGACTTTCTTACTTCCTTGACTTTTCTTACTGCTAAAATCATTTCTTGCGACGCTTATTCTCCCAAGGCTGCCCGATCGAGAAACCTGTACAGAACGATGACAGGCTGCCTTTCGCGATTGTGGCTGTCCTTCGCGCAGCAGTAGCGGCGCTGCCACTAATTCTTCCCTGCAGCCTTTTGATCCTTCGGACCCTGCAACTTGCAATTATAACTATGTTTCTTAAAAAATTCCGCCACACAACGTCGAACCGCACGCAGCGCGCGTGTTTTCCCGTGCGCTGAACGGCCGGTCGGGACATCCACCGACCCAGAGTTGCTAAGCGGCGGGGAGAGGCGGCGCTGGAGCCGCGCGCAAACTGCAGTGTCCGGTGCCTATTGTGCACTGCGTATTATGTCGACAAAAAAGACGTTCCCAAGCCACTGCAAAACAAAAAAAAATTGATATTGCGAAGAATGGTATCGAATAAAACCAATTTCAAACGAGTGTGACGCCATTGCGACAGTTCGCGAAAAATTCAGAAAATTAGATTCTGTGTGAGGGCGCCTTCTAAGTGAAGGAGCAAGCCATCAAGAGAGCCTACAGTCAAGCGACGAAGTCTATTCAGTTAAAACCCGATTAAAGGAAGTCACCGGAAACTGCGAATTATTTCTTTAATTGAGAGCTTGTTAATATCGGGACTGTCGTTTTACAAGCAGTTGATTCCATAAATTCAATGTCTATGGGGAGACGAATCCCAGCGCCTACAGCGATACCGCAATTGCGGCGGCCGCGGCGCTCACCATCCGATAGTTTAGCAATGCGGTAAAAGTTTCCGGGGAAAATATTCTCAATACCACTCTGGGGATTCTGCGGCAAATTAATTTATTTTCTGGCAAAAACGCCTGTGATCTCGCCCACGTGCACTTTCTTCGCATTGGGTCGACAAAGAGAGATAGAGAGAGAGAGACACCGCACCACCAGCACCGGCAGCCACTGGCGGTGCTGGTGGTGCCACTGACTGCCATTGCCAAAGAAGGCTAAAATAACAAATTGTTTGCGGAATTGAAACACCATCGAAGCAACGGAACAGTATTATGACCAATCAGTGCGCACCAGGCCTCAACATTTGGTCACCTTGGTGGCAAATCCCGAACATATGGGTGCGGATCTATTACTTACATTACACGGTAATGGGGTATGAAGCGATCTTAGAGCTTTTATGTTGATTGTAAAGGCGATCTTAGCGGAACTTGAACACCGGGCAGACGAGCACGAGCCGCATGCCATAACGACTTACAAGGACATCACCAGCCACTACAGGGAAGGCAGAAGGCGGTACCCTGACCCGCATAAATCACTCAGCAGAGCGCACCAAACGATCTATAGGCAAATACAAGCAGGATCCTTTCCGCACCCCTATCTCCAAAGCAGAATGTACCCCGAGATATACGAGAGTGTAGCTTCTGTGGGTAATTGGGCACGCTCCGGCACGTCATCGGAGAGTGCGATTTCACCGAGACAATCCCCGCCCCCCCTCACCCAACCCCCCACCACCGTTCCCACACCCCTTAACGAGCGATGGGAGACCTTGCTAACCAGCCCCGCCTTGGAAGACCAGCTCGTCCTGATCTCAAGGGGCCAGGCAGCCACGGAAGCATATGGGTCCCGTGAAGAGGGAACCACCCCATCCGGCACGTAGTCGCCGCAGTTTTGTGCGGCTAAATAAAGTTGTTCTCTCTCTTTCTCTCAATGCTGGCCCATACAGAAATTATCTTTCCACTGGCCCTCGTTCTTTCGAGTACAAAAGGCACGAAGTTCAGTTACGACTGCGAAATTACCTATTTCGCATCTGCAGTTAGAATGGCGACAGTTACCAAAGAAATTCTGATGAAGGCGAAAAGCGAGGACGCCCGTGTGTACGAGATTTCGGCGCACGTTAAAGATCCCCATGTGGTCAAAATCGATCCGGTGCCCTTCACTACGGCGCGCCTCATCACCTGCGTGGCGTCGGCGCGCTAAACCCTAAAATCAATCACTCAATCAATCAATCAATCAATCAATCAATCAATCAATCAATCAATCAATCAATCAATCAATCAATCAATCAATCAATCAATCAATCAATCAATCAATCAATCAATAAATCAATCAATCAATCAATCAATCAGTTCCCAAAGAAAATGTTCACTCCAAATTGCCCCCACCCCCCCTCTCCTTTGTCATCCGCGTGCGCAGACATCTCTCCCACGCTGGTGGAGACCTTCCAACCCGTGACGGTGAAGCGAGGCGACTCGGTGTCGCTGCTGTGCCGGGCGCGCGGCAGCCCGGCCCCCGAGATCAGCTGGGCCATCGACGGCGACTTCCTGTACCCGTCGCACCGGCTCAAGATCAGCGCCGAGCGGGGGGCCTCCGAGGTGGAGTCGCTGCTCAACATCTCCGAGGCGCGCCACGAGGACAGCGGAGAGTACAGCTGCGTGGCCCGCAACGACATCGCCACCGAGGCGCACGCCGGCAGGCTGAACGTGCAGGGCCCGCCCTTCGTGAGGCCCCTGCGAAACGTCACCGTGGTCTCGGGCACCCAGCTCACCCTGCGGTGCCCCTACGGCGGCCACCCCATCGAGTCGCTTGTCTGGCAGAAGGGTGAGTGAGTGAGGGCGCTCTGCACGCTTCTTTGCGTCTCATGCTCGCCCCGTGTGGAAATATGTTCTCGGTGCAGAGTCGGAGTAGCACGGATCATGCATGTATGACGGTGTCTATACAACTGCGAGCTGAAACCCGGAGGGCGGTGAAGCTCAGGTCGTGAAATAAGCGTTCAAGATGTACTATCGTGATAAATTGAATACGAACGGAACGCGTGGCTTTCAGTGCATGCCGCGAATCTTGGCGACGGGCCGCCTATGCGAAGTGCGAACAAGTTAGAAGGGTTTGCGTCCAACGCTGATACGGAGACACCGTCATTCGTCGTGTGAGTGTTTTGGTTGGTCTTGATTTATCGATTGTAAGGATTAACGCGCCGACGCAACGCAGGCGGTATGGCGCGCCGCAGTGGAGGGCTCCGGGTTAATTTTGACCACCTGGGGATCTTTAACGGGCGCCAAAATCTCGTACACGAGTACCTTAGGGCCACACAATGTACGCCCGCACCCGTGCGCATAATTCACAATCGCAAAAAATCACATAAGCACCGGCAGGATTCAAGCCTGTGTCTGGTAGACCGGGCAGACTTAGTGTCACTCGCCTTACCCATTGGGCTACGACCGTGAGTTAGCACCCGAGAGTCAAACGGCTTACTTCCTCGCCGGCAACGATGCGGAGTACCTTAGGACCTCCCAATGTCCACCCGCGTCCATTCGTGCGCACACCACCATCAAGCGAAAATCAAGCGAAATTCGATTTGAGCCGTGAGTTGCAGTTTAGCTTAGGGAATAATCAAGGTGCAACTCACGGTTCAAATGGAATGACAGTCGTGGCGCAAATCGGATGTCACTCGGGGCGCAACTTGGATGTCATTTTGAGTCCCCGTACCCCGCACCCTCGCCATCATCCACAGAGTGGAGATGCTGCCATTTTTGGTTTGTCTTCCCACCGCGTTCAGCGCCCGCTCACGCAAGCCTTATCTAACTTTGTAGCTGCGCTGAGTGAAAACGGCGCACGCAGCTATATTCTTTTATTTTTTATTTCGTACTGAGCGCCCAACGAACGATGGAAATACGACGGTCTTACCATATCAAGGTTGGTCACGAACTTTCGTAACTTGTTCGCACTGCGCATAGGCGGCCCGTCGCCAGGACGCACGGCATGTACGGAAAGCCACGCGCTCCTTTATTCGTATTTCAGTTTATCACGATAGTACAGGTACCGGTTTACTTTGTACAGGTACCAATAAATAGCCCGCCAAATTTCAGCAATATTCAGAAAAACGCCGACAGTAAAGAGAACTGCATGAAGAAAGGCACCGGCAACTAAAAAATAAGTTATTGAAAAAAGTAACTACGAAAAAGGCTCAAGTGTGTTTGGAGTTTTTTTGCGAAGATGAAAAAAGTGATAAAGCCGAAACTAGCGTCTAATCACATCCCTATCTTTATGTCATCCAGAAAAACTAAAAGCGTTTGAAGACAACGCAGCTGAATGCGCAATAATTAAAATGTTACATGTTGCGGGCTGGTTAAACCACAATCGTAGTGGTAGCGTTGGAATTGAATTACCTGTGTATGTTACTAATCTTACTCTCCTACAGCACCGATTGCGGAGAGCTAGCCAAGTACGGGTTCGAGTGAGCAAAGCCACCGAGCAGAGCCGGCTCTCGTCGCGAGTACGCCAATCACTCCAAGAGGACTTTCATAGCACACGGGCGTATTACGTGTACATAAATGATTCAAAAACAACACCACACTGTGTATCTCACACCCAGGGCAAATAACCATCAGCGTATACCAAGGCCGACATGTGGAGGAGTTAGCGCACGGGCTGAGGTAAAAGGAAGGGGGAAGAGGGGGCTCACCGCGGCCACTACGCGGCAAGTCACATGGCTTAACCAGGCGGAGTCGGCACTCGTCTGCTGACCTTTAACGGAGCCAGCAGTCAAAGCGTGGACGCGGGTCAGGCCGACAAAATCGGAGTAGCCCAAGACTGACCGAACTTCCAAGACAAGGCACCACCTGCAGGAGCACGGTATAACACAACCATGCCATACACGAATCAACGAGGTGAGCGCCGTGCTCCCACACAGGCGATATACACCGGCAGGAGCGACGAAGGCTAAAGAAATCCCAGGCAATCTCCACTAACGTGAAATCTGGGGAGGGGCGAAGCATGCAGTGTATAAGCGCATTCTTGGCACCTCGGTGTTAACGCCAACGGAGATGAAACCCTTGGGGGGTACAGATATACAGATTTGCTGTAAGGTTCTCATGTCTTTGAATCACGAAGTTCTCCAGCGTGAGGCGTAAACGAGTGTCCCGGTGTTTTTTTTAGCACGCGTTACGTTCTAGCGCGAGGCGTAAACGATTTTCCCTGTGTTTTAGTACCGTGACTACATGAGACGACGATTACGACGACAGGAGACGCCAACAGCCCGAGACTCCCGCGTCCCCGTAAGGAGGGGCGAGAGGCGCACGCGGATTCCTTCTCCCAACCAAGAATGAGCGACAGGTTCTTCGTGTGCCGAGCGAAGGGGGTTACTACTTAAAGGAGCCATGAAGACAAAATACAAGTTGGGTTTATTAGAAAGACCGCTTAGTCACGATAACAATGATACCAATATCATCGCAATCTTCGAACAAATAACGGAGATATTAAAGAAAACGTGTGAAGCAGTCGCGACCCCCTAGCCAATTTCCCGCAACTTATGACGTCACGGAACCTTGTTTGTGCGATTGGCGGCCGCCTAACTGACTTGTCGCGACGACACATGACTGGACGTCTGTAATGGGGCCTCTAGTTCGATTTTACCGCATCACTTGAATGCTAACGTGCAGTTAACGTACTGAAAATTATGTTTTATTGTTGGCCCGTATGACGTCATCCTTGCTCATAACACGTCACTGTGGCGCAAAATTTGAAAGCTTTTAAATACTTCTTGCTTTTTTTTCGTTAAAACAACATCTTTTGTGGCTGTAATGGAGCTGAGTGAGATACTGAATCCTAGTTCTTTCAAATTAAACGAAGTTGTATTTTCTCTTCATGGCTCCTTTAAAAGACCCACAATGTAGTCATGAAAGCCAGACAACATATTTTGGTTAACCGACATCGGGGATTCGATAAACCGGCATTCGATGAAAAAAGCATCGCTTTGCTGAAATACCCTTTGATAAATTGGCATTCCATAAACTCTATTGGAACCTTCAAAAAGTGTTTTGTCGCGTTAGGCCTCACACCACGCAAGGACAGGAGAGACCCGGTAAAGTAATATTTGACGAGAACCTTACAGACAGGGTGACTGCGCCTTACTGCAACAATAATACAGTCTAACACGGGCATTTCGAACCCGAATACATCTAATTATTGTCTATTTCGAACAGTCAGAGCATCCACCTGGAAATCTTATGTAAAAGTATTGTTCTGTTGTACGCGTGTATCCAACTCCCAATGAACGCGAGTATCGAGCCGATACAGACAGAGAGCAGACAACACACCCAGCGTGTGTGTTGTCTGCTCTCTCTCGTGTTCCCGTCTTTAAGGCTGGGTTTCATCGTTCTCCAAAGTATGTACCAACAGGCCCAACACCAAATTCTTCTACGGTGCATGCGATATATCGAAAGCTGCGCCGCAAGTGCCCTTGCAAGTGGCTTTTACTGACGGGGTGGACGCACGGTGGGAGCTCCGTGCATGGGTGGAAGCGACGATGAGAATGACTTCTCGCGAGCTCTGCAGCGCTCGGTGAGGAGGCATCGCCGCGTCACTTCGATGACCTTCAACACCTGCTCGCAGGCTTTAGCATTGGGGTCAGCCGCATGGAAGCGAAAAAGCGGGGAGTGATTGGGTGCGAAAGGCAATAACGGGCGAGGGAAAACCGCACGGAAGCGCTAGGTTTCTGGCATTTCTTCTGCGTGCTTGGGCCAATGGTGGATCGCGAAGGGGGACCTATAAGCGCGTTTACATGGATGCGACAGTAGCGTATTCCATTTGGGTTGTCGCATTACCATACCGCATCGCATCGCATGTAGGCAGGACAATTCGCTTGGAGGATGCGTCGCATCCCATGCGGTAAACATGGGAGATAGAGAACGCAAATGCGACTTCCCGAACGCATGTCGCGGCAGTCGCATCCCTTTTGCGGAACTGAGGGCAGCCGCCGCGCCGGCCGCGAGTGGTTTTCGGACTATTTGTACTGGTTTTGTAGCGTGGCATCCGAACTTCGAAATGAAAAAAATGGCATCCCCCTCTAGTGCTCATGCCTCGGCGCGAGCGACATTTTTCGGCCAAGAGACGTATTATTTCCTAGCTATGACTGGACGTCTGTAGCTCCAGCTGTCCTGTGCTCCCCCCGCGTGGCGCGGACGCACGTGATCTATTTTCTTGATTTTTTTAGAGCGCCACGCGCAAGCCTGGACGACGCCGGGTGCTCCTCGTGAGGAGCATGCTGACGTGCGCGGTAAACAGCGGGAGAAAGACCCACCCGGGTTTTGCTATGATGCCGCACACATTACGGCCCGCAACAACAGCGCCGCTGCTAAAAAAATCCCCCCCCCCCCCCCCCGAAGGGAATCGTGCAGAAATGCGAACGCATTGGGTGCACCGATGAGTGTGTTGCGAGTAATGGCGTAATTAATGACGAGAGTGTGAACGTAATCATTTATTCATCAGCACCTGTTTGTGTTATCGTTGTACCTGACGGCCACAATCACTGCCTTGTGATCGCTAAAGTTCACGGTCAAAGGGTCTTTGAGAAGCATACGCGCGTCACAGTTTCGCGTAAAGACCAGATCAATGCAACTCCCGTGAATGGTAGTGGGGCACGTGTCGAAGCCGGCAGAGAGACAATGCATAGAGTGCCTGGTCTGCATGTACTCGACCAGCCACTCGCCACTCTTCTTGCGCACGTCAACGTTGAAGTCGCCAACCAAGACTATGGGGTCAGAGGGTTTGGAGTGCACGCGCACACTTTCCATAGCCGCGTCCAGAAATGCATTCGCATTTACGACGACGACGACGACGAAGGCAGAACTACGAGGCGCGAGCGCACGTGCGACGATGACGACGACGACGACGGCAGAACTACGAGGCGCGAGCGCACGTGCGCGCGCTCACGTGCGTTCGCGCTGGAGGAATGCAGGCGCACGCCAGCCAACGGAGCAAGACAACCCCCGGCTAATAAATGCATTCACATTTAAAACAAATGGATATTCGTCCACGCCGCCAGAAGCAACAAAATTTGGAGTCGAACAGCACCGTAACCCAACAATACCGCATGGACAAACTTCGCGATAGACGCCAAAACGTGCACAAGCAACTTGCTCGCTATTGGAAACTGGTAACGCCGGAAATGCGACCCCACAACTGTCAAATATGACACAGGGTGGCGCTGGTCTCCATTGCGGATGCATGTAATCGTTAACGCGTCGCATTCGCCGGATTCGACGAACCAATGCGGTAAGCTTATGTCGCATTCATGTAAACGCGCTTTGTGTGGTGCGGCACACGTTTGGGAGCTATGGCCATGAAAAAAAGAGAAGAATTTGAATTTGGGGACAAACTCGGGCATTATTCAACGGGTACGTGCCGGTGAAAAGATGTTGGCTGGGGAGGTATTCGGAATTTCTCGCATAGTTTTTGAGCGCGCGATACTGCGCATCAAACCTGACGTAGAGGCGGAGGCATCGCGGACACGGCGCGGCCGTTCCGGTGTGTTTCGTGTGCAAAGCGGCATGGTTGCGCGGCTGCAGACGAGAGGGGTTCTGATACCGAAGAAGACGGCGTTGAGCGCTTCCAGAGTGCATTTAGGGAGCTGCCAACATTCTTATGCGCCACTCTGAACGACACAACGGCACACGAGTTCGTAAGTGCTGACGACGATGTGCAGGCTGTGTCGGACATCCCCGATGCCGAAGAAGCGGACCCTAATAGCGGCCCTGAAAACGTTCCCAACCCGCCCTTGGTTAGGTTCGCAACTGCTGTGGCACAGTGTACAACGCCGGATTTTCTCATTTGGACGGCCCTAGAAAGCTTGAAGACTGTCTGGTGAACTTTACGACGCAGAAGAAGGAGCGAGTGAATCTCAAAGACATTTTTATATTAAATAAAGTGCCGTTGTCGTTGCGTTGTGGTTCGACTTTACCGTGCTTCCGGTAAGCAACCGGTAAGCTACCGGTAAGCTGCCGTTTGTCGCAACATTAAAGAGCTCTCAGTGATGTGGGGAGTTTTCAGATGGTCATATTTTATCTTTCGAATTATCGATATATCGAACTATTTCACGATCCCTTTGCAGTTCGATATATCCTCGCTCGACTACTAACTAGAGAACAAGTTGTTTGACCCATCTGCCGTACCTGGCACAAAATCTCAAAAATAGCTGAAATGTGTAATAATAAAAAAGCATGTGCCCGCGTGTTTTGTTCCGCGTTTGTGTTACCCTACAATATCGAACCCGATCGACAGAGCCCTTACACCGACAGGGAGCGCCACGACGCAGTAAATGTTCTAAATGTTTTTGCTCGAAACATTTTTTCGAGAAACAGGCAAGCAAAGATGGTGACATGGCTCGCCCGACGAACAAGACACGCCAGCATAAACGCAGCAAAGGGCGCCTTCTTTGAATATCCTCGGAGAGCTTGAACCGTCGCTTAGATGTTCCTCGCAGCTTCTCGACGACCGAATATCTTGACTCCCCGGAATTCGATACACAAACATTGTTCTCCGCGCAAGAAGAACCCCTGCGTCGGCTTTCTGTTTTCGCGCTTAGTTTTTTTGCCTTTCTAACAGCGTTTACTGCTTTCCTCGTGATAGCTCTGCGCCACGAACCCCGTCACTCGCTTGCTATGCACCAGTCCCAGCTTTCCCGCGACACAGAAAGTGTTTCTTGGCCGCCGAACACCACCTGTGGTTTCCACCGTTACGGCGTGTCGCATATAGTCCTTCCTTTCTCTCTTTTTCGGGTCAATCTTGCATGCATACATGTTTATTGAAGCTTCCTCAGAGCTAGACCTTTCTACGAGTCGGGTCGATGTTTTGCGGTTACCCGAAGAAGCGAGCGGCCTCTGCGATGACAAAATATCAACGCCGAACAGAGCTCTCGGTGGTGCTGGCGCTCAAGAATCCGGCCCCAGAGCGAGTACCGAATAAAAGAAGAGACGTAGCATAAACGCCATGTGCAACCATCGTTACTCGCATAAAGCGGGTGTAGAACCATTGAAGAAGAAAAAATAAATGGAGGGAGAACTAAATAAACGAAGAGGAGAGGGGAGGCAAAGCACAGAGCAAAAATGTGTCCCCTAGACTGCGACAGTGAGCCCGCAGTCTTCATCGTAAGGTGCAGCCGGTGCGATGCTCCATTTGCTCGTGTGCTTGTGATTTTTAGACGCACTTACCGCGGTAAGTGTTTTCGTCTGAGTTTTTCATTTGCGGTTCTTGTTTTGTTAAAAGCGCGAGCATGTGAAGAAACCTCCGCCGCGTTTGTAAAGACGCGATTTGGCAGCGAGGAGCGTGCGAAGGGTGCGGGTATAGGGAGAAAAAAGGAGAGAATCTTTGAGTCATCTACGAGGGGAGTGCGTTTTTGCATGAAAGCAAGCCCCACCGCGTACGGGTGCGCTCGAAGCCGCGCCGCCGACCGACGACGTCGCAGTTGATTCATATTTCATTCGTGATCGCGTTCGCAAGTAGCTGCACGTCCCTAGCGAAGTACAGCGTGCCCTGCTTTTCTCTCTCTCTCTCTTCTGTGAGCATGGCGGGGTGACCAAGGACGCTGAGAAGCAGCGATCGCCAGCTGCTGGCACTTGCTTCTAACGGCTTGGCTTGGCTTTTAGCCTCACTCTAAACAACCACTTCCTCCCCACATTCCTTTACCGCTTCTCTTTCCCCGTGCCTTACCCTGCATATTTTCTGAGGATGCTGGGTTTCCCCACTTTCATATTTCTTTAGGCTCGCTATTATTCAAACGAGAGAGAGGGAGAGAAAAAAAAAAACTCTTTTACGCTGGTGCAATGTAGTTTTGGCAGGATGTGGAGCCGGTGGTCTCCTTGTGTATATCCCCGTTTAACTTCCCGCTGTTATTCTTGTATCAGCGGCAAAGCGAGCTATCAGTATGCGTACGAAAACACGGCTCGTCGCGCAGTTAGTCAAGCCTCCCCTGAACACCCTCCTACCTCCTGCCGCTCTCTTCGGCACCGCGCAAGGAGACGCCGTGCAAGCCAGCTAAATAGTGTAGAAGTCGAGGCCGCAGCTATAAGCAGTGAGCGAAGACCACAGACGCGCCTCGCAGAACTCGAGCAGAGCGGCGCCGCGGCGGCCTCACGAAGAGAGAAACGCGCTCGAGGGAAAAGGGAAGAAAAAGCGAACCGATGGGGATGAATAAATCGAGGATGCAAACGAAAGCTCCAACTCTCTGCGGTTTTCGCTTAACCTGTACGAGAAGTCTCCTCCTTTTTCGCTCTCGTTTCTTTTCTTTTTTTCAACTCAGCAGAGCCGCGTGGGGAGACGGGAGAACAGAAAACAGAATGAAAGGAACGCGAGCGAAGACGTCAAGCCCTAAAGAGCAAAATAAGAAACCCGTGAAAAAAAAAAAAAAAGGAGGCAGTTTTTTCTTGCTATTCAGATCATTTCCCCACCCTCGTTACTGCTTGGTTTTATTTCCCTTTCCAGCCAGAAACTTAACAAAAGTACGCTGAGGATTTCGAGAGCACGTGAGGACGCATTTATTTCTCTTCGGAACGGCGCAAGAGACGTCAAAGGCCTCAGTTAGAGGTAGAGACGAAGAAAAAGCCGGCCGTCTTTGGAAACGAAAACGAGCTGGATTCAACAAAATGTGCGATTCAAAATGTTGAATGCGTTTGTAGGAGCCCTATCAGAAGTAGAGCAAACGGGGCGTACACTCCCGTCCTGGAAATAACTCCCATTTGCCTCCCTTTTTTTCTGACTTTCTCGACTACGGCTTCAAAACGTGGAGGATCCCATCCTCTTCGCGCGGTTACCTGTCTGTTTTAATTTACTCTTTCTTCACGTAATGGGTCTCCTTGAGCTGGTATGCGAGGGAGTTCGCGCTAATGCGACGTCTTACAAATACCACCTCTGCGAACAGCACAAGGCAGCTGAACTGTCAGAACTTCAAGGCTTAATCTTTAGGCAGGGAAAAATTCTTCACTGTGATTTGTGTGATGACGGCACTCTCGTAGCACCTCCAGAACTTTTAACGAGTATCGAGATATGCGTGGGGATTTTTGTTCAGCAAAAAAGGGATGACTACGTTTCAGACATTCCAGCTATTTGCGATGAGGGTAAGCACGCTCGGTATTTCAGTCTGTGTAATAAAGGCAGACTGGATGTTATTTTTCTACAGCCAGTGCAGATTTGTCTGAAGTATTTGTGCACGTGATATTTTCTGTCAGTGTAACATACCACCGGCAGTTTTTATAAGCTTCAAGAAGAAAAGTAGAGCCTGACCACTTCACCCTAATCGATAAATGGCGCGTAGTAATAATATGTGACCCTGCTAAAGATGTGTTAATAAAATACCACAAAGTAACTCACTTAGATATAATTTAAAATGTTGCAATATTTCTTTATGTTCTCAATTGGTAGCACTTTCCGTCACTCAAGTAACGGTCGCACGATTTGCAGAATTGTAAACAAGGGATTCTCTAGAGCAGTGCATTTAAGCGACGAGTTTGCGGCCAGAGTCAATTGTTGCATGACTGAAAAAAAAAAAAAAAAAAACGAGTAACAAAATGAGTTTCAGGTTTTTCTGCACGTACCTACAACACGCACATCACCACACTATGATTGCTTTGCTTAACCTGGTGTTTTGAAAATTGCACACACCGTCCGTTTTTTGGACTTAAAAATCCGGCTCCATTTTCCTAGTGGTGCTAAGAGTGTGAACTTGAAAAACTTAAAGTTACGGAATTTATCTCGCTTCAACAACAGGCGCTTAGACAAGAAGTAACAGCGCGAAATAAAACGTGATTCCGGAAAAAAAGGAGGCAATAAAAATCAAAACTATACAGGCATGATAAAAAAAGAGTTAAAAATGTTTTCTTACTCATACATTGGATATGCCGCGATCTTTCACAACTCCAACGCCAAAAAGAGACGATGCTTCCTAGCACGACTCCAATGCACTCCGGGAAACTCGCCTCTAGAAGTGCATAAGATCCCAGGCTCCGAAGCCATGGCACAGCGACCATCAGACACGCTTGCAACTCTTTCCGAAAGTGGGCTCACTTGCCATTTTTTCTTTTTTGCTCCGCCGCTGCGGACTGGAAGAACGGGCAGGAACCTTGCCTCTACATCTGCCCCCTCGCAGCCAGCTATAGAGCAGCCCTACTTTATTCTCGCGTGGGCCTCTCTCTCCCCCGTGGCGCCTCTCCGAAAAAGGCTTTGTTTTTATTACCCACACTTTTTCTCCCTCGCCCCGAACGTTGCGACCGGACCCTTGACGGGCTTCGCCGCCGCCTCCTATAGGCCTTATTTATTGCGAGCGTGGTATGTTTGTAACGTAACAGATGACGATATATCGGCCTCATAAGTGATTTCTCCCGGTGCCCCGCTCGCCTCCCCCCGCGCACGTCGGATTCGAGACGCCGGTGGCGTTGTTGACGCCCCTCACCGCCTTCTTCGGCCACCGGCGGCGGCGGCGACGACGGTGGCGGATGGAGGTTGTTATTGCTCGGCAAAGACGGCGGCCGAGCGGAAGTGTAAATTTCCGGCGTCCTCGAGACCATTTACGGGCGCTGAGGAAAGCCGCCGCCGCAGTTCCCGGCCGCAGCAGCGCTCGCAGCCTAAAGCCGTTGGAACGACGCTCACCCGCTGGCTTGTTCGTTCGCTAGGGACATTGCCTTCTTGCTCCGACTCGTTGTGTTGTTTTGTGACTTCCGTCTTAACCTCTGCGCGCGGACTCGCCGCTTTATTTCCGATGGCTCAAGAGCTGCAGTGTAAACAGAGCTGCACGCAGCTCGAGAGAAAACGTCCCCGCTTGAAAGGTGGCCCGCCCGTCGAGAGGGCAGAGGAAAGAGCCGACAGGCCGCGCCGCTGCCGAGCTGAAGAGGGAAAGGCCGGTCGTGCTTCATTTCGGCACGGCGGGGGAGCCCGAAATTCGTGGCACGGTTAGCTTAATCAGCTTGGGGGGAAGGAGAACGAAACATAAAAGTGGATAGCTAAATTGTCGTTCTTCTTCGCACTTTGCTCCTTCCCCTTTCTTCGCTCTCGGCACCTAATCTCCTTGGAGCCTTTATTGTTCACAAGTTGGTAACGCTTGATAAAGAAGTTTATTTTTTAGAAGGATAAAAATCTTTGGAGTCAACTGGGAAGCTTTACGTGCACAGGCTGAAATGCGCAACCAAAGGTCACTGGGCACCCATAAGGTGACTCTAGGCCTCAAGGCTTAAAAACAAGAGGTATTTTGTTATTATTGAAGTGTTTGCTACAAACGTTGTGCTAAACGAATGGACGCGGTGATACGCTGCAAATGTGATTACTTCCGGTTTAAAGCGTATGTCTGTGTTGAAGTTTCGCCGTTACTAAACAAAATGTTACGGACCATTTGACTTAAACATCTTTACACAGCTGCATAGTTTCGTAGATGCAGTACGTCAGAGACGCCTAAAACGCAGAGAAAGGAGCTTTAATGAGAACGCCACTTTTATAAAATTTCAAAATTTTCGCCGTAACAAAGAATAAAGTATTTGAGACCTATTACAGGGGGCCTTTTGTGTTAGCACTCAAGGTGAGGATCAGGTACTCTTTTCAGGCGTTTCTTTTAAAAATGTGACGCGATGAATAACATGACCGCTCTTAGAGGCAACATCTGCTGGTGCTTTTTTTAAATATGTCTCGACATCCGTAATAAATTCGAGCCCAACACGAGAATAATACCGTGCATAACGCACTGGCATAAGCAACGACGAAAAATATGAGCCGAATTCGCAGTTTCCCGTGTACCCAGGCTATTTCGAGCGTATGCGTGAGTGAGCGTCCCGCAGAGCACGTCGAAACAAAACGAGCAATGAGCCGATTCATCATACCTGCCGCCGACACCATGTGGTTATAATGGGCGCGACCATTAATCAACATTCATCACGCGAGTCGGCTTGGACGGTGCAGTGTCTTTTTATTCTCAACATCGGTTACCCCGCGCAACTATTCATGACGTTTTATTGTGTGTCAACCAGTAGTGACTAGAGTGAACGACAATGGTAAGGACTGGGCTAGCCCAGCGTTCTAGATGGTGCCGCTCAGCCCAGTTCAATTTTCCTCAGCCTGATTCAAGTGTCGTCGCCCGTTGGCTTGCTGCGTATAGACAGTTCTGAAAGAAATGGTACTGCCTGGTTCGCACGCGAACCACCCTTCTTTCAATGCGTAGAATTCTTTGCCGAGAACCCCAAAAGCCAAACCGTGTAACGCCCTGCCTTTCCACAAAAACTCAGATATCGTGGAAGTTCGAACTGTAACTGCTATAATGGCATAAATGGAGATATAAATATAAAATTTACGGAAAATGGCGAAGCGTGTAACGCCCTGCGTTTCCACAAAAAAGCAGATTTCGCGAAAGTTCCAAATGTAATCGTTATAATAACGTAAAAGGACATAATTGGTGGGACGAAATTTCGAAAAACTGAAAATTAAGAAAAATATAAAATATAATTGCGGAACATGGAGAACCACGTAACGCCCTGCACTTCCGCAATAATGTAGATTTCACAAAGGTTCCAAATGTAATCGTTATAATAACGTAAAAGGAGATAATTGGTCGGACGAAATTTCGAAAAACTAAAAATTAAGAAACGTGCTAAAATATTACGGAAAATAGAGAACCGTGTAACGCCCTGAATTTACACAATAATGCAGATTTCGGGAAAGCTCCACCTGTAGTCGTTATAATAGCGTAAATGGAGATAGCTGGTCGCACAGGATTTAGAAAAAAAAAAATATGCCTGAAAAAACTCTCACTCAAGAAAAGCGGCATAAGAATGCTACGCATTAGTAGATAATTCTCTCAATTTCTGCAGAATTTCCAAAACAAAACACGACACATATAAAAAGAAGCCATCATATCTCTGATCACTTCTATCATCGGCTGTTTCGCTCTCTGCAGCCGGAATGGGCCTGCCGGTGAACTACCGCCAATCCGTGGACGCCCGGGGTCGCCTGCTGGTGCAGCAGGCGCAGAAGTCGGCGGACGAGGGAGAGTACACGTGCGCCGTGACGGGACCCACGGGGCTCGTGGCCAGCGGGTCCACCTACGTCTCCGTCGTGGGTGAGCGCCGCATTTCCGTGCATCCCGCTGACACTCATCCGACGGAAACAGTGCCCGCCACACGTCACATTTCTCGAACCATTACCGGTGAACGCATCCCCAGTAGACCGAACAAAACGCAGCGTTCTGAGCGTCAAAATACGCGATATCTTCACTGCAACAGATAATTGTTTAATGCCATGAGTTTACACAATGAAGAACAGTGAAATATGCGCTCACGAAAGAGTAACTACTCAAGTGTTTGACGACGTTAAATTAACTTCACCTCATTCTTTAATACAACAGAAATGTTGCTACTGTGTAAACGTCAGAGAATCAATGCGACAAGCCAAGACTGACACTATTCGCTTGTGTGTGACTTTTGGCTACCACGCCGGTATTTTACGAAGCAATAAAGCTCGGGTCCCTTTAAAACTGACGCTGCCTGCAACATATGCTCCTTTGAAGGAATAACGCATCGCATAGCGCGCGTATGTCGACGCTTTTCCTGGCAGCGCTTAGAAAATAGGGTAGAAGCACGCTTTACAGGCACAAAACACAGCCTCTCAATTAACACGTGCTCAAGTACAGTGCGTAGCACTTAGACCAAACAGTGCTAATTGACTTGTGAACAATATTTTGAGCAGAATAAAAGACAAGAAAGTCACAGGGGTGCTCAAAAAAAAAAAGAAATTGGCTTCTAAGAAGAAGGGGGGGGGGGGGGGGGGGAAGGGGGAAATCGGAAAAAATGAAAGCCTGGAGCAGAGTACCACGCCGATGGGAGAAGTTGTGCCTTTAAACAAGGAGTGTTTGTAGACCGGGATGTAAGACTACACTTGGCGTAAGTGGAACAATTACCTCTGAGTAAACGAGCATTCGAGCGAGTCAGGAGGAGAGCCTTAAGATAACCACTACCGCTATGCAGTAAAATAGGTTACGGGAAGAGGTCCCATGCCTTCAGTATTTGGCGTTTACATTATCATACCCACAAACGAATGATGTATAATGCATACATGTTATCTTGAGCTTTTGTTGTTGCACGTGTTTGTCTCCCTTTACGTTCTTTGTCTTTTCTTTCTTCTCTTTTTTGACGGTGTCGTCACCGGCAGTTAATTGCGGCCTTCGCAGCTATTAGCTACTTTCACAAGTTCTTCCGCCTAACGTCTCTTTAACGACAACAAAAAATAAAGCCAGCCGCCCTGGTTTGTGCGACACATCGAAGCAAAGCCTTGGCGTCCCCCCTCCTTCTCCGTGCAGTGGCTCCCGTAATCGACGACCACTTCTTCCCGGACGTGATCAAGGTGGAAGAAGGCACCCGCTCCCGACTCATGTGCTCCGTGTCCAAGGGCGACCCTCCGCTGCGCTTCCGCTGGCTCAAGAACGGCCTCAGCATCGGCTCGCACGGAGAGCGGGCCATCGAAACGACCGACGACTCGTCCATCATCAAGTTCGGTCGCGTGCGTTTCGTGGACCGCGGCCGCTACGTTTGCTTTGTGTCCAACGACGCCGCCTCCGTCAACCGCACCGTCGAGCTCGTTGTGCACGGTAAGCAAGCCGCCGATGCCGCAGTAATGGAGTACTCTACAATGGGCAGCCCTTGCATTAGCGCGACTATACTGGCACCAGAAAACATCAGAGAAACTCCCCATTGAACGCACGTGCGCGCAAATTACCTCCTGCCTTCAACCTGCGCGTGTATTCGTAGCATCCTTGAGAATGTAGGCGGTAACTTGAGCGCTGTGTCGTATGGGAACATTTTTATTGGCGCCCTTAATTCTAGAGAATGCTACATTGTGATCAAGCCGCGTTCACTCGACTCAGCCGCTGTGAGATAGTGTATGCGGGCACGTACAGAACCAACAAATGCTAGCCTAAACAACGAGACATGACCGGTGCGTCCGAATAAACTGCTAACACGAGAGAAATGAAGTCACAAACCAGAAAATGACAGCGAAATTAAGACAGAACCTCTCGCTTTCCTCACTGTCTTTAACTCCTAAGGAGGACATGCTCATTACAGCCTTGTGTTTTTTTCTAATAGTCATTCACAATTTACGTCCCACCGGAATGTTTGTGCTGCGCAAGCTGTACTGAAAGCACTGTGATTCTGGTTTCTGTGAACGTATAACGCAGGGCGGTATAGCATTACGGGCCGCCGAAATAACATACTAAGTCTATGAAAAAATTTGTAGCATGCGCAGTACACGTAGGGTCAGTAGAATGACGTCGCACAGACCATTCGCACGTGCACAGATTCTGCGCGCCATCAATACACTGCTCTGGTTGTGCGTGATCCAAGGTGCTCCTGCGTTCGCCGTTAAAACTTCCCCGCATTTCCCCGAGGGGAAGAATGTGAAAGTGCGAATGCACGAGTTGACTTTGCGCGGTTCGGTAATGTTCGCGAAAGAGAGATCACACACACACACACACAACTACAAAGAAAGAAAGATGCATTTATTCACAGACACCTATTTGTGTTGTCGTTGTACTTGATTGCTAGAGCGGATCTCAACTTTGAAATTTCGTGTCAGTACTCCTTTAAGCAGGTGCATTAGCCCTTCTCACGCCCGATTCTTGGCCAATCCCCCACGTGGGTATGTGCCATGTCAGCGGCCAGGCTGCGCGCGCCCATCTCCACGTGCGCGGACATCGCCGGTGGACGCAGGTTCAGGGTCGCTTAAGAAGTGCATTGCACTTAAAAAGGTCAATATTGTAAGCCGCCTTCCAAAGAAGCTCAGCGGCCATTTCATTCATTAAATTATCACAATACCTTAAGTCTAAGGACAAACGATGTTTAGTGGGAGATGTCTGCACTTTTAACTTCAAGTAATGCCTCCAGCGCCGATGTAAAAAAAATAGCATAAATAAATTTTACTGGTTTTTTACTACAATAGAAGCAGTATTTCTTCCGAAATATTTAAAAGCATTCATATTTTTGCACCAAATAAATAATCTTTTGCACAAAATAGCTACCACACACAGTTTGCATATGCTTCCTCGGATATTCTGTCTGAAGTGCCCTAAAATGTAACAAGACTTGCCTATTCCCGTCAATTGCTGTACGCACACCGGAGTACAAATTAAGTTTCTGCGTTCGTCTTGCCTCCTCTCCCCTTTTTCCTTACTTCCTCGTCCAGTTACTGCTTTTCCATAGTATAAATAGGGGCCGAACGTCAGCTGTCAAGTATGATTGTGGGAATTAAATTGAGGTCCTCTTTGTATTACTGCGTTTGTATTTCTGCCCCTTTTTGATGTTTATTCTAGCCGAATACACAGCACATATCCTTTGTAATTACAGTTCTTATTTCTTTTTACTTGTCATTGTATTCCAGTGAGTCCGCGCTGGAAAACAGAACCGCAGAATGCTTCAGTCATCCTTGGCGCCTCAGTGTTCTTGCACTGTTCGTCGGACGGCTACCCCGCACCAGCGGTGACGTGGAAGAAGGGTCAAAGTAAGCTCGCGTTAGACCTTTGAGGATCTCGTAGAGCTCTGTTTTTTCTTTGCTGGGGTTTTCTAAATGTCTGTGTGGGGCCATTTAAAATGATGTGTCACAAAAAAAAAAAAAAAAAAAAAAACTTCCGCTTGTAATAGCGAATCCGATGTAAATACGCTTAAAAGATACAAAATTAAGACTGTAGAACAATGGGAGACTGTTCTGCTCCCATTGTTCTGCTCCCGCCACGAGGATCCAAGGAATCCTAGCTGACGGCTGAGGGAGGTAGACCGTCCAAGTCGTCTGCCCTTCAGAACTCATCTCGAGCATCAAATAACGTCATTTATCTCTCTCGTTGTGTCACACCATGACTGCCAAAGACAAAAAGCATTCGGAAAATCCAGTTGTGGGAGGGTTGGGCACCGAATCTACAATTGGGCTTATGAGACGCGCAGTAGTGAACGGCTACGCATTGACTTAGACCACCTGGGGAGCTTTAGCGTCCGCCTGAATGTCTACACGCGGGTCTTGTCGCTTTTAGTCGCCATTTTAAAATCATCGCAGAGGGCAGGATCGTACTCGCGTCCTTGGGCTCAGCAGCACAGCTCTGAGTTATGTCGGGTAAAAAATAGTTCAATTTACTTTGCCACTTCAACTTCACATGTGTGCACCCGTTCTAAAGTTACGCGGAATATTGACACTGCAAAATGTAGTGCGTGTTTTGAGCGCCTGTGAACCGAGCATATTGATACTTGCTAGGAAGATTAAGCTATGCAGCAACTGAAAAATGCGCGTACCTGTTAGGTTAGTTGCCAAATAAATTTAAGGACTGAAAACGTGGTCCATAAGGTTGGGGAACATATTTGCGCCAGGGTGTATGGAGTTTGCAGAAGCTTTTTGTTTTCTTTTTGTTGTTGTTGTCGTTGTTGTTATTGTGGTTGCTGTGCAATTTTTGGGATATGTTTAAAAAGTCGACCGTGCTTATCTGCTCCTACCCCTCATGTTCATAGCGAGAAGGCACAATGCTTATATTAAGTACTTCATTAAAAAAACTGTGGTTGATTCCTCTGTCATAGGAATCGGTTAAACACGAAAGGGAAATGTGCAGCAAAATCTGCAGCTGGGCATGATTTGCGGGTGGCCGGCTGTCTTGTGGTTGTGCTTGGCGAGCGACGTCCTGCTAGCGGGTCGATTCGGCAAAGGTGTGCTGGCCTCATTTCCATGACGGATATGACATCAGTGAAATCTTCGTGTATCCCGGCATAAAACACTTTCGTGTTAAAATAGAATACTCGAAAACGAACAACCCTAAGTATAACGTTCTCTTTAGTACTAAAGTTGCTTCTCCGCAAGAAGACCATGTGTGCAGGGGTGCAACCTTTACAGGCCGCTTGCTTCGTTGTACTGGCGTCATTTCCGTGACGGATATGATGACGTCAGTGAGTCTGCGTATCCAGGAATAAAACACTTTCGTGTTAAAAGAAAAACTATGTCAATCAATATGCCAGGCTCGTTGCAGAATAGAATTCCTCAAACTGCTCATTCGATCTGAGCTTGGGTTCAGAAGGCGTTGATGTGTTATCCTCGTCTAAACATGAAGCTGACTGGAAGAATGTTTAAGTGGGGTGCAGTGCCGGCACCACAAAGTTCCCTCGGTAGAAAGAGCAACAAGAGATAGAACGAAAGACCTGCCGACTTAGCTTCCGACTTGAGCCTGGCGGAGTGCTAAGCGTCGCCAAAAGTCCTCCAAAAGCGCGTAGATTAAAATAATCACAGCATTTACGGGCACTTTCTTCTCGAACTTTAGGGTCTCGCGCAGAGACAACGTGTCTTCCCAGTGTCCTCTGAGACCCTTTTCAGCTGCCTGCCCAAAGAAACTTCCTGAGCACGCATTAGAGGCAGCGAGGATTAAAATTTTTGAACGCTCCATAAACCCGCGTTTCTCCGTGCTCCCACCTCCAACGAGCGCACGCGACATTAAAAAAGAAAGCCCGAATACAAGTGGAGAGCGAGAGCGAGAGAGAAAGAAAGTTAGAGACCAACGATTGTAACGTGCCCGCGCAAGGCTCTTCCTTTTCGCGGTCCTTTTCCGCAACCCTTTTTCCGCCGCCGAGTTCGTAAAGGCTCGGCGACAGCCTTCGTCACTCGTCGCTTCTCCCCACTAGTAGTACCGGGAGAAAAAGGCTCCCCCACCCTTCACGGAAACAACGGAGCCCCAGTCCATTTGCCGAGGCGGCAAGAAATGAGACATCGTCGGCACGACGCCTTTACAGCGCTCCGCCCCTCCCTCGCTCTGCCTCTTCTCTCGAAGCGCTCGTCCCCCCTGGTCTTGTGCGTGCGCCGCCCAGCGAAGGCCCTGCCCCAGCGAGCGCATTACGCTCCCTGATTTCTTAACTGCCAACTGCTCTCTCTTTTGTCTTCCCTTTCCTCTATCATCGTTCGCGCGCCGCATCATTTTTGTTTCCTCTCGAATTTTACTTGCCCAGCTTTCGCGGCGCCCTCCGCAGGCAGCGCTTTCTTTGTGCTTACGCATTCGGAATGAGGTCGTTTAGAGCGCGCAGTTTCTGCCGGAGCGCGGAACTTCCTTCGCGCGCGGGCGGCCCGAAGCTCGCATCGGAGCTCGAACAGGATTTAAGGCGCTTAAAATCCTTCGCGTACAGCTAGGGACGACGAAGCTAACGTTCTTATTTGTTTGCGCTTCCCGCCTCCCACTCCGAATTCCGCCGCCATTATTTTGTTCTCTTTATTTACTTTCTTGCTTCCACCGGCGCGTCGGCGTAAAAGGCGCCCCTGGCCTCTGTTTTCCTTCGGGCGCTGTTTGGCGAAGTGCTAATTGGAACCAGTCAAGCGCCGCTGCCTTTTTTTCTCCTTTTCGATAAATGCGGGGTTTGCTTTTCTCGCCATCGCATTTGGTAAGAAAGTGCGCGCTTCCAAACTGGCGCAGCGCGCATTCGCAGTTCCAACACCGAAAGAAAGCCAGAAGACACGCATGCAATTATACAGAAAGAAACTTGCGCAAGAGCATTTTCTTCGCTTACTGATCAACTTGCCGACGTCCATTTGGAACAAATAGCATTTTCTTTTTTTCTTTTTTGCCATCGATGCATTGTTTGCTGCTTTTGTTTATGGTTAGTCCTAACAATAAAAACACGATGAAATCAGTAAAGTGTTTTTTTGCCGGGCCAGCTCTATATCCTGAAAGAGAAAGCTCGGAAGAAAGCATCGAAATCAAGTGGTTAGTGCAGTGCTCTTGTTTTCTCAGGCACAAATTATTTAGGACAAGTACTAGCTCTAAACGCGCTAAGCATTCTTTGTTGCGCGTTATTAGTCTTTGCGAAAAGATTTGCAAGATGGTGTCAACAGATCCCAAGGATGCTTTAACTTTGAATGTGTATTCGCTGTCCCCTTAAGGGTTTCTGCTTTGAACTTCTTTAATGGGGCCATGGAGACAAAACGCAAGTTTGGTTCATTCAAAAGATTGCCTCGCTAGAATTATTCCCACACCACTTTTAACGTAAAGTTCGCTCAAATAAGCTGTATAATTAGGAAAAAAGGGAATGCCATGCGACCCACTAGCTCCTTTACCGTGACAGAACCTATAATGTCGTACCAGCCAGCTCTGCGATTGGCGGAGGCCGGCAAAAGCAAACCCAAATTAGGAAGAACTTATAAGCTTGCCGAACGAGCTGTGTGCGTTTAAAATGTAGGGCACATTCTTTTCATAACCGTAAGAATGGTGGGCTAAACAGTGGAAGTTACGAAAGCACACGTAAACATAGAAATACCGATGCGTACTGCTGTTGGTACTGCGCGCACTATGCTTCGTTTTGATGCACAGCACTGCGGGGCTTTGGGGTTGTCTCAGACCATAGAGTTTCTTACGATATACACGAGAGAGAAATCTGGCGCTAGCGTTATTGCAGCTCACATCAAGGCCGTTTGTGCCATCATGGGCCGCCTTTATAACATGCGCTCGCCTTAGTTTCATCATTGGCTTAGATGGAAACGTTTTAGTGACCGCAAATTTAAACAAAGTGCCACAAAAACGCGAAGAATAGTGTGCAATTATGTAAGTGGGAAAATAAAACAGGTTGTTTTATAACTAAAGAAAAAGGAAGTAAAACGTATTTTTGCCGGGACGGTTGTGGCTGGTATTCTGCAGCCAAGGTGGTAGTTACGAACAATGTTAATATTTCAGGGGAAACTCATCCGAGACTCTTATTTTTTTTAATTTTACCATTATGTGAAATAATAAATTCTTTGAAGAGTTTGGAAAGTTTTTTGAGCGTGCCTAAGAAAACGTCGCCTTCGTGGTGAACCGTGTGGGCATTATCGCATCCTATTCTTAATCCTTGCCATTAAGGAATAGAATAGAATAGAATAATAGAATAACGCGCCGTCGTTATTCCCACTGCTCTCGCGCAGCACCGAACTGCCCTGCCGAGAGACTCTGCCCACAACGGGTTCGAGAGCGAGCCACGACTCTCGCCGCGAGTGTACGTTTTCAATCACTTCACCGGGAAGCGAGATCTTTCATAGTACAGGGGTTTATTACGCGGGAAACCACGATACAAACGCTACACTGCACTACGCACCTAGCCCCTGGGGCATACCCGTCAGCGTGTGCCCAGCCCGTAGTCGGGCAGCAGTTAGCGTCCGCCGGCGTTGGCCGGCCGCAACGCTCGCTGACGTAGGGGAAGGGGGCTCTTTGTGGCCGCTACACATTTCAAGCCGCTGGACTCGATCGGACGGCATCGGCGCTCGTCCGCTGACTTCAGACGGCGCAAGCCGTCACATCGCGGACGCGGGGGCAACCCACCAAGGAGTGGAATATGCCCGCGGAGACTCGCCGGACATCCTAGATAAACGCACTGACGAAAATCGAGGCAAGCGCAAATCGACACGGTAGGTGCCGTGACCAACGGAAGTGTGAAACAACGGACAATGCAAGAAACGGCCAAAAGTGGCCCAAGGGCATTTACGTACCGTGCGATCGCTGCGCGTCCCAAGGGCGGTCTCTCCGGGGAGTCTCCTGCGCGCATCCCCCGTTGCCTCGTAGGGAGAGGAGGGAAGCACGCGAGGATCGCCCTCGCCCCACCAAGGAGGAGGACGTCGCTAGCGCCTCCTCGCCCCGATTTGAGGGGCTTGGCCCCCACAACCGGTGCACCGACCGTCAGCTACAGTTTAACAAAACTTGCTGCTGAGCGAGTTGGTGAAGAAAACTTGAAGAAAAAAGAAAATGTGGCGTTAAACAGTCGTGGACGATGACAAGACAGGACGGAAACAGGCGCCCGTATCTGTCGTATATTGATTTCGTCTTAGTACGTTTTGTTTCTTCTTTCCGCAAGATACAAATTTCGCGGGGGCATATTACGCGCTCAGAAATACGTCCTTCACCTGTGGCATGACCAACGTCAGGTACGATCACGCACTGCCTGCTGTTTCACCGAACACAGCTATTACAGAACAGGGAGGATTTTGGCTTCCTAGTAGCTCGAAGACGTTGTAATGCATAGTGAAGGAAGCAAATCCCGAAAACCGCTTAAGAATCCAATTGTCATGCCAAGCCCAAGCCTAAAGCGGGGGTCTTCCCATCAACCCCACGACGACATGGCTTACCAGGCGCAATTTCCTCTCTAGTATACTACTAAGAAATTCTATGTCTCAGACGACACTGGCCGATTGACGCAAGCGACAGTGTCTTACGGGACCATATTTGTCGAGAGAGCACCATGTTTCCCGAAACGATTATTTTCTCCGTGAACAAAAACGAGCCAAGTTTAATCGGTTTAATTACGGTCACAAACAAACCAAAGGCAGAAACGGCTTGCCGTGGTGTGGTGGCGCCATGTAGGTTGTCTAACAGTAAGCAAGTTTCTCCTCCACACCAAGTTTAGCTGAAAGATATGTTCTTAGTTGCCATTGCAAACGTCGTTCAAACACATGTTTTGGCGCAAGAATCAAAATTTTAGATTAGATTGATTAAATTCGCAGTGAATAAAGCATCGTTTGCTTCCGGAGAGGCGCTGGGGGCACTATAGAACACGAAATCTTTAAAAAAAAAAAACTTGTATTTTGTTTTCACGGCCACTTTAAAGGGTAACCCAAATTTCCCAGGTGGTGGATATGAGAGATGCAAAGTCGCTCGGTACATTAATTTCCTAAGAAGCCCATTTAGTAACCCTTTACTTTGAATAAAATATTTGTACTTTTTTACCATCTATTTCTGTAAACGTTGCGAGTTTAAGTGGTGTCCCGGGTCTTTTTTTTCTTGACCATTACTTTTCTGTAAGAATGTGGTGCACCATTACCATGGTGTTCACCTGTTCAGGCGCAGCGAAATAAATAGGGTCATACCATTATGGCTTTTCGAACAAACGACGCATAAAACAGTTTCTGCAACAGCTTCTTAGCAACATATATAGTGGGCTATTTAAAATTGAGGATTCTTCCAAGAATTTGCTGGCCGTAAGAGCAAAATGCATCGACCACTAAAAAATAGAAAAAAAAAACTCTAAGCCGATACTGCGCACCACTTCTTGATTTATATTGCAAAACACGAGACCAAGAAGAAGTAATACAAAGTTTTATTCTTTTTAAGTATTTCTGCCTCGCCGTCAGTGAAAAGACCACGAGCGTAAACAGGTGGCTACGCTTTCAATTAGATATCTCCAGCTTCCTTCATTTAACGAAACACCATCCCGCACAAATACCCTTCTTTCTTGGCATCGTGGGATGTGCTTATTTTTGTGGCCCCGCCATGTCTGTTCCTTTTAGGTAACGGCAGTGTTGATTCATTTATCTCGGGTTCTCCTCTTTCTCCTTTCCTTCTCGCTCGCAGGAAGCCAGCCACGGAACTTCTCGTACATCCACTACAACTTTCGGAACCACCATTTCATCAACGGAAGCCTGCTCATTCGCGAGGTGGAAGAATCCGACCGGGGCTTCTATTTGTGCGAGGCACACAACGGCATCGGGCCGGGTATCAGCAAACTCGTCTTTCTCAAAGTGCAAGGTAAATATTTCTCCAAGCTCGGGTTCCTTCCACCGCTCTCTCTCGGCCCCCTTCCCCTCCCCCCGTCGCTGCTGCGGCGCGGCGGCCCCTTCATTCTTTTCCTGCAACGTTACTCCTCAGCGAAGTTGATAACGTGGCTGATTTGCCCGCGAACTGTGCACGGAGAGAAACCCTTCCTGTTGCCTTCTCTCCTGTGCCAATAACGTTTCTCGATTTTGAAAACTGGGTTACAGTGGTCGTTCTGTAGACGTTACCATATCCGGTAGCCTTTTCTTCGGAACCTCGCAAAGCCAAAATTCTTTAAGGGGTCACGAAGACAAAAAACAACTTTGTTAAACTTGAAAGAACTAGCTTTTGGTGGCAAACACTCCACTCAGCTCCACTCCGGCCACAAAAGACATTTTTCTAACAAAAGAAATCAAAGACGTTGAAAGGATTCGAAACCTTTTGCTACATTGACGTGTTATGCACAGGCATGACGTAATATGACCCAGTATTAAAACCAGTTATAAGTGAGGTAACTGCACGCTAGCAATTCTATGATATAATCAAACGGGACTACAGGCCCCGCTACGATCGTCGGTCATGTGGCTCAGGTCAGCGGCCGGCAATAGCGCGAACAAGATTCTGTGACCTCATCGAGAAGTCGCCGTAAACTGACTAGGCAGCCGCCGATGCTTCATTTGTTTATTTTAACATCTCAGTGTCAAGCTTGCACAAAATTTTAAAGACGGTAGTCTTTCGTGGGCTACTTAAACGCAGATATTTTGGTCTGTCTGTCTGTCTGTCTGTCTGTCTGTCTGTCTGTCTGTCTGTCTGTCTGTCTGTCTGTCTGTCTGTCTGTCTGTCTGTCTGTCTGTCTGTCTGTCTGTCTGTCTGTCTGTCTGTCTGTCTGTCTGTCTGTCTGTCTGTCTGTCTGTCTGTCTGTCTGTCTGTCTGTCTGTCTGTCTGTCTGTCTGTCTGTCTGTCTGTCTGTCTGTCTGTCTGTCTGTCTGTCTGTCTGTCTGTCTGTCTGTCTGTCTGTCTGTCTGTCTGTCTGTCTGTCTGTCTGTCTGTCTGTCTGTCTGTCTGTCTGTCTGTCTGTCTGTCTGTCTGTCTGTCTGTCTGTCTGTCTGTCTGTCTGTCTGTGACTCGATTCAGCCACCCGGCCAAAGTGAAACAGAAGCTGCGCAATAGTCTTATACACCCACAACCAAATCTAAACGTCTAGGTGCGCCGTCAATGTTCATAACTGTCAACACAGTTTAACAAGAACAAGACAACGCTTATATAAGGCAGAAAATCCATACATAAGTGATATCCTTTGTTAAAAAAATTATGGATGCTTGGTTTTTCCGTCACCTGCTGTTGCCCGCGCTACTATAGCTTCTGCCGGCATTTAAGAAACCAAACGGCCACAGCAACGAAAAGTTCAACTGGATAGGTTCTACGTTCCGCTTGGAACGCTCTTGAAGTAGGGCAACGTAGTTCTATAAACGTTGTAGTACGGTGCCTCAATTCACGCGCGTCTCCTCCGTACGGCAACGCTGGCATCCAGGCACCCGACTTGGAGAAGTGGAATGCAGTAAATTTAAATTTACGAGCGAACCTCTAGCGTGTTATCTTGGGAGGAGCGATACGGCATAGGAACAGCATAAGAGGTGAGCGGGAAAGAGAAGGGTGGCATTTACTTGGCAGGGGCGGCAGTCGACTATCGTATTTCGTCAACATTTGCAACGACAGGAGCAGATACGCGGCCAATTTTTTATAATTTTTTATCAGGCCAAAGTAGCTTTTTAATTACCCAAATTTCTATTTTGTCTTTACGGTTCCTTAAAAATATAACCGAACTTTCACCAGATCAATCTATTTGATTGGTCCCCCCCCCCATATTTAAGGTGTTGAGAAACCTCACACCCCTAATTTAAAGCGTCGGCCGCGGCGGCCGCTTTTCTGATGGAGGCGAAAAGCAAAAACGCCCGTGTGTACGAGATTTCGGCGTACGTTAAAGATCCCCAGGTGGTCAAAATTAATCCGGAGCCCTCCACTACGGCGCGCCTCATCGCCTGCGTTGCGTCGGCGCGTTAAACCCTTCAATCAATCAATAATTTAAAGCGTCCACAAGCCAACCCTTCTTTCAACCTTGCACCCTGTTTTAGTCAAAACACCTGTTAAAGGTGTGTGCCATGGGACAAGATTTTTACACCTTTTCGGCGAATACGCGCGCAAAAAAATTTTAGTGAGTAAGAATAAGCTGCTTTCACTGTAGGAAGCAAATTCACGACGATACCGCGATGCGAAATTAACAGGCAGCGCAGTTGTGCATCATGCGGGCAACGATCCTTTGACTGCGCTTTGGTGATTTTATGTAGATGTCATCGCGAATTTATGCTACTTGTAAGTCCTTCGCACACGCTGATAGATCACGCATGGTCTATGCCAATCCAAACGCATTATCACGAACAGGCTCATTGGACTGCTGTTTGTTGTCGTTCAACGGGGCACGCTCACGGTCAAGTTTCCAGACTCTAGCGGCTTCGCGCTGACGCACCGCCGCACCAGCATGTTACCGTCACCTTTTCATAGTAGCAAAAGTAACACCACGTTGATTCACGCCCTTTCGTAGTTCAACTGTGTGACTGAGCCGTTCGATAAATACACTCGAGGGAGCAGGAATGTAAACACACGCGCCCAGCGAAACGCCAAAAGCGGGGCTAGCCAGTCGCCGAGCCACCTGACCGACCGGCGATTTCTTCAGTGACTTTCCCGCGCCACCCAGCCGAGGCGACCTTTCAGGCATGACGTCAAGAGAATGGCTACGCTTTGCGCCCTGCCTGTATTCGGGCATTGGCGTCTATTTGAGCGTGAGCGACGACTTATTAACGGCGTTGTTAAATAAATTTGACGCTAAAATCATCTTGTTCACTGTAGCAAGACATGCTTACACCAGATCAAATAAACAGGACGGATCGCCCAGTTTGTCTTGGGAGCAGAGTACAAAGGTTGATACGCTTCGGAACACTTGTTCTATCGAGGGAGTGGCGGTAATGTGAGGAGCCGTGGCTTATCAGCACCACGGAGAGCAGGTAGCAGCGAATGCAAGTAAAGAAACTGGAGCTACAAGCGCTACGTGGACATGTCACGCCGATGTGGAACGCCGCTAATACGAGCGGAAAGTGGGCTCCAGAGAACACGCGCATCCGCTCTCCATAATTAATCAATTCGCAGCCTACGCGCGGCCCGAACGTCGATAGTGCGCCTCGCGAAGTGCATCCGCTATACCGCCGCATTCGAGTAGAAATTGCACTGGCATGAATCGGCGGTTAGACTCCTGTTTCCGAATGGCAGTCGTACCTGGTTGCCGAAGCATGCTAAATGCTGTTGCTTAGCGCAAGTTCCTTGGGAAGTGTGGAAAATGCTTGAACGACTGCCGGTAGTCTTACACATATAGCAAAGTGTTCAGAAGAATGACCTTGGAGAAATCAGGCGCTTGTGTCACATCACTGCGACCGGATGAATGATGTGACCGCGTTCTTCTCCACGGACGGAGACAGAGCAATTTGTTGAGGCGTAATAAGAATTAGTAGATTCATTCTTTAGTATGTTGGAGACAGTAGGCTTCACATTCCGCCCTCCTTTCTACAGCAACGGATTGTTAATGGTGTTAAAAGGGTAAAAAGATAACAAATGTGAGAGGACGTCACACCAGAGAAAATACAAAGTAATAGACACGTCTTTGAAGAAAGAAGAGTAGTAAAAACAAAAAGTGAACGCGGGATGTACGTCGTGGTACGTAATAACACCAACTGCGTGTTATGGCGTACAAACACACAAAAAAAAACTTAACTTCAAGTGCAACCGCGTCGCGAAAGCACACATCCTATAGTTAAACCAACAGATGCGAAATGGAAAAGAAACTACAGAAAACACCAATTAAACATGGGTACCGTCAACAAAATCTCAAAAGGGGATATTGTCCCGAAGCCAAAGACGACGCAGTTGTATTGAAGGAAAACACGTTCATTGGAGCGAACTTTTGCTCCCCAAACAACTCAAAGAATACACAGGCGGCGAAGCAGCAGTCAACAAAGTGACGTGCGCGGGCGAGCGTCTTCGATTCGGATATCACCGCGTCTGCTCTGCAGGCTTTTATCTTTCGGTGTGAGTGTTTCTCGAACCGTCGATTTACATCTAGAACATTGTAGATCAAAGAAGATTATTCGAGGCTAGTGACGTTAGCGCGAAACGCTCTCCGTATCAGAATGAGATAACCCGTGCGGCATAAAAATAAAGAATGGAATACACGCTTCGCTTGGGACACAGATAACACAACCGGGAGTGGCCGGGCAGTAAAAACAAAACATAAGCAAACAAACCCAATGCTTAGTTCGCAGCAATATTTGCTATTCAAATTTTGTTGACAGTACCCGTGTAGGTAACAAACAGGTAGCGTTGAGGTAACTCGTGTGGGTACCATACCCGCGACGGTAATAAACAAAGAGGGGAGAATATTGGTTGCTCCTAGGCTATGCACTTTTCGTTGGAGGTGTTGACTAAACTGAAGCAGCGAAACGAATCTTGGCCGTTCGAAATGTACTTGGCTGGCAGTGATGGATGGGCAGTGGCGCGAAGATCAATAACGACCGGTCATAAGCGTCACAGGAAAGACACAACCAGAAAAGCGAGGACAGCGGGGAGGCAAAATGAATGGTCAATTGGGAATTTGGGGACGGGAGTACCGATCATAACGATTTCAATTCTCGTGGGAGGTAGCGCTGTTTGGTAGGAGCAGCTTGCGAGGTTGATTTGTTGCTTCACGGGGAGGATGCTTTGGGGTGTCCAATGCTTTGTAAATGTGCCTCGGCTAGCAACATGACATCACTTACTTTCTTTTTCTGAAGCTCGCTAAAGTGCTAATATTTTCTTCCGCGCCTTAACTGCATGAACAAATGTGTATATGTGTGTAAGAGAAGGCAGATAAGATTACCGATTATTCTGTACCGGAATACAAAAATTATCAATGCTCAGCATTAATCAGGTCGAATTTGCGGACGAATGCGCCAATTATTTCTGCGAATTCTTTTGATAGAGAAGTCTTAATTTAAGAGAACCGCGGTTGAGTGTTTAATAAACCGAAGAGTAAATGCTTAAATTTGAGATTAGGCCCTGTTTTTGTCGCATATCATTCATTCGAAAATTGAATGTTTTATATTATGCGTCAGGAAGTTGAAATGCCTAACCATAACGGACGAATTTTCCCATGGCTGTATCTTGGGCGCCTGGCATTCACCGTATCTTTCTTTCCTTTTCAAATGAGGCATATTTAACCATTCATTTGCGTTTGTTATCGGGAATATTGTTGGCGCTCTGCGATTATTTTTCCGGGAAAAGGGGGGACAGAGATACGGCAGTTCATTGTGTCCAACCTGAAACTTTCCCTGGGTTCAAGGCGTTGGTTAAGCTTAGGACTGGGACTAACCACATAGTTATTCTTTGCACTTCTTGCATCACCAGAATCATGCATTACTGAATGAGCTCGAGCGACAGTCGTTGATGATCCGTAGGGAGAACATCAGCGAACGGTGGACCAAGCATTGCCTATGGCGGCAACATTTATATGTAGGGGCAGCCTCTCAAAAGTTGTAGGCCATGTTTAAATAAATATCATATTTTATACAAAAGTAAATCGCGTACTACTCCGCTGATAACTACTGAAAACCGTCTGTACGAAGTGGACGACCAGAAGCAGCGTAATGTTGAGGCGCCAGGTTTCTCGTTATGTCCCTACGGTAACGTTTACTCTGGCGTATATAGCGTAAATAGACACGCGGGTGCTCGGGCGAATCGGCAAAGTAAGTCAACGCGTGAGCTCGATACATGATAGATTATCTTCTTAAGTTGCTGTCATCGTTCGGCTTCCGTAGACAATTTTAAAGAAAGAGAATTCGTTTTGCTAAGGGGAGCGCGAGTGGTCATAATCTAGCGTAGGGGCTTTGTTATGAAGAGTAGCAGACGCGGCACTTCAATGCTCCCACCGCACCAACTCTCCCGGGTGTTGCGTAGCAACGCGTGCTTGTCTTTTTTGTTCGTGCCACATTTTTTCCTATGTAACATTGATTTTGTTGGACAGGCTTCGGACCAACAGACGGAAGTGTACGAGCACATAAATGTTTTCAGAATATGTTGGACCACATACCCAACTTGAAACTTCTGAATATGTCCAGTCGCGCGTGCTCGCAAGCATCGACATAAATTCAACTTGGGAGGCGTCCGTGCTCCTTGTCTTTCGTTAATGGAAAAAACCAAAGGAAAACCTAAATTATTGACCTTTGTATGCATGCTTCCTAGTTACTGTGTGCCGGCAGCTTAAATCAAAGCAGGAAACAGAAACAAAACACAGTGAACGTCTACCAGATCTAGGTTGCGTTCCCCCTGCAGCCGCAAGACACTCTCATCGAAGAGGACACGCCCAAGAGATCACGTGGCAGGTCATAACGCTGTCAGGGCGTCCGTACGCCACGCAGATGTTGCTAGTTTCTATGTATCACAGGAACTGGAGGACAGCTGACGGGCGCAGCAAATTCGATTTTTTTCAGTCGTCAGATATAAGCAGGATTGACGAGCACACGTACCAGCCCACTTTGCCACAAACTCAATGTCACAGTATTTTGTTAGCGCGTGTGAGCTTGAAAAAAATAGACTAACAATGGCGTTTTGTGTCCTGTCCCGCAAGGCTAGGACTTTTCCTCGTTATCCCCTCCTGACCCCCCCCCCCCTTTTTTTTTTCAGCAGACTGACAGCGAAAAAAGTTCTGTACAGTGCTAACATCATAGTTTTTTTAATAGTGTGCTTGTTTGTGTCTGGAGCATTTTGTAGCGTGATCACTTTTTTCATCTTCTCGTTTTTACTTTTTGTTATCTCCCTTCGCATTTCCTGTTGTCATTCCGACACTCCCTCTCTTTGCATTGTTATTCTTCCTAGTTAAGTCTTCTTTTTGTTGTACTCCCATAGTGTCGTTCTTGTGCCCCAATTTCTTCCAGTTTTTATCGCGTCTATTAACGATGTCTTTTATACCCAACCTTTCATTTATAAGTTCTTGAACAAGAAGTGGGTTCTGGCAATTCAGAAACCAAGAATTGTTTACAACACACGTATTCTAATTCACCCTCATCTCGATGTGATAGTCGCAACCAGACTTCAACCTATCAGCAACATGTCTCGCAATGACAGCAGCATAAAGCAATCCTCTGCCGGCCAACCTTTGCATAAACCATCATGTATATCACGTTTTAAGAATGCCTCTTTCCCGCACAAGCAAGGTTGTCCGACAACCATCACCAATCCACCGCCACAACAAAAACAAAATGTTTAAATAGACGCCATTACCTGTTTGGACAATTGTTTCTGAATAGGCCCACTGGATAGGTTTGCTTTTGTGCCTTAAGGTGATTTATGCAGAAACGCATAAGACACATTGGCTCTTGTAATAAAGTTATCGGTATCATTTGCATTACGCGGTATGCACGGTGACCTTCTTATTGAATAAACAAGCTGTCTGATAGCCGCCAGCCCGGGTCATTGCGCATTATCATTAAAACGTTGGGGGTTATTTGAACAGTAAATATGATTTCCTCACTACAGAAGCAACAAGATCAAAATAAGTAATGCAGGTCCAAAACATTTGTGCTACTTCCCCATGGCGGTCTCAGCTAAAACAATTTTCACGTAAGCGTTTGATGAAACCCGCAACACTATCTAGAAACGTCGTGCTCATTAGAACCCCTTGAATCATCGACAACTTCTACTGAACCACACACACACACACACACACGCACACGCACACGCACACGCACACGCACGCACACGCACGCACACGCACGCACACGCACGCACACGCACAAATTAAGACACGTGTGGAGAGACAGGCAGATAGCATTTGGGGGCCCACCAGCTCGGCTTGCTGAAGGTTCTGAGAGGAACGTGACAAGGTCGCTTCGTGGCCAGGTCAAGACGGAATGGGCGTTGAAGGCTATTCATTCATTCATTCATTCATTCATTCATTCATTCATTCATTCATTCATTCATTCATCTTTATTTGTACGCGCCCACCAACAGCGTGTGACCTTAGACGGTGGTGCACAAAATGAAAAGAAAGAAAATACAAAAGAAAAACCCTTCAAAATAGAAGAAACATGAATAGCAATGCATGAGACACTATAAATTGGAAAGAGCTAGTTTAAATGCCGACATATTATTGTTAAAAACATCAACATCATTTGACCTCACCCCATTATACAAATGAAACAGTCGTTGCATAGGGGAACAAACTTCAGTTGTGCCAAACAGATTGAATTCTCGAAATGGCTTACAAGGTACCCGCAAGTGTTTTGACGAAGTTAAACTCTCGCACTCAGTCACATGGTGCAAACATTTAAACAGAAATATAAAATATCCATCCTTCCGTCTCTTGGACAGTGCAACCAAGTGCAATTTATCCAAAATGTTATTATACTGGTGATGCACTCTTAAATCAAAATGCCTATCATAAACAATTCTAACAAAACGTCGTTGAAAATCTTCAATCTTCGCAGCCTGTGTTGCATACAAGTTGTTCCATAGGACAGACCCAAAATGAAATTTCGGAATGACTAAGGATAAATATAAGCGTTTGAAGCACGACACGTTATATAATGGACGCGTGATGCGGGATATTTCTCCTAACTGACTGTACGCCTTTCTAACAACTTTTTCGATGTACACATGAAAACGTAGCACTGAATCGACAAAAATCCTTAGGTCCCGACACCCATCAACCCTTCTCAGGGTGCATTGATCTAACGTGTAATCGTGTAACACACTTGTGCATTTCCTGGTTAGACTGATTACATGTGTTTTCGTAGGATTTATTAGTAACTTGTTAACAAGACACCAATTACTTGCACTGCAAATTTCGGACTGTAAAAGGGCACGGTCATCACGAGAGTCAACTTTTCGAAACGGCTTGATGTCATCCGCGTAGAGAAGCATTTGGCTATTGCTTACTTAACAAAACATTGAACAAAACGTGCGCATGTGTGCGAGCTATCGCAAGGATGCTTTAAAAACAATTCAAGGTCCCCCGCTGTGTGCTGTGTACTTAGTGGGCTTAGCTTGCATGAGAGTGCTTGAAGGTGATCTTCAAGAGCGTTTAAGGGAGGTCTTCCGGTGTTAAGCGGCACTCATTCTGCAGGTTAAAAATGCCGAAACGGCGTTCGTTTTGTTTACATAGAGGCCGGAGATTACAGAAAGACAGAAAGAGAGAGAGCATGCGTGCGTGCGTGTGCGCGCGTGTGGATGTGTGCGTGCACACGTGCGTGTGCGTGTATGTGTGAGTTTGTGTGCGTGGGCGTGTGTGCGCATGCGGATGTGTGCGTGTGTGTGCGCGTGTGGATGTGTATGTGCACATGTCCACGTGTCCATGCATGCGTGTGTGTGTGTGCACATGTGCGTGTGCGTGAGGATGTGTGCGCGTGCGGATGTGTGCGTGCACATGTATGTGCGTGCTTGTGTGCGTGTGCGCGTGTGTATGTGTGTGTGCGCGCGTTCGTACATGCGTTAGTGTGTGTGCACGTGCGGATGTTTCGTGCACATGTGCGTGTGTGTGCGCGTGCGTGCGGATGTGTGCGTGCACATGCACTTATGTGTGTTTGCGTCTCTGTGTGCGCGCGTGCGGATCTAGGCGTGAAATATTTATGTGTGTGCATGTGTGCGCGCGCGTGGGGATGTGTGCGTGCACGCTTGTGTGTGCGTGTGTGTGCGCGCGAATGCGTGTTTGTGTGTGCGCGTGCCGATGTGTGCGTGCGTGTGGATGCGTGCGTGCTCATGTGCGTGTGCTTGCGTTTGTGCGTGTGTCTGTGTGTGCGAGCGGATATGTGCGTGCACATGTGCGTGTGTGTTTGTGTGCGTGTGTGCGTGTACGTGCCTGTGCACGTTCGCGCAACTAGTGGCGCTACCTTCGAGAAGAGGTGCTTGCACACAACCAAGGTGGTTGCTGAGGGGCAACACCGTAGCTGTCACACCAGTTTCGAACTTCGCTCAATCACAATTTGAAAATGATCGTCATTTAGGACATCTTAACCGTTCACTCTGAGCCATTTTCTTTCTATTGCACGAGTGCGATTCAGTTCTCATTGCAGACTGTTTCGCACAATGCGCGCGGAAAGACGCTAAATTTTGTTCTTCACACCCTCGACCATTCCAAGCACGGCTCCGTAGGAATGTTGAAAGTAAGGAGCCTAGCAGAACTGCAGTTCCCGTAAACTCGTTGGCACATAACGCCGTAGCCTGTACGGCAGTACCTCTTTCAATCACAAATGTTTGTGTAATCAAAATACTTTCAAATGGAGTTATAATCCCTCAACCCCACACTACGTTTGCGTGTTTGTAACCTGCGACACTTTTGTTAATATAACTTCACAGCATTTTTTTTTGTTTAATAACCATATGGGTATTAACGGAAAATTCAAAATTTTCTGTTCTTTGCAGTGCCTCCAAGGTTCGAAGTGAAGCACCGGAGCTTCCTTCTGAGGAAAGGAGAGGATTATCGGGCTCAATGTCTGGCTATCGGTGACCCTCCGACTCTTTATACTTGGGAGAAAAATCAGAAGCCCATCGACGCGGAAAGGTTGGTACTCATAGTATGGTGCTCATAGTGCTGCTCGAGCAGTTATCTACCGGCAGTATACTTTGAGAGACAACAGCCTCGTTTCGATCGGATGCCGATCTTTCTCAAGAGAAAGATCGGCATCCGATCGAAACGTCGACCAATAAACAGTTTTGTTAGAAGCGACACCCATTTTTTACTATCTGCCACGGCAACCAAAGACAGCCCTTCTCGCAATCTCTCTCCCTCTCTCTCTCTCTCTCTCTCTCTCTCTATATATATATATATATATATATATATATATATATATATATACAGCAACAAAGTTTTCCTGGACGCCGGTAGAATTTACACAAAAATGGTTTCGACCACGGTAAAAAAAGAGAACAGATTTAATAACGTTTCGGCCGAGGGACCGGCCTTCGTCAGATACAGTGATGGCATGGATACAGTGAATGCCATCACTGTATCTGACGAAGGACGGTCCCTCGGCCGAAACGTTATTATATCTGTTCTCTGTTTTTACCGTGGTCGAAACCATTTTTGTGTATATATATATATATATATATATATATATATATATATATATATATATATATATATATATATATATATATATATATATATATACGCTCTTCGGAGACTTTATTTCCAACGTTTCGACCTGAGACAGGTCTTCCTCAGGAAGACCTGTCTCAGGTCGAAACGTTGGAAATAAAGTCTCCGAAGAGCGTACTTCTACTTTGTGCGTATTCCTGCAGCAACTAAGGACTCCACTTCACGACTATATATATATATATATATATATATATATATATATATATATATATATATATATATATATATATATATATATATATATATATATATATTTATGTATATATATATATTTATAGCAGTAAAAGAAACTTCTCGAGGAGCCAGAAGAAATAGTTGAGAAAATGGTAGACGCATGATTAAAAACGAAAACAATGGTTTACTGACGTTTCGACTGGAGGAGGGGATTTAATTCAAGCATGATGCCAGCTATAAGCGACCCCTTCGAAGGTTCTAGGTAGTTAGGGAAACATAAAAAACAATTACAAGGGACCGTTCCGGGGCACTCCGGCAAGCGGGCACGCTCGCACGGGCACGGTGTTAAGCTTGCACTATCGGGCAGGCATGTTCGCGAAGCCAACGTTCGTATTCACGGTTGTCGCCGTTCAGCATTACAGAAAATGTACGCGAAACGCAGCGGCGCGCAACTTTGTAGTTCATTATTTTTAGTAAAGCATGCGGTAAGATACAACACGGAATTAGGTTACGCGAAAAAATTTGCACCAATTTGTTTCTGCCTGCGTTCATCCTTAAGTGAGTTTGTATCGTGTACTGCCCATGTCACCCAGAACAAACTTCCGCTTTCAGTATCAACGCTTCACCCCAACGTTGACGTATATTGTCAAGATAGGATTTCATGTACTGGTCGTGATCGTTAATAAACTACCATAAATGAAACTTTTATGCTCGTGCCATGCCCATGGAGTGAGGAGGAGGAGAAAAGCGAAAGGAAAGGCCGAGAGGTTATACAGGCTGAGAGCCCGGATTGCTACTCGGCACTGGGGAAATTTTTATTGAACTTATGATCATATATTACTTATGATCATAATAGACACCATGATAGCTTCAGCCTGCCATCGGCGATGATCGTTCTTGCAAAAAAGGTATCTGCTGTTACTCCATTTCAGAATAGACCCAAAGTGCGGGGGCGGGGGGATCTGACGCGTTCTTCAGCTGAGAATAGGGCTTTAGATGCGGTGCAAGGTCGCGGTTGCTAGCCTTGTGATTGAGGGGCAATACAGAAACGCTCACATGTAACAAAACTTGCTGCATCTTCAAGACCCCCAGGTGGATTAAATTATTTCCGTAGCCTACGACTAAGGTGAAGCTTACAGCTCAAGTTATAGCTTCGGACAGTTACGCCGAATATTAACCATGGTATAAAAAAGTGAGCCGACTAAAAAACTTAGGCTACTGCTTTCACCCCTAAAACTGTATTGTTGTGTGAAGAAGGTCTTGTTTCATAAGTACTCCTGGGCACTGGCATACAAACTTAACTGCCGATCGCATCCTAATAATAATGTGCCTCGCCAATAAACGAATAGATATTTTCACATGCTCGCGGCTCACGCAGGGCTGTTAACGGGGCCTTTATATCTCCTTCAAGGTACCAAACAAAGGAAGAAGAGAAATCTGGGGAGGACTTCCAATCCGAACTCAAGATTTCGCAAGCAACGCGCGAGGACTCCGGTGTGTACTCCTGCAAGGCGAAAAACACATACGGAGAGGATACGACGCACTTTCAAGTGATAGTTCAAGGTAAGTGCTCACAATAAATTCTGACTCGGAGCTATGTCTAATCGGAGCCTACATGGGCCTGCTCACTTCATGATATCGCTTAGAGGTGTGTGGAAATTGTTCTTATAGGTAGATTATTGGTTGACTCCCAAACTTTACCATTACGTAGTGTTCTGCGTTATCGCAGTTTATTTTTGTAAAACTTGAACATTATTTTTCCGAGTTTCTATCACTTATCACTAGGACACGCAAGAGCCATCCCTGTTAAGCGTGACGCTCGGCCTAACGGGCACTCGCCCTTCTGCTTTAAAAGCCCCCAACATGGCGTTTTCGCACGCCCATCGCCCACCATTACAACTGCCCTTTGCGTTCTAACTGTCTATGTGGCCACGTTTTCTCGCGTTAGCAACTTCTGATGGAGGCGAAAAGCAAAAACGCCCGTATGTTCGAGATTTCGGCGCAAGTTAAAGATCCCCAGGTGGTACAAATCATTCCGGAGCCCTCCACTACGGCGCGTCTCATCCCCTGCGTTGCGTCGGCGCGTTAAAACCAATCAATCAAACCAATCAACCAATCAACCAATCAATCAAATGCGCTAGCAGCGCCATTGGCTGCCTGTCGCTCTTTTGTTGTCTGCCAGAATCGGCATTTCCCTCCTGCTTTGCCGCAGACTCGGACCTGCATTCGCGTCACTCTACATTTTGCAATGTGTATAGTGGTGACACGGCCCTTTGAGGAGCCGGTGGATGGGCGCGCCAAGAAGTAGTTCAAACGCAGCAACACCGCAGGCAGTGCCACCACCGGCTCTGGGCTCAGCTTGACGTCTCGTTTTCAGCTTTCACACAAGCTCTGTATTTATCTGATCTTCTGTCGCCCTATGTCCACGGATCGACGGGGCAAAATTGTGCAGCCATGTCCTAGCTAGTGCGCACGCAATAAAAGCCAACACTTCATGGCTGCTCTGCCGCTTGGCGTGTACCGAAAGGGTTCTCAATTCGAGTCAAGCCAGGATGCCCAGGTATTATCAGATAAACTGACCCTCTTCTTCCTTCCGGCACGCGAAGCTACATGAAATATATATTTTTAATGAATCCGCGGATAAGACGGCTTTCTTGCCTTCTGGTTCCAGACTCATCACAGGATGCCGACATATTACGGTGCTTGAAACGAAATTAAGAAACTTTTCCCACTGAAAACTGGAATTTTCCTGATATAAACAAACGCGGAAAACGTTTTGCGGCGGCAGGTATCCGGATTTATCCGGAGATGCAAGACCCGTCCGATACACCAAGATAAATCGACAACGGTAGTAATGGGCCCTTGGCGTGCCACCAGTGGATTCTAGAAAAGGATCCGCCACCGAAAAACAACTCGCAATTGCTTTTAGGGGGTGAAGCCCCTTAGAAGCTCGGGCTATCGGCGTCTCCTGTCATAGTATTCTCATGTAGTCACGGTACTAAAACACCGAAACACTCGTTTTTCAACGCCTCCGCTAGAACGTAAGAAGTACTAAAAGAAAAGTGTATAATGGATAAAAATGGTTCAAAATAAACTAACATGATTTAAAGATTCGTGGAACGCTCCCTGTGCACGTCAGAAATCGTCAAGCACAACCAGAAGCCGTTTGTAGACGGGTTATCCTTTGTGCTACCCTCAAATACCCACCGGTTCATGACGCTATGCCTGATCGGGTCGGGTGGTCGGTCGGAGGCAAGAGCCTCGCGGCCCAGGGCCATCCCCAATAGAATAATTGTCTTCGTAGTGCTGCATGTTTTCGAGCCCGGCCGCAACGGGCAATGTTCCCACTGCTGTGGCGTGTCCGGTCGATTGTGATGAGTCATTTGGAGCATGAGTTGGCAGCTCTAGGGGAAGAAGCCTTCCTTTTGCGTTGGTCTACGCGCTTTATAGGGGTCAGGAGCAACATTCCTAGCGTTTCTCTAGTGCCGTACTGAGTTCAGTATAGTTTATGAACTGTTTTTTTGAACACAGGTGAACTTTGTGTGACTTGATTTGTAGTGGCTTGTTGACCACGCCAAAAATTTTGTGCAGTGTGTAGAACGACCATGTTACATGCAAACTGATTGGATAATTTTCTGTTGTTAGGGCAGCGCTGTTATCACTAGTCGCTGCGCCCTGATATGTGGGTTATAATAAATTCTCTTTAGCCCCCTCTCTCTGTCGAAGCAAGAGTAGGCATACTTACCTGGTGCCGGGGCCTCATTGATCACTGAGGACGAGCCCTCAGGGCGGGACACGGCATTGTACTGCACTCGTGTTGACCCCTGCTACTACCCCTACGTACTTAGGCAGATGGAGCATGAAAATTCTTAAATCCGGTTCAACGCAAGAGAGGGCGCCACAGCCTCTGCAAGTGCGCGATTCCTGCTCCCAGCGGCGCTTCTCCGGCGCCCAATATGCCCACGCCATGTGGCAAGAGAGATACTTACAATTTTTGAATACACTTATACACTGCATGCTTCGACCCTCCTCAGGTTTCACGTTAGTGGAAATGGCCTGTTCTTTTTGAAGGTGTCTTCTAAGCACGTGTCTTTCGTGACAATGCCGTGGTGGCCGCTGAAAGCCGCGGGGCCACGGTGTAAGACATAAAATTAGGTGAGGACGCAGCTCGCACAACAAACGTGTACTCGTCGTTATAATAAAGTCGCCAAACTGATACCGCTGAGACCACTGATTGCAGCGCCCTCCAGCGGCAAAGAAAAGAAGCTGCCCAAGCGCGTGCCACTCGGAGGTGTTCGGATCTTTTCGGCTCCTTGTCGGGCCTTCTCGGCAGCTTCCGTAACCGGTCGTCTGATGAATGTCTGCCCGCCGCGGCTTGGCCAGTTCTCCCGGCCGGTGGTGCAGACGATAATTCGAAGAAAGACGTGTGCAAAAGCCTTTGCGCTCACCCCAGTGTTTCAACGTGTTCTAGGCATGTGTTTTGGGTCGGTAACAATCAAAAGAAGGTATAAAACACTAAACCGAGGGCAATGTGTGCCTCGGTAGCCGTTGAGCACTCACACAAGTGAGATTTTATGCATGCGCAGCGAAAACATGTGGTGCAAATGCCTTATTGAGTACGTACTGCAACGGCTGGCAAGCAAACGTGACATTATTTGACGTTCCCTGCGATCCTAGACGAATGAATGCGTGCTCTGCAGACATCCCCAGCAAAAAATGATGCTACTTGCAGTCAGCATTTCTCTGAGAGTGTGGTTGCGCAAAAAGGTACGTTTCAGAGCTTGGAGGGGAAGTACTATTGAATGTCGAAGAGGTGCGCGCTCGCAAACAATGTAGTGCCGTCGATTTTACCGTTGGCTACAGGCCCCGAGCTACTCAGTACAAGCAGCGGCAAAAAGAAAGCTTCCGCTGCCGAAACAACGCCCCGACATACAAGGAAAGTAGGCCAGTTTCTGAAATGGACTAAACTATAACGGCGAGTACGCTGATGTTCTTCGTCCTAAATGACGTTGCACAACTGGGGTAAGTTTACGCACGAAGCAGCGGAGACAAATCGTTGTTGTAAAAGTCACAGCTGGTGTCCAATGTTCAGAGGAGCTGCGCGCGCGTCTAAATGATCGTAGGACGGCCAAACTCTTGCATCTGTTTAAACAATGCAATAAATTACGCATTAAGATCGCGTTGTAGGACGAACAACGTTGTTTTACGTGCATGCCGCTGGTGCCTGCGAACGACGTTGTTTCGGACAGTCGTTGATCAAGCCACTTGAAGCCTAGGACGCTGCGAAGCTTAGTTGGGATTTCTGCCACCAGATGTCCTTTCAATCAAAGGTAGACGCGCAGCGCCACGGCGCCACCAACTCTGACAGATTTTGGGGCTGCTGTGTCCACGCTTAAAAGTGCATCTTCCACCATGTCCGGGGCGGAAGCGTGTTGGTTTGTTCCAAAATGCGTCTACAGGAATAAACAATATCTGTGCGCTCGCAATATGGTGTGACCTTTTAGGACATCTATGTTTCTGTTACTTCCCTTTGAACACTTTTTTGGTGAGAGATTGCCCTACGGCGTAAGGGAAGGTCCTCAAAGGTACAGCATTGCACCCGTTTTCCGCGAAAATGCAAGAAAAGACCCGTACTGGAGCCCCATATCTAACTCTTGATATCTGGGGGTTGACGAGGGTTGACCAGGCAGCAGCCGTGTTTGCCTCCTTCTCGTCTTCCGTGCTTTTCTTTGCGCTGTTTTTTGCCATCAGTCTGAACCAACTAGCCCGTCTTCACACTGTAGTACAGAATAGAGCTTTATTTCCCGCATGTGTTACAATTTAGGCTTAAACGATTCCTGATAAAATAAGCCTGTTCGCTTTTATTCATGATTTGTTGGCGGTATTATTATTTAGCTTGTTCATTTAAGACATTAGGTCATTATGTGTGTGTGAGTTTGCTTTTGCTTGCTATTTCTTCTACTTGGTTTAGGAGGGGTTATGGCCAATTCAAGCTGTTCATTACAGCCTTTTCCCCAGCTCCTTCATCACTGTATTTTTGGGACAGAAATAAAGTTATAATTAGTTTAGCAGCAGGCATGCCCTTTCTTCCGCTACTTCCTGCTCGCTCGTTACTCCGGTCTGAATCGATGAAGCCGTAAACACCATCCGCTAATCACCTCAACCAGACGCTCAAACAACGTCACGGAGACACGTGTCGGCCCAGCAAAACGTGAAAACAAGGTTATCTATTGAACCTTCGCTGAGTGAACCAGTCAGAATAAAAGACAGCGAAGGATCAGTGGATAATTGAACGCGTCTGGTTACTGTCGGCGAATAGAAGGCCGCAGTGCTTGAGCGGCGCCTTTTAAACTCATGTGCGGTGCTTTCTAAAACAATCCCGAGATGTGAATTGTCATAATTGTTATGTTAAATACTGTAATTCTATTTTTTGGATAGAGGAGGGGATTTAAACGCGATAATTTGGGTCTATATGTCTGTCTGCATGTCAGTCTCTCGATTCAGCCGCCCGGCTGAAAGTGGAGAGAATTCTTGAACGAGACGTTTATTTAGGCAAAGCATTGCGAAACTATTAGCTACTGTTAGCTACTTCATACTTATCAACTTTGTTCAGCAAAAACAAAGCATTCAGTTAAAACTATATTTGAAACACAAAATACAAACAGGGCTCGCGCTCAAGCCTAAGGATCGTTGCTCGAGCTCCAGAGGAAAACAATAACAAAAGGACTCAACTGATGGCGCACCAACAGTGCCGATTCGGGAAAATTGCTTTGAATTCAGCAAATCTCGATTCCGTTTTCCATGGGAGAGCCGAGACAGGAGGGGAACAGGAGGGGGAAAGAGGGGAGAGTTAGTTACGGGCCAGGGGCTACAAAAAACAGTTTGTCGGGACAACATAAAAACCAAAACCGAAAAACGAAAGAAAAAAGCGATAGCTAGTTTTGGCAGGAACGAAAACGAAAACGAAGCGTTATTAATTATATCGTTCGCGAGCGAAACCGAAATAATTTCGTTTCGATTTTCGATTTGAGTGGGAAGTTAACGTATTTAAGGATTCATTTCAATTTCCATGCAGTGAAGTGGAAGATTGCCGCCGGTTCGCTGGCATAACATCGCCTTTCGGCTCGCTGGATCCCTCCCTCAATCGGCAGGCTAGCAACCTTCTTATATGCTTTTTCCGTCTGCCTCGATTATCAGTGCTAAGCTCCTTGCGTGATCGCCGTGAGCATTGGTGTGCGCTGCATACGTCGTGGCTTTGACTTTATTTATTTATTTATTTATTTATTTATTTATTTATTTATTTATTTATTTATTTATTTATTTATTTATTTATTTATTTATTTATTTATTTATTTATTTATTTATTTATTTATTTATTTATTTATTTATTTATTTATTTATTTATTTATTTATTTATTTATTTATTTATTTATTTATTTATTTATTTATTTATTTATTTATTTATTTATTTATTTATTTATTTATTTATTTATTTATTTGTTTATTTATTTATTTATTTATTTATTTAACATCACTACATTCGCCCAATGGCATTATTATAGGGCATGTCCTGAAATATTCTGAAACCTTACATATTCATACAGAAGACAAATACGATGTTAGACGGGAACAGAAGTATACACAATTTGAAACGAATGGTTGATTGATTGATTGAAAATATCTTTACTGAAAATAAAAGAAAAAAACGAGGGAGGAAAGAAGGTGGCTATCCCCATTTCGGGATTCCACTGGCCTGCATCGCCGCTATGGCTCTCTCTACCAGCCATCGCTGGCAGGCGGGGTCATCGCTGCGCAGCGTGGCCTCCCACTGCTCCCTTGACGTGTTTGTGAGTGGGTGTACTGTTGGCGTGTACTGGCATGCCCACACTGTGTGCTACGCGTCCGCCCTCTCCCGGCAGTGCGGCCAAAAAGGAGAATATAACGCGGGGTGCCGGCAGGGCAGTCTAGCCAGTGTGGGTAGCGTGTCTGTCTGTAATCTCCTGAGAGTGTGCTCTTCTTCTTTAGTGAGGCTTTTGTCCGGTGGTGGAAATGTTCTTCTGTTGAGTCTCAATAGGCTCAAATACTCGGTGAAGGTTACGCTCACCATATCAAAGGACGGGCATTGGTACAACTTGAAGCGAAAACAGCGGTTACAGCTGCACACCCAATGGAAACAGCTTCAAGTCCTGTTGACATTCTACGCAAGTGCTGCCAGAGCGCAGTGGAAAGCATTTCATAGTGGGTGGGAAGAATAGTGTCGGCCAGGGCTTTGTTAACTTTAATATTTCATAATAATTTCTCTTGGAATGCGGATGGGCGTCTTAAATATTCACCAATTTTCTTGCTGTTATCCTTTCGTCGGGATGAATACGTGGGGGCCTTAAGAAACTAATATTGATCCGTTGCTACCTCATCTCACACAATCTGTTTTAAGATTAATCAAAGAGAAAAGGTGCGCCGGAGTTTTATAGAGTTTCTCACGAGACGGAGGTTTTTGAACATGTAACGAAAATATCACAACTTAACGAGTTAGTACAAAGCGGAGAGCCGAAATTTAAATTGCCTCAAATTAATTCATTTTTTTTCTTTAATGGCCTCAAACTAATTCATACGGGTTTTAGTGTTCGGGTGCAAGACTAAGACGGAATACTCGAGAATCGAGCGTACCACGCTGGTTTTCTGCCTGCTTGAAGAGCTCACACCTAACAATTTTACAGTTCACCCCAATGGGGCGTTCCAAAACCAACAGCCCTCGAGAATTTTTTTTTTTTTTTGTGTACGACAGCATCTCAATCAAACCCGGGTGTCAAATTGAGTGCTGCCAGCATGTAGCTTCTGGGGACCAGAGTGGAAAGTTGGGGAGTCATTTGCAGCTGCGCCATTTAGATGTACACGACCAAGAGAGCTGAGGTGTCCTCGAATTTTTTTGTGCGCAGAGATCTTTAACAGACATTTTAACATAAAATAAATAAACATCACTTGATGTTCTCAACAATTTTTTTAATTCTCAATGTTCTGTTAAAAAAAATTCTATCAGCCTCATTTTTTCTTGCACGCAAACAGGAACCGTTAGGAACCATTACGAGCCATTATTTTGTTCGCTCAGGAGCTGAACTGGAATGGAACTTTTAGTTATGAAGCTTAACGGAAACCCTAACGAAAACGATCTCGTTCCGACACCCTGCAAAAAACTACCATTTTTCGACGACATCTGCGGCGAAACGATCAGATACGCGGCCGTTTTTCTTTGCTGTAAACATGTTCCTTGCTTAAAGTGCCACTTTCTTATAATTACTGCTGCATTGCTTCTGCGACACCAGGAGCTGAGTTATTCCCGAGGAGTTGCTCTGTGGGTAACTCAAGCTGCTGAGTGAGAGATTGAACCCCGGACGTCCGCATCTTAAAGAGACCCTGAAACACTTTTTTCAACTTTTTTAAAATCTTAAATGCTCGCAGGACGTAGTCATCCAACACACCCGGTATTTTGATTAGGGGGTCGCAAAGTACCTCAGCCAAAAATTACTGCTCCATGCCCATCAGATGACTTGGAAACTCGATCAAAAGATTTTTCTCTCTTTCCCGGTCTTGACGTTCTTCGACGGCTCGAATTAGGTCACTGAGGCCACGTGGCGGCTGTTGGCCGGTTTTCCTTCAGTTGCACCAATGAACGCTTTTCGATAGAAACTTTAAAAATAAAGCCACAGAAACAAAAGAGAAATGGAAGGCGTATCTGGTGCGACGAGCAAATCAAGCAGTGCCGCTCCGTGCTTGCGATAACTGTATCTTTCGCAGTGGTTCCCGAAGCGAAGGAAAGAGTGAAAGCGCTTATCGAAAGTGTCGCAGGGTTCCTTTAATGGCAATAAATTGAATAGAAAATAATTAAAACAATGTGAAAACATGCGTATTCATTCTGTGCGAGCGGCAGTGACGATGAGAACGCTGTACATTGCATCAAATACATATTAACCATGCGAGGTTAATCATTGCGCAACGAAAATGATAAAAATAGAATAAACATAGTTTCGCGCTGATATTCAATCATTTCGAAGTAGTGAACTCGAGTGAAATATTAGAGACAATGAAGACCCTCTTTTCAACCAGGGTTCTACATTTAAGTGCCCAGTAGAATTGTTCAGTCGTATTTGTCTTAGTATTATCCAGCAGAACAAAGCCCTACAAGGTCATTTCTATTGCTCTGCGCGCAATGTTTTCAGCGTTAGCATTTCTGATTTCGGCGTTCTGTCGAATATTTAACACAGATGTAACGAAATATTTTTATCGTTTCCGCATTCCGGTAGAATCAAACCGATTCGAAGGTTTACTGCCACTTTGCTTTCACGGGTAAAGGGAGGAGAAGCTAAATTAAGTACCTTGATGTTTCGAGGTCAGCTATGCTCGGTTAAAAAAATGAGTCAGTACCCCACAAATGCGCTGATGAATTCAAGCACCGACATATTTATTTCAGAAATTATTTCGCACGTTCGCGCCACATGTGAGTCTTTTGGTGATAACCTTGCAGCTGTAGTGAGCAGTTCCCGCGAGAGTGAAAAACGGGTCACGATGATGATAACGATGATGATGATGATGACGACGACGATTGCGGCGTTGTGCGCGTGGAAAGAAAGTTTACTTGGAGCAAGGCATTCGGAACGTTTTATTATTAACATAACATAACAGATCTTTATTATGAGATGAATGACACGTTGGTCTGCGTGGGAAAGTTAAGGCAGAGGGGGGAGGTTAAGGTTTGGTGCTTTACATTGAATGATCAACGCCTGTGCAGCGCGCAAGCTCCCAATGAAAGAGCAACCGCTTCCGTGTGTCAGCGACCTCTATTACTAAAAAAACTCATCAGAGGTGGAAAAAAATTGGCGGACGATTACGATATCCCCTAATGCGAAATTTGTGCGTACGGCAGTCTTCTGGGTGACGGGGCATACAGCTGCATCTCACGAAGTGATCGACGCATCAGCGAACGCACGTCACCGCGGGGTACCATGTCTCGTGTCTTTCGCCATACTTTTATCGTACATTTTCCTTCTCGCTCTATCTTCAGTGGCCTCTTCTTTCTCTCGATTATATTGCAGCGCGTAGCCGCCGGTGAAAATAGAGTTACTTACGGTGTGTTCCGCACGTTCCGTGTGTACCGTGCGTGCCGGGACCCGACTGGGCTTTCGCGCGTGGGCACGGCGAGAAGGGCCGCACCCCACCGGAACGAGAGCGCGCGCATGGCGGGGCGGGGGCGGCTGGTCAGCGGAACTAGGCCACCCTACCGGAACGAATGCGCACATGCCCAGTTGGGTCCCGGTACATACCAAACGCTCGGGACGTACGGAACACACGGTAAGCTAAAACTCTCTAATGTCTCGCGTCGTCTGACTATACCGCCCTCCCCCGTCACACTTTCGCCATACTTTCCTCCTCTTCTTTCCTGCTCGTTTTATCCCGTTAGTATTATTCGGTGTCCCGTTAGTTCGTGCGGTCGCACGAAGGATGACAACGGCGTCGTGGAACCACAGGGGCGGGCGCGTGAGTGCTGCAAACGTTTAAATGGTTCAATAAGGGTTCAACGCCTCCTCCATAGCAGTTTTTGATCCTTGCCAGAACTATGACGCAGTCGTAAAGGGGCAAGGTATGCATAAGATGGAATGATGATTTGCGCCGCATCGTTTAGAATGGGAGCAGACGGCTGCAGAACAGCCTATTTCTTTTAGTGTTGTGGTGGATACGGTTTTCTTTTTTAGCTTGTTTGGAAATGGTGAGATAGATTCTTTTAGCCTGGAACACGAGCGATTATGCTCTGGCTTATTAGGTCGGATTTGTTTTTCAATTCTTGCTATTTGTGTACTGCTATGCTGTTGGCAAGTGCCTTATCTCGATGGATACCCATCGAGATAATCGATGGATACCCATCGATGGATACCCATCGGTATCGTGCACGCTTGCAAAATCTTTCATAAAAACTATCTCTGTAACTCGTTCTCAATACAGACCAATGAATAAAATTGATATTTATGTCTCAGGGCACATCCTGACGAGAATGAAGTGGTATGCTTTATGTTCAAAGAACATTTTTTTTTCAGCGCTCAGTCAAAAGCTGAAATTATTCTGTCCATAAGTTATGAAAGGGAAAAAATGCACGGTGGTGTTCGTAAACATGCCTGTAGCAGTTAAAATTAGTGAAGCACCTCGGAAAGAAGCTTTTACGGATGAGTAAAAAGTACCGATTAAATACCGTACTCATACTTTTTGTGCAAATTCAGAAGTGTCATTGAATCGTCACGTAGATCATTGGTTTGAAAACATAATTTATCCCGCGTCTTGTGTCAGTAATTTTTGTAATACTTTTTGCGCCCATTCCTGCTTTCCAGGTACAACCTTAGTGTGGATCACTGCTTGGGCTGTATTTGTACTTTTTAAAGTAACAGACTGTTGTAATAATTGCAAAAATGGTGCAGCGGTCCCTCCACCATGCATAACCGGAACCGATAGCTGGCGCTGTCTTTTCCAACGACTTTAATTCTATTTAAGAAAAGCAATTTAGCAGACAATAGAGCGAGATACACCTTGCGGCACGCACCAAATTACTTTTTTTTAAAGAACTAAGCCTCCCAAACCTTTTTTTTTTTTTAAATCCCATGGCGTCAGCTCCGTGCTAAAACCCACCGACCTACCGGCACCAACACGCTCCGTGGAAGAGGCAAGAACGGAGCGAAGAGAGCGGCTTTTATATTCAAAACCGCCCCAGGTGTGAAGAGATTGAAAAGTCACTCTACGGTGCCCGCTAATTGAATTATTTATCCCGGCTACAGCGCCTCTAACTGGAAACGAGTCAGCTCGGAAACCTCAAAGAGAAGAGAAAAGGGGGCCTAAGAAGCGGGGCCGCTGCGGGTAGAGAGTTGTAGCGATTTTTCTAAATCACAGAGCGAGCGAGCCTGGGCACAGCGAAGGTGCAATCCCCTTGATCGACGCCCGTTCGAGCAGAAAGAAGGAGAATGAATCGGGACGGGAGAGGGAAGCTCGGGCGATATAAAGACGACAAAAGGACAACGGCGGAGAACAAAGGCGCGGGATAACGGAGGGAAAGCAGAAGCGGCACAAACGCACAGAGTCGACGGAAATCGCGGCGAAACGTGCCCCAGCTTCTTCCGACACACGGGACAGGAGACAAGACCAATCGATGAGTTCCTTGCTCGTGGCTTCTCCTTCCAAACTCCACTTAGAGAAAATGAAAGGCGCCTGCCGGCCGGCAAGCCTCCACGCCGTGCTGGGGCGCGGCACCCGCGCACGCACGCACGCACAGAAACACACTTGTCTAGAGATAACGGACCCAGATTTATTCCGAGCCCCCTCGAAGCGCTCCGCTTCGCGCACGTCAGCCAGGGACCAGATAGGAAGGGCAGGAGGAGACAAAGGCGCCGAGGCGGCCGGGCGAAAGTGCTCGCAGCGACGACGAGACCGTTTCGGAAAGGCCCCGCAGCGCTGAACGAGCGCACGGCACGAGCCAGAGATATGAAAGGGACTTGGAAGTGCGTTGCGGGGCGACTGGGACAGCAACGCGCCGATCCGTCTGCGCCGCCCTGAGAGGCGGAAGAGACCGAATAACAATGAAGGAACAATGGCCCAGTTTGCTTCGATCGCTTCTCTCGCTCGCGACTACGGCCGCTTCTCGGGGTATGCGGTAGGGCATCTGGGGCCACCACCTACGAACCGCAGCCCCCTGCCATTCGGAAGAGAGCTTGCACGTCGCTATCTGTTGAGTGATCGGTGCGCGGCTTTGTTTCGAAGTCTTCGCCCCGCCATCTGCAACACCCCTTCAAGAAACTGCGTGTCTGGCCTGCTTTGGAACATTCGTTGGAACATTTTATCAGGCCTAGTGGTAGTTTTTGGGTTGTTCTTATGGCCCCCTCTGCCCCATCGTTGCTCCTGTTTGCGCATTCCTTCTGGCGTGCTCGCCGTCTGCATCGGCGCAAAAAAAGTCTGAGTGATACCTCGACCACGACCGCAGCACTCCTTGAACGGACCGCACTGTTTTCGTATCAGTCGCCTTGTTTAAAGAACCAAGCAGTAAAACATGGCGCGGCATCTGCGGCATCGTATGCGGCTTAGCATGAAGAGTTGTTGCAGGGCTGGTATACAAGGAATCGTGGGCATCGGAAGGATTTTATCTTGAGTATGGGAAACCCGTTGCCCCACAGCAGGATGGAGGAAAGGAAGGGGGGTTTAAATAAAGTAAGCGAAATTTCACGGCATCCAGAAACCATGTGGAAAAATGAAGAAAATTATTATTTCGTCTTAACGGCTACAAGTTTCAGTTTTCATTAACGCTCATGCACACCACCAAGAAACTACTCCGCACCATAACGGCAACATTTTATTAAACAGAACGATCGTGGTTTCCGGTGTTTGAAACAATTTTCCTGGGCCGATCTAATAGCGAAGTACTGTTAAATGATGTTGCGAATCAAGATTACAAAAAAAATAATATACATGCTTTGTGCCAATCCAGTCGTAAAGTCACTCATTCTTAAAAGAACCACGTGCTGTACAAACGCGTGAATCGCAAAGTGGTCGCCTGTTTGGCGGATCTTCGCCCATCATTTTAAATTCTTTCACAACGCAGCGAAGGCATATCACAGCCAGACAAACCGTTGTCAGCAATCGTCGAATGAAGCCACATTTTCACATGCTAAATTGCGCTCAGAAAGCTCGGCCAGGACAGAACGTCATTGCGGGGAGTACGATGGCCCTTGTAGAGCGCGAATGATATTGAAATAGATACCCTTAACGAGTACCAGAAGATCCGTTGGGTATTAATTGAAGTCCGTGTTTACCCCCGATCGACGCCATAATTGAGCTTCTCAGTCAAATTTATCAAAATGGCAGTATTTCTTAATCGTCTCGTACTGCTTCGTCTGATGCAACAAAATTGAAGCCAAGCTTCCTTTGGTTACGGGATAAAGTAAAAGTAAGGGATGAATAAGCTAAGTGTGCTTTTCCAGAGTTAGAGTGTTTCGCCGGTGCATGTGGCGTGCAATGATTCGCAGAAGATTTCCTTGTGTGCCAACCCGTTCTGTTGTATACTCGTTCCCTGAATAGAATTCGGTAAACACTACTTCCGCTTTTGTACTGTGCTCGCTAATTTCTTCCACCATAAGACCCGTGTGCTGCTACACTTTTAAACTCACCATTTGTGGATATGAAATAACTATTTTTTAATAAATTGCGCTAAATAGAATAAACTAAGATGGTGCATGCTGCATTTTTCTACAGATACATTCTTTATTTGTAAAACGCCTATAGCTCCTTGGTGTTAATCCGACGGAACCATAAATAACACGAGATTAGAACGAAAAAGGCACCTTTCCATTAGGCAAAACTAAAGATGCTTTGGCAAGGGAAGGGCCACAACAAGCACCTCAGCAGTTTGTCCAATAAGCATGTGTATCGCAGCCTAACGGCCCAACTTCGTGGGCCATGCCCAGCTCGCGCAAAATAAGGGTGCCTGACCTCCAAGAATGATGAGAAAGGGGCAAGAAAGCGAGAAATTGGTGATGGATCAACACTGATTGGTCTTTTGCTCAAGAAGAGCTGAGCCGATGGGTCTGCCTAAGGTGGGCACCATGCGATTGATACACGAATTTATTTTGTTGGGGATAATGGCCCCTAAGGCAATTTGTGCTCAAAACGGTTGGGGGCCCACGGTGTCGGAACGGATTGTCATATTCGCCGGAACCTGGTTCCTAGCGATTGTGGCCTTGCAAGGCTGTGCGGCAAAAAGGAAATATATGTCTGGGCTACAAACATCAGCTTCTGGTAAATAGGCTTCGCAGGTCCAACACGCGCGGAAGCTAGTCTTTCAAACGCATTTGACAGGCTTTTGAGTGGTTCAGCCCTTGCCGCTAGGCGAGGGTGTGGCTAAGAAAAAACACAGGCGTAGCTAATCCGGAAATGCGCACGGCATCTCTCGATTTCATCTGAAGCGGCAACTCCGTTTCTTTCAAGAAAAACGCCAGGAACAGAATTTCCGCGGTAAAGGCTTCCAGTGGTGACTGGTATTTGTTGGTCATGACTACGTGAGTATTCTGCAAAAGAAAGACCAACAAAAACGCGCCCCTCTCCGTTCTTTCTTTTACGTTGATGTCGCCATGAACATTCTGGAAAGTTTCTGGCCCTGAATGTCAGCGAAAAGTTAAGCAAGCACGAGTAGATCAGCAGAGCTGAGGAAAAGGAGGGAAGGACCAAGAATGGGGGGAAGTCTGCCACGGCTTTGGGGGGGGGGGGGGGGGGGGTGGATAGAGCCCCTTTTGCACCCCCCTGCTGACGCCCAGGCAACGATTGATTAGCGGTGCTTCAGGGCAGCAAGGTACTATCGTTTCCTGGTTAGCATTGCTTTTGTTTTTCTGCTCATCGCTTGAAGAGTACGCACCCCGGCGCAGGTGCGTCTTGCCGTTGGCGAGTCTACCCATGCCGGGAAAATTTATCAGTTGAGCTTCTCGCGTGCGAACCGGTGATCATCATCATCATCATCTTCTTCTTCTTCTTCTTCTTCTTCTTCTTCTTCTTCTTCTTCTTCTTCTTCTTCTTCTTCTTCTTCTTCTTCTTCTTCTTCTTCTTCGTTTTCTTTTCCTTCTTCTTTTCCTTCTTTTTCTTCTTCTTCTTCGGTTTGACCCTCCCCTACTTATGCATAAGCGAAACACGGAAGACCTCATTCTGCGCAATGAGGCTACGCATTACTAGGCGTGATGCCAAACAAGGCGTGATGCCATTTGCTCCAAGAAGCAGTGGCGTTTCATCCTCCTCCTGGTCGGTAATGCGAGGGGTGCCACAAGAATCGGGAGTGGGGCCGCGGCTCTTTAGAACAAAATAAGGAAATTCGGGGAGAAAGAATGGATAGGGTGGCGCAGGACAGGAGCGGCTGGAGGTCAAAGGGAGGGGCCTTGGTCCTGCAATGAATCTAAATAGGCTGTTGTTGTTGTTGTTGTTGTTGTGGTGGTTGATGATGATGATGATGATGATGATGATGATGATGATGATGATGATGATGATGATGATGATGATGATGATGATGATGATGATGATGATGATGATGATGATGTGTCAATTTGCTGCTCACTCCCTGAGGGGCTCAACGAGAAGAGGGAGCTACGTTTCTTACTGCCATGCTAGGATGACGATGTGCGCAAATATTCCTGGAAACTGGCAAGCGCACACCCAGGCAAAAATTAAGCGTTCCACCAATGATGCTAGCATTAACGTACAAATATCCCGTCCTACCTCTATAGAACACCAACGAATTCACCTCTGCGGGTAAGGAGCTTCTTTTAAGGAAGAGTGGTTTCGCATACAAATGTGACCTTAAGTAGGAGTGAACTAACGAAGCACGCACAGAATTCGAGAAGGGAGTACATACTATTTTCCAGCGACAGCGTTCTTTTAATCATGCAGCGCCGTCTTTGTCGCTTGGACGCCACTTTTCCTGCTACCCGATTCACTGTCCAAAACATTGGCGCAGTGTAAAATGTCGATGGAAGCGCAGTATGCAAAGTTACTTGTTTAGAAGCGATCTCTGGAAACTACGATAACACGTGAAAACCTGAAAGGGAGGAATGCCCATAGGGGTTATAGAAAAACAAAAAAGAACGAGAAAGTCCCGAAACGACACCGACAAAATCCCCAGCAATGACGCACCCTCCCGAGCTGCGGGCGTAATTGTTCCAAAGGAACACGACCGCACTCGGCTCGCTGCATCGAAGGGGTTTGGCGCATTTGCGAACTCGTATAGTCAACGGTGCTCCACTGGGTGCCAAAGCTCGCCGACGGGCCTGCGGTGCTCGCCTTTCCGAGCGAGCTACGTCGCGGGAACGCCCATTCCACGTAACGCGAAATGGAAACAAGGCCCTTAAGCCCGGCTCTCCACCGTGCTCCTCTCTGCCCCCTTGGATTTTTATTTCGCTCCGCACGAGCACCGGCTATCTTGCTCCGGTTAATCCTGTTTTCCGTTTTCCTTCCCTTACTTACAGCTATTTACTGCCAGCCTTTCTGCGCTTTTATCTTTCGTTACCTCTCGCTCTAACTCCCTCCCCCCGGCCGTGGTTTTTATGCTGCTGCCGCTTTGATTCCCGCTCTTCTCCCGCAAGTGGCGGGGTAGGAAGATTGACTCGGCGGCCATCGATCCGATGGCCAAACGCTGCGAGGTGCGCGACTTTGGACTAATGTTTCCAGGGGACTCGACAGATGGACAAAAATAAAGACCAACGCAGGGCGTAATAACAGGGAAGTCCGTGCGGTTTCTCGCGCGGTCGTGTTTTTCATCCTGTTCTGTTTGTTTTTCGTGAGCTTGCTTGTTTGAGAGGAGCAATTTCTGGCGTCCTGGCCGGGACTCAAATGATGATTCATGTCCGTCGCTACGTGATTCCATTGACGCCTGCGCACGGTAATAACCGTGAAAGCATATATATAGACGGCCAGGGTTCTGCCACGTGGTCACTTTCTTTTAACCCCTTTATCGATCACGATCAAGGTATATTACGCACATTTATTGGCAAGCTGGTGGCGTAAGAGTAAGGACGAGTTCGAGCTGCACCTGCCTCTTTCATTTTGTTGCCACTGTTTGACACCCCTCGTGAAGTTGCTATGTATTAATGCAGCAAAATATAAAAATTAAGTTAACAGAAAAATATCGGGGTGCGTAAAATGCACGGTTCCTATTTATCACCAATATCAGTTTATCACTACCACGATGATATAATAGAGAATCCCATTTACCCGAACGAGCATGTTTTTCATCCTTCAGGCACCTCGCAGGGCAAACGACCTGAAAATGCTTGAATGTTTTTCTATAGTAATAAATTTTTAACTGAACCCGTGATAAAAATTTCTGTAAGACTGGTGAATACATAACTTGAACATACTGTAGCTGCCTTGAAGATCCGTGTACGAGGATCTTGTGGCTTATTTTTCTTGCTGCCTGTACACCTATGAAAAGCTTCAGGAATCATTCGCTTCGGCGGCGGCCTGCCTAGACATAGTGCAAAATAAATTTAATGCTTTACAGAATACAGTTTAACAAAATTTTAAAAAACTGAGCAGAATAGCCATGGTATTTCCTTACAACACAAATTTAACCATATTGACACACCATGAATCGCAGACAGAGCTAACATCGAACCAACAAGGGTGACTTATCATATTTCAAAGTTCTGAAAATCGCGTTTTATAATATTGCCGCGAACCATACATTGGGTTTGTTTATTTGTGTTTTGCTTTTACCGCCCGGCTGCGCCGGTCTGTGTTGTCTCTGCGCCAAGGGAAGCGCATGTTCCATTCTTTCTTTCTGTGTCGCATGTGTTATCTGTTGTAATAGGGAGAGCATTCCGATCTAACGTGAACAGCCCAGAATAATCTTCTTGGATCTACTATGTTCTCGATGCGAATCGACGTTTCGAGAACCACGCGCGCCAAAAGATAAAAAGCCTGCAGTGCGGACGCCGGGGCATTCGATTCGACGACACTCGCCTGTGCAAGTCACTTTGTTGACCGCTGCTTCGCCGCCTCTGTATTCTTTTGAGTTGTCAGGGGAGCACAAGTTCGCTCCAATAAACGTGTTTCTCATTCAAGACAACTGCATCGTCCTTGTCTCCGTGACAATATACAGCTGCAAATGTAGTGCAACAAAGTTCTGCAGCCTTTGGAAGTCCTATCTATTCCAGTGGATGTATAACTGATGGAACCCAGCCCTACCACCCCTTTCCACGCATTCTTTTTCGGGGCTGTGGGCGACAGCGTTGACTAGCAGTCGACCGGAGGACCAGGTCCCTCTGGTGATACGGGCGAAGAAGGCTGCGAAAATGAAGGAAGCTCACACTAGCGCTTGAAGACTTGAAGGCTTGAAGACTTGAAGGTAGCGAAGCTGTGCGCAACCTTCACCAATCACGAAGGTGGTGGTGGTGGTGGCCCATAAAGTGGCACATACCCACTCAGGGGGATTGGCCAAGAAGAGTGTATTTTTTAACTAAAAAACCAGATAGGCAAAAAGGTGCAGTCGAAGAAAGAATTTAGACTATAGGTTGAAGACAGAAATAGAAGGAGAAAGAGGAGTGAGAGAGCCTGATCAGAATCATTTTAACAAGGCAGACGAGCTGTCTCTGAAATGAAGGAATGAATGGCTTGACAGACATCCCCATGGCAGTGACCTAGCTGTGTGCCTCCAAACGACAAAAGCACTGGCAAGGTTAGTGGCATTCCAAGACGCCGCAGGGGAGCCTCCAGCAGTCTTCTCCGGTGATGCGAGAATCGGCGGCAAAAAACGAAGAAATGCTCATCCGATTCAATTTCATGACAGAAGTGGCACAAGGGTGAGGTTGCTAGATCTGCCCGGTAAAGATACCTGTTAAGGGGGGGAACACCACACCGAAACGAAGTCAGCGAAACTTCGCACGAGCGAGTTTGGCAGAGGCTTCTTTTCCACCGAAACCTGAGGTGGTCGAGTTCCGGAGAGGTGTGCAGCCCGTGATCGGACACGTCCTGGGCCAACAGGTATTGTCGATAACGGGCTAACAACACACAGGCAAACGGGGGAAGCACCTCCACAATAGGTAACGACAATGCCATTTTCGCTAGTGTATCCGCGGCTTCATTAAGGGCTAATCCACAGTGGCCAGGCAGCCAGACAAGCCTAATTGCCCGCACATACGTGGGAACGAAGGAGTAAAAAGTTTTAAGCATGGGACTGACAGTTTCTGAAGAAAGGACCATGCACACGGAGAGGGAATCCGTCAGTATCATCACTGAAGATTGCGCCGAATCGAGTTTCAGAACAGCAAGAAGAATAGCCAGAAATTCTGCATAAAATATGGGAATATAATCGGGTAGACGCAATGAAAAAGACCAATTCAATGCCGGAGAGAAGATACCCACCCCAACTTTCTCATTTTTTCCAGAGGCGTCGGTTGCAATAACCACGTGCGATGGGTATTCGGATTGGTGAGCCAGGAGAATGTTTTTAATTAAGTTGGTTGGAAGCAACTTAGCATGTTTTGGGAATATGTTATCAAAAGAAACCTCCACTACTGTGGGTTGAGACTGCAAGAGGGGGACTGATAGGAGCGTGGTGTTTAATGGATGAAGTAAAGAATTGGCAAAAATGACCTGCGGGCGCCGGATACGAGACCAATTTGAGCCGAAAAACGCAAATGCGTGTTGGACAAACACAGCCTGTGATCTGGCCAGCGGCGACTCTAGGTACTTTGCAAATGCATTGATGGTGAGATATTTAAACCTGGAATTCAGCGTTGGGACTCCGGCCTCCAAGTATAATACCCGAATCGGGACGTAACCGGGTAGGCCTAAGCAGCAACGCAAAGCTTGTCGTTCCAGCTTCACCAAAGGCATGAGCTTATATGTCGCGGCGCCAGAGAATACAACACACCCAAATTCTAAGATTGGTCGAACATACATGCTGTAAATCATCAAGAGCGTATCTGCCCTCAGACCTGTTCTTTTGTGGCTAAGACCCCTCAGTAGAGCCACAGCACGGGAGCCTTTCGCAGCTATATGTTCAATGTGTAGGCGCCAATTCAATTTTCTGTCATATATGACCCCAAGATATTTTAGCGACTCAACCTGACGAATGGTTTGTTGGTGATACGATAACGAAATCGATATTTGGTCCGTAAGAGGGAACACGAGGATGGCACACTTATCAATGTTTAAAGAAAATTTCAAAGTATCCAACCACGCTTCCAGGACATTTAAATATGATTGAAGGGAATGAAATAAGGAATGGATGTCTTGCGATGAAGAGAAAAAGGCGATGTCATCTGCATAGACATATGTATGCACATCTCGGTGAATGGGTATGGAGCTCAAAAGCACATTGAATAACACTGGGGAGATAACAGACCCCTGGGGTACTCCACGTGTCTGCTTATACCGGGAAGATGCGTAACCATTTTGGGAACAGAAAAACTCCCTGTTTTCCAGAAAAGCCGCTACCCACGCAGTAATGTACTCCGGAAACGAATAGCGAGCTAGGAGATCTAGAAGGATGCCATATTCCACACTGTCGTAGGCTTTCGAAATGTCCAAGGTGACCAATGCTGCGATCTGCTTATTTCGTCGGGCCCAGTGGATGCGACTTTCCAAGTCTATATGCGCCCACCAGATAGAGCATCCTTCCCTAAAACCAATTTGTCTGCAGTTGAGTATGTTCCTTGTACGCAAAAACTTATTAATACGGAGAAGCAAAACGCGCTCAATTACTTTTACAAGGGTGGATGTTAGTGCTATTGGCCTAATATTATCAATTGTAAATCCAAGCTCCGGTTTCTTTAAAAAAAGTAAAATCTTGGCCAAGCGCCATTCAGGAAGTATCCACGCGTTTTTAAGAGAAATATTAACCACATTCAACAGGTCTGCCGGGGCTTCATTGTACAACAGTTTAATCATCGCTGCGGTGATACCGTCTGGACCAGGCGCAGACGCTGGAAGACGGGAAATTACGCTATCTAGCTCGCCTATAGCGACCTCTTCAAAGTCAGCCGTGCCAAAATTTCGAGAACCTGTCGACGGAATCCTTGTCGCAAACCGCAGCTGTAGATCACTCGCTATGGTCTCTAAGAATTCAACGGATTCTTCTGGCGTACGAACCAGGGAGGGTGTGTTCGGAGAGACGGGAGATGATTTCCTAGACCTGAGAAACTTGAATAAAGCTTGTCTACGATTCGGTTGTGATAGGGCGGAAAATCGGCCAATATTAAATGTATCCTTCGCACGTGATACAGTTCGCTTAAAATTTGCGCGGTGAAATTTAAAATTAACCCAGTTAGCCGGACTTTGATTGTGGAGAAGCTGCTGCCAGGCGGCTTTCCTACGCCGGAAGTCTCTAGTGCATTCCTCATTCCACCAAGGGCTACAAGCGGTGCTATGGACTGAGGATACCGTAAATTTTGCTCGAAGGATGGAATCCTTAATAGCAGAGACAACGCTTTCAGCCCTGATTGTCTGCTCCATAGGTGAAAAAGCTGAGATGGCTTTGCACAGCTCCGAGGAGAACTTATTAACATTGACAAACGAATGTACTTTGTGGTTTGGTATTTTTGCAGCGCAAACGATGTCAAACAGTACCGGGGTGTGGTCACTGTTAGTCTCGCAGTCAATTGTGGACCACGAAGATACAAGCCCTGAGGTCGCAAAAGTGAGGTCTAGGACAGAACGAGATTGACCACTTATAAATGTGGCATTGCCTACATTTCGGCAGTGCAGGTTATTATCCCCTGCCCATTCCCAAAGACGTCTCCCTGAGGTGTCAGTCCTATATCCCCAAGATACGTGGTGCGAGTTGAAGTCCCCCGCCACAACCACAGCTTTTTGGCTAACCGAAAGGGCCGCATCTAAAGCTCTAACTTCGCTAACTCCGTGGGGAAAATACACATTTATCAACGACACAGGGCGGCAACCCGGCAGAAGTAAATCAATGCCAAGTATCTCACAATCTGAGGACAAAAAGTCGAAAGTTTTGAACGCATTACGGCAGAAGGTAATGGATATTAATATCAGTAAGCCGCCACCGCGACCTTGACGGTCCAGGCGGAAGGTTCTGTATTTGGGGAACGTAAAAATTGTGCCAGAGTCTAACCATGTTTCCTGTAGTAGAATTATTTCAGGTGAAAATTTAGCAGTTAAAGTATAAAGGTCCGGAGAAGAGGAACGAATCGAGCGGCAATTCCATTGTAACACCTTGATAGAAGCCATGATTAGTTGATATTAGCCTCCGTCACTGCTCTGGTAAGGATGTCCTCCGATGTATTGTCGCATAACTGGGCTTTCCTGTTTTTCGACTTCGCCGAAGGGCCTGGGGGAGGTGACGTGCCTCTTTTGTTGCAAAAGGTCACAATCATGTCCCCCGTCGATGTTTCGTCGCACGGATCTGGAGGCAACGGGACTGAGGAACAATCAATAGGTGGCTGGCAGGCATCCTGGGGAGCGTTCGACAACAGTTGCTTCTCTGTAGATGGGGTGTTCGGGGTGATCTGACTAGTGGAGGGAATCACAGCTGGCGCCGTTACTGCATTCTGCGATGGCTCTCGCGCTAGCACTGTCGTGTCATTAGCCGTGGTGTTTGTAAGGGGTGGCTGTACCAAAGAAGCTCTTATTGGCTGGGGAACTGGGAAGCTCTGAAAATGAGCAGTGGTGGCCTGAGGAGTGCTTAATGGGGGATGAGGTAAGTTTGGATTTGCCTGCTGCATAAACGTAAGCATGCCCTGAAAGGCGTGGAGCAACTGAGAGAACTGCGACGACATAACTTGAATTTGAGCTTCCATTTGCTGAAAACCTTCTGAAAATATACCTGAAAGGCGGTCAACCACAGCTGGTATGGCTTTTGCGACAGCAGCATCCACAAGTGACGGCAAGGAAGAGTCCATAGCAGTGACCTGACGAGAGGCGACACCCGCGTATCCAAAAGCCCTTTCTTTAACGATGGCCGTGGCTTCTGCCCGTGAACAGCGACGCTTATCCAGGACCTCAAGCACGCTCACTTCCTGAGCTCGTGCGGGGCAGTTAGAATAGTTTGCTGGATGGCCCTGCTGACAGAGACAGCACTTCACCTCGTCTCCATTGCAGTCAGAAGCTGTGTGCGCGCCCCCGCATGAGCAACATCGAAGAGTCGATTTGCAACCCCTCAAGGAGTGACCAAACCGCCAACACCTTGTGCACTGAAGAGGACGCGGGTTTAAACGGTCAACTCTGAAAACCAGCGGCCAGACCTTAATTTCAGAAGGGCAAGAGAGACCAGCAAACGTCGCAATAACTGACTCAGTGGGGACTTTGGTGTTATTAGCCTCTCGACTACAGCGGTACACCGCAATAACACCAGCCTCTGCAAATTTGCGGAGCACGTCCGAAGCACTCAAATCTGCGCTAACACCACGAATGATGCCCTTTGAGCACGCAAGATGATGAGGGATGAACCCACTCACCGGAATGGAGCCGAACATGCGACAGTTTAGCAGGTCAGAAATGCAGGACAGGTCTGAAGATCTACACACTAGGCCACCCTTGCCAAATTGCCGGACCTCAGTCACCGACTGGTAGTACTGCGTGGCACCCTGCAGCGCCGACTGGACTGCCTCGGGATGGTTGAGCCGAATTGACGCTCCATTGGTTGGCACCAGAGCCACGGGGATCCTGTTCACGCCACCACTCGAGAAGAAATTCAGAGGCAGCTCCTGCGCTGAAAGGGAAGCCGACCAGGGCGATGGCCCCTGGCCGGGAGAGCTGAACGACATCAGCTCGCCTGCTTCCCGAGCCTGCAATTTAGGGGAAGCTTCACGTTAGACAATTTCACTTAAAGCACAGTAAAAATTAACCCGAAATACAACACCCTTGGCCAAACCCCGAAAGGGAAAGCAGAAAATCGAAGCCAGGAACCGAAGACACGTCAGTGCAGCACGCAGCCGGCTCGGAACTCTGGAGAATGGGCAGCCGCTTGGCAGCTCCGAGCGAAGGCCGAAGGTTTAGGTCCACGATTGCATTCGATCTGCTTCTTCTTTGCTGCCGCAACGACCTTTCCTCCATCATTGTTGCGTTAAGTGGGAGCTTCCCTCATTTTTTTTTTCGGAAGTGATCATCATTGCACATCACCTTGGAGGGGCGTACGCTATGACGCGTCGTTCTCGTTCCGAGCAAGTGTTGCCATGGACGATTACGTCAAACGCTGGAGTCTTTCTCGTTCCGAGCAAGTGTTGCTGCGATTACGGCCAACGCTGCAGGTTTTTTTTTTTTTTTTTTTTTTGCCAATATTGGACAATCTCCCAAAGTGGGTGTGCTTGGCTCGACAAACTTGTTCCTGGGGTGCTGGGTTGTCACCGCGAGGCACGCACACACGAGCGCTCGACATTCTCTTGGTTTTTTTAACTGCCGGGCAGTCACCTCAATCTTGGCCACTCTCCGTAAGTGGGTATGCTTGGCTTGACAGGTATGCGGAGCGGTCGCTGGGCGGTCGTTCGCCGCGAGCGAAGTGTGCGGTGTTTGTGCGCGAGCGACGGCCACCCTGGCCCACCTGATGTGGGGTTGTGACGCAGTGTGCGCGGACGGTCAGACGTTACCGCCGCGAGTGAGACAGTGCGTGGGGTCCGCGGACCCGAGTGACCAAAGGAGGGCCGTCCAGCAGCTCGAGGCTGCCCTGGCCCTGCAGAGACGAAAGGGCGACCGCCCGAGTAGTCCGAGCGGGGTAGGGGCGCACCAAAGCCTTGGGTCCTAGGCCCGACGTGAACTCTTAGGACTATAAGAGTAGCGTAAGGTAGGGTGACCCCCGCGCCCTGCGCGGCCGGTGGGGATCCCGCATGCCGGACGTGTGACAATAAAGTCTTTTCTCTCTCTCTCTCTCGAGGCATTTTACTGGTTTTGTTAACTGCCAGGCGGCCGCCGCGAGGCCTGCGCTCACGAGCACGCTCGCCAATTTATTGGTATTTTTAACTGCGGACACAAAAAATTACGATTCGCTAAGTGTGCTGGAATGTTTCCTGTGCCGCTGAAAGTGCGCTCCTGCAGGACGCGCCGATCCACCGTGCCTGGCGCCTGTATGGAACCACGTGTCTCTGACGTCACAGTTGCTACTTAAACCGCTGCAAAATAAACGGCGGGGCTTTTCTTGCTTGCCTATCACCTGGACTGCCGTCGCCTCCTTTCTTTCGCCGATCTCGGACTGATAGCGGCGGGCACCGCTACGACAAAGAAGCTTCCCTGTTGAAACACATGGATTCTCGAACAATGGTTCCACTCCCACTATCATATTCATTAAACTCTTTCCCCCCCCCCCTCTCTCTGTCTCTTGCTCATGATCGCAAAGTAGGTTGAATGGAATCATGTTCAATTCCCTGTTCAATGCAGGCGTCTATACACTTTCCGAGTTTCCATCCTGGCATTATATGCCCTGGAAATACGTTCAACGTGGCACCACTGCTGTACAACGCAGCATTTATAGATATATCTGTAAACGTTCGTAGAAAGAATACCGCAGAAAACACCGGTTATTGAGGGCCTCCCCTCTCTGCACAATCTGGCAAGAAGCGTCAAAGTGAGAACTTCGCAAGTCTTATGTGTTCACCGACGCTAAATTACGTTGCTTAAAAGTATCATATGTAGCGTGAAGTATCTCCCCTAGCAACAATTTAAGCTTATCGTGAAGTTTTTTTTTTTTTTTTGCTTAGCGAGCATTTCGCAGAGAATTTTGGAGCCCACAGTAGTAAACTTAATACTGCATTTTATAGACGAGATGTCTTTAGTTCGCAGCTTCACATGGCGAGAAGTAGGCTTTCGTTAAAATTGCACCTAGTCAAGCATCGGGAAGGTCCATATAAGTAAGTGCTACCAACATGTAATTTTATTTTTTAAAGACGATGGTCTTTCTTGGGCTACCCAAACCCAGAAATTTTGGTCTGCCTGTCTGTCTGTCTGTCTGTGACTCGATTCAGCCACCCGGCCAAAGTGATACAAGGTCTGCGCAATAGTCTTTTGTACTCGCCGCCAAATCTAAACGTCTAGGTGCGGTGTAATGTTTATACTTGTCAATATTGTTGTAGAAGAACAAGGCATTGCGCAAATATATGACAACAAATTAATATGTAAGTAATATTTGCAGTGTTCTTTTATAAAAAAAATCATATATGCTTGATTTTTGCAAAATGAAATATTTCATCCACTGCAGAAAAAAAAAATTCACTCCGCCGTCGCCTGCAGCTTCTGGCGGCATTTTAAGAACTTAAATGGCAACAGTTATGAAAGGTTCCACTATATAGGTTCCACGGTCTGCTTGGAACGCTTGTGGAGAGTAGAGCAACGTGGTTCTGCAAACGTTGAAGTAGGGTGCCTCGATTCAGGCGCGTCTCCGCCGTACAGCAGCGCTGGCATCGAGGCACCCGGCCTGGAGGAGTGGAACGAGGTAAATTTAAATCGACTCCAGCAAACCTTTAGCGTGTTTACCTTGCAAGGAGCGCGACGGAAGAGGAGCAGCATGAGAGGTGAGCGGGAAAGCGAAGGGAGGCATTTACTTGGCAAATGTCGACAAAGAGTATCGTCTTTTGTCGACATTTGCAACGAAAGGAGCCGATATATAAACGCGACCATTTTTTTTTTACAAAACTGCAGTGCAATTTGGGAGCGATGAGACGTATAAAGTATTTTTAATATTTAATCAAATCGAATCACATTGATGTCAAACATAATCTTAAAATATTTTTGGTATTAATTTTATTATTTATTAAAATATTTTGGTGCTGTAACGTGCCCACTCGAAAATACTCGGCGAAACTTCAAATACTATATCAAACTGCTGTTTGTTTTTTACTCATTCATTTGTGGAGCAATGGGTTTGAGCCTTTTTGACAATCTCCATTCGAAGCCCAACGCAGTTATCTTTGGCTCATATCTTTGTCCCTTTGCATCCGTTATCTACACGGCGCTTTCTGAACCACACTGCGGCCCCAATTCTCCCAAGTGGGTGCGTTGAGAAATATTGAAAATATATTTTCGCAACTTCGGTTAGCATTGCGTAAGTTTTGGTTTTGCTTTTGAAATGCACCCGCAAAAAAGAAAAGTTTGAATAGCGCTGGTTCCTACCTTCTCTCCTAAAACAAACACACAAAGAAACAAAAAGAAAACGTGTTACTTTCTTTTTCCAACAACAAATATTCGCGTCGGAACTACTTGCCGGAGCCTGATTTTGAGTCTGGGACACCAGCGCATAAGGCATATTTCATTGAGCAAAAACGAAATACAAGTTTACCAAAGACTGAGATATGATTCGCTTGGTTTCGCGTCTTTCCAGTCATATTTTCTTCTTTTTACATATCAGCGTCTTTTCAACCCAACCACAGTCCCTGCCTTCAGGGAGCGGTCCGCAGAGGTGGCCAAAAGTAAGTCCGGACGGCCCTCAAACAAAAACGCCCCAGCTTTCGAATGCAGTGGCTCGATTCGAACGCCCACGACACGCCTTGGTTTTTCCCTTTGTATTGTCGTTATCGACGGCGGTATTCTTTCGGTAGCGTTTCGCAAGTTCGCCAGAGCGCGAAGAAACGCGACGTGCCTTGGGTGTGGGCCTGAAAGCGGCGTGCGGATAAATACGCGGGCAGCTGCTCCGACCGCTCCGCGTTCTGCGTTTGCACAAGGCGCCCAGGAGAAGCCGGGATAAAAGCCCATACCGTAGTATTCCTAAAGGTTTTCTACCAAGTTAGTGGCTTTTCAGCCCTCCATTCAGCGACGTTCCATAACCCCACCAGTGAGAAGCGAGCAACCGGGCTGTCTTTCATTGGTGTGAGCGACGAAGACCCTGAATCGGTGCTAGGGCCAGAACGCTCATCGGCCGTAGTCGGGAGTCGACTGCGGCCGTTATAAGCCCTTGCCGCTGCCTACTCTCCGTCCCCTCCTCACCCCTGGCGCTGAAGTAGACTGAGTGAGAGGTTCGCGATCCCTTTACCCGGTGAACAAATGTCCGACTCCCACGTATTTTTTTCCTATAAGACAATGACTATGTTACTCGCATGAGATAATGGAGCCTTTCTACAGTGCCCAGATCTACCGAGTCTTCAAGTCTAACAGAAAGAGAGAGAGAGGGAAAACCTTATTTTCTAAACCGCCCTAGTCCGGGCCTAACGGAATAAGTTTTTAGTGCGAAAGCATTTATATCCTACAAAACCTCTCAGATTTTCGAGGATGTAGGAGGAAGCGGTGCTAAAGGGCCAGTCGAACTACTGGTGGCGTAGCGAGGGGGAAGGAGGGGGGACGCGGGTGTGCGCCGGCCTACGCTACAGCTAACGGTACGCTTTGGCTTCTAACGTCATTAAACGGTAGCCGCAGCTCGACGTACAGCGAGTTTGAGGTACTTTGCCGAGGTTGTTAATCTTGCTGTTAGGGGTACCAAACTTCGAGCCTAAAAAATGGGCCTAAAATGGTGATTATGCTTATGTTCTTAACTGCATAACTCCCAGAAGCATAACCTTGGTCATACATGCATGCAAGCGCGTGCCTATGTTCTGGCTACGGTAGTCTAAAGTAGTGGTAAATAAAAAAAAAAAACATTTTGCGCCATGGCAGACAAATTCGCCGTGGCAGCGGTCATGAGGAGCCGAGTTAATGGGAGTGGGCTCCACACGCAGGGCTCAATGCACCACAAACTATAAGCATCTTCAGTAAATATTTCAGCGTATTGTTATCTGTAAGCGTTTTCCTATTTCGACCGCCTATATCGGAGCGTCTCTGGTTAGCGCTATCGCTTAGGGAAACTTTGCCAAATAAATTTTTCAAACTTCAATGGGCGATTGGGTGAGTTGGTACATATTCAAAGTAACAGCGCAAACAACACCACACGAGAAGGCAGACAAACAGCGCTGTGTTTGTGCCACCTTCTTATCGCCTTGTGTTGTTTGCGCTGTTACTGTGAATTCAAACTTAACGCGGCGTGAACTGCGCTCGTACTGTTTCCTCTTTAACTTTTCAGGTTAACGTTGTGCGTCTGCTATGGTTAGATGGGTTGAGTAGTGGTAGGTAGTATTTTCGGAAAGGCCAAGCGTTGATGATGGTTTGTGAAAAACCAAGCGTTCCCTTCATTCGTGTAAAAATTTTAAACGAGCAAACCGCCGGAAACTGTTCCACGTTTTTTTTTTTGTGCGACTCTCGATGTATCGCCCAAACCTGGTTTGAGTGAAGAAAACCTGGCTAACAGTTTCTTATAAAAAACTGACAAAGAAAGAACAGCGCCCAACAAGAATAAAAGTGGCGGACTCCTGCAGAAGCAGTTGAAGGCGTTTATATATTAATGTAATTCAGGAATAGTTTGCTTTTGCTTATGAAACTATGACTGACCTATGGTTTTAGTTGAGCAGTATGAGCGATAGAAAAGAGTTAAAGCTGGCGCCTTCAGGCCTTGTTCTAGGCTAGGCAATCGATAGCTCGTCGGAGACCTTCAAAGCAGAGGTGCAGGCACGTAGGCTAGGTTAGTTGTAGCCCGTAGAACAAAGGACCCGAACAACTTCAGGGAAAGTTTAGCTCTTCACCTCCGCTATAGAGATAATAGGTTGCGCAGAACTGCTTTTGAGAGCATTCGATTAGCACGTCAGGGTCAATTTAAAGGGACCCTGCAGCACTTTCGATGAGCGCTTTCACTCTTTCCTTCGCGTCCGGAACCACTGCAAAAGCTGTAGTTATCGCCAGCATGGAGCGGCACTGCATGATTTGTTTGTCGCAGCAGATACGCCTTCCATTTCTGCTTTGTTTTTGCTGCTTTTTTTAAGTTGCTATCGAAAAGCGTTCATTGGTGCAACTGAAGGAAAACCTGCCAAGCGCCGCTACATGGCCTCAGTGACGTAATTCGAGCCGTCGAAGAACGTTAGGACAAGGAAAGAGAGAAAAAGCTTTTGAGCGAGTTTACAAGTTATCTGATGCGCATAGAGCAGTAATGTTTGGCTGAGGTACTTTGCGACCCCCCAATCTACATACTGGGTGTGTTGGGTGACTACGTTCTGCAAGCATTTAAGATTTCAAAAAAAAAAAAGTTGTAAAAAGGGTTGCAGGGTCCCTTTAATGGCCCTAATTTCAACACGATTCCTTTGAGGGGGTGCAGAGCAAGTGAGTGTAAAGATCTCTCTTAGCATTTCTTTGGTGTAGTATATAGTCACTTTGGTGCGGTGTTTGGCCACACCCTCCTTATGAACGGAAAACTGAACTCACAGCACTCAGTATACCAGCAGCTATAGAGCCCCCAATCAATGTGGTCGTCAGGTCAGCGATACCGATGAGGGTGCTGAGAATGTCTGGTGGGTCTGCACAGGTCCGTTATCCCGATGCGCCGCCTGATTCCGGCAGTCGCATTGACCGTTAAGACGACAAGGCAAGACCATTAAGTGCTCTGACATAAAACCGCATCAGGAAAAGCGAAAATAAAGTGAAATTTATCCTAAGGCGACACTCTTCCCCATAATTAAGTGAAGTTGGCCCATTCAAATATTTTATTTTGTCTTTATGGGTATATTTGCGAAGGCAACGCATAAATTGACGATTTCGCGGAGTTGTAGGCACGCACGATGAACTTGAACAGTCAATAATTTCCGCTGCCCTTTCGTGAAACTGCACACTGTATCCTTGTTCACGTGAAAGCAACTTATTTAAGGCGGGTTTCAACATTCCAAAGCTTTGTTGTAGTAAAGCTATGTTTGAGTTCAACGAACGACCATCAAGTAACTAAGTAGGTCTGTCTCGTAAACATCATCACAAGTAAGAATAACATGAGCCTGAATTGTTGGCATGGCCGTGCGATAGCCATGGCAGGAACAGTTTATTGTCTTTAACGAGGTCCTCAAGACCTATTTACAATGACAAAAAGAACAGCCTGAGCTGAAAAGATGAGAAGTCTAGTTTCTGCACACGACACGAGCAGGCTCGCGTTTGGGGATGAGGCAAAAGGTCGACTCATCCAACTGCCTTCAGACGCAGCCCACTGATTTCTTGCGTATGCTGGGAGAGGAGACGAAAAATTCTCCTTCTGCGATTTCAACAGGCAGGCTTGCACGGACGCCATGTGGCTGATTGCTAACGAAGGCGGCTGCTTCTGCAAGCACTGATTACTCGTGCCAGGTGAATGAAACGTGTAGGGAGACTAATTAGCAACTTTGTTAACACGCTTGTCTCAAACAAGTTGGGTAGGATGTGTAATTAATGGAAACGCAGGCCACACTACCCAAGACAACGCGCGTGTCACGCTCCACACAGCGTGTTTTCGGACGTCCATTTTTCGACACTTCAGCTCTGGAAATCTTCAGCTCCGGAAATTAGCGCTTACTAATAACCGAAACAATTAACCATTTCCTGGCATAGAGCCAAGGGCAACATAGCATTAGTGAACGTCTATTTATTCGGTTTTCTACAACTGTTAGACATCCATGCTTGTCGTACAATTGTTTTAATAAATTATCGTTAAAGATAATGTCTTGTCGAAGAAACCATGACCGCAACGTCCCTCTCGAAAATAACGTTTGAGGACAGCTATAAAGAGACAGTTTTTCTAAGCTTCCTATCATTTATGTCTTATTAGTAAAACACCTCAGAATTAACTGCTAGCACGACCACTTTGAAATACCTTGTAAAGCCAGAACATCAACTTAAGCGTGTCACATACTTCGCATCGCGCTTCAAACGAAGGTTTAGTAGACCTTCCATATAAAAAAAGGCATTTAAATACCACTTCAGATAACACATTATTTCTATTGCATAGGGTCTGGAAGAGCTAATAAATTGTCATACAAAAGTGCGCCCCAGCTGAAGAAAGTGGTTCTGATTCTGATTGCACGGTTTAACGCGCCGACGCAGCGCAGGCGATGAGGCGCGCCGTAGTGGAGGGCTCCGGATTAATTTTGACCACCTGGGGATCTTTAACGTGCGCCGAAATCTCGTACACACGGGCGTTTTTGCTTTTCGCCTCCATCAGAAAAGCGGCCGCCGCGGCCGGGAATCGAACCCGCAACCTTGTGTGAAGAAAGTGGTTAGTGAGGATGTTGTTTTTACGGTTCCCGAGTAAAGCCAACTGGAAAATTCAAAGTTTACACACAGCGACAGACGATAACGGCGATATCAGTGTGAGTGCTCAATGTACACCCATGAGCAAAAGTTTACGGACCAGAAAAAAAGCAATTTTAGGTTTTTTCTCTTCCGGTAGCAGCCCCAAAAACTTCCGAGTGCATGCTAGATGTTGTATAGTTACTGGAGTAAAGAAAAATACCGGACATAGTACCCCGGGCTGCCGTGCGGCAGAGAATTAACCCAACGTTGTTGCTTTCGTGGTCCGTAAACTTTTGCCCTTGTGTGTACATGACTCTAACTGCGCACAAAAAAAAAAAAAAAAAAACGGGACCAGGGATGAGAACACACACAACGCTCCGATAAATTGTGGTGCTGTAATAGTTTGTGGAGTGGTGTTATTTTAACAACGACAATGTACAGTACGGTGGAAATGACTACAAAAGTCGTAACATAATGTTTTCTCGCATAGCCCGGTACAGCTCACTCGTTTTACGAATGAATATCTTGTGCTCAGATCCCACTACCACTGATAACTAAATATTATTTTGATGACAGTTGGGCGGTTTAGGAACTGATAGCAGGGGTCCTAAGATATGACTTTGAATATTTTTATACGAACGCCAGACTTTGGTCTTTGTCAAGCACGCGTAGGCGCTATAAGATGCCTACACTTCTGCATTGTGAAATTGAAGCGCTGTTGATTTAAAAGTTGCACCTCAAGAAAAGATAAGAGGACTTTCGGCGAGTGGCATTAAAAGTGCTCTATTATTTAACGAGATCTGACAAAATCTTGCATCGAAAATAAATAGTTGTCTTGTGAAAATGCCGCTTGGCCATAACGAAGAGCCCAATCAATACCTCATGGCTTTTTTTTTTCAACCTATTTTCTACTTCAGAGCCACCCGATGGTCCGACAGGAGTGAGCGTGACAAACTACACGAGTCGATCAGCGACACTGCAGTGGCAGACGCCGTACAATGGGAACAGCCCCATCACTCGCTACATCTTGCAACACAAGCTGCAAAAAGGTGAGCATACCGATCACCCACCGGAAGAACGATCACCTGCATCCTACACATTAGAAGCACGCACCCATTTATTCTGTGCTTATTTGCGAGGAGGAATAAAACAACACGTGCTTTCCTGTGAGTAGCCAAAGCTTGCGGAATTTTATGCAATTATTACACCATCTTTAAAAATAAAATTCCAGCTCACGACGGAAAGTTTCATAGAAGCAGTGTTTTTTTTTTGTTATTTTGAAATTATGACAAAGGATAAACCCTGTAAGTAGCTTTACTCTTCCCAAGATTACGAACAAGAAAATTTTAATTTCGCATTCCTTGAAAGTGCAAAAAGCAGCATTTGATTCTCTGAGTTTGTAGCTGTATCTTTTCTAATCCGTAGCTTTTTTGGCGAGCAATCTGCGGTTTTGAGGGTTCAGCCCGGACTTTTGTACGTATTTTTACGCGCTGTGAAAAACCACTGGCGCCATCTAGGTGACTTTTAAAACCACCGATGAAGACACACCATATACAGAAAAATTATTCCAAATTACTTCGAATGCAAAGAAAGAGCCTTTAGGGAATTATCTGCAGAGGTTATAGACAGTGTACGTTACAATGATACATTATTACGGCCACGAAAGCGCTCTAAATGGGGCTTGCTCCAAGAGCATTCCGGTAGGGTGCCCACTTCCGATGGAACTTCCCTCCCAATCTCAGTGACTAGTTGAGTCCCTTCGCCATACTAAATCGTCTAATTATCGGTATACAGGTATGTCTATGCTCTTTGTTGAAATGTGCAAACGCAATTTTTGCAAGGCACACTCGCTGATGCCCATTCCCCCTAAAGTGGCTAATTTCGAAATTCCACACAGTTTCAGAACAGCTTTTCTCATTCGTGTATTTCTCTGCCGCATTTAATATTCGCGAAAAGGCGCGGCGCGGAAAAAAAGGCGTATTTCAATACCCGGAAAATGCGGTTTAGTGAACATAAATCTTCCTTACGTGCTTATTCTACTATAAAAGATGGTTAACCAAAAAAAAATGTGTCCTTTCCGCCCCGAAGGTGTGTGAGGCGCTATGAGGCCTCAAATGCGCTACGAAGCCCAAAACTTGGTTTATGACTCCCGCCCCAGTGGAGGGCTGTAGATTTACTTATACCACCTGGGGAGATTTAACAAGATCTGAAATCTCGGCACACGGTCGTTTTCGTTTTGGCGCCATCATAAAAATGGTCGTTGAGGCTGGGATTGAATCTACTTTCCTTGGCCTAGCGGCATGCACAACCAAGCGACTGAGCCACCGTGACTGGCAAGAAAGCTGGTATGCCAAGAATCGTACGAGCATCATTAATTATTTAATCAATGGTTTGTGCTACAGCGGGCCATCCGTTTAAGTAAAGTATGCCTACTTTTCAGTGTTTCACGGCGAATTTCCTAGAGGTTGATGGGCTGGTGAATCTCGCGCGCAGATCCGACTGCAGCAGTACGAGTTAACGCAAGCATTAATCCGCAGGAAAAAATATTTCCTGCTGTGGTCAGCCTAAGCAAGAATTATGCCCAAGCACTGAAACACTCGAACATGAAAGATTTGCAGGTGATTAGGTTTTCAATAAAAGACCGATTGCCAGCTAGGCGTGCAGTTACTTCATTGCACACGCGTAAAGGAATGTACCACGCAAGAAAATACGAGGGACAGTAAGGATGCACCAGTAAGGATGCAACAGTGAGGATGTGTATCCTTATTGTCCCTCGTATTTTGTTGCGCTGTACATCCCCTTAACTATGATCGACCAACCAGCCCAACATCGAACACACGAAAAATGTAGAGATTGTGTACTTTGTCATATTGGCGCGGATTGGGGTTGTTTCTGTGCCAAATGGGCTCTATGAGGGTTTTAAGTATGTTGTATTAGCACAGGGATACAATAAAGTAGTTATACGCCATAACCATGTCTCCCAATGGCAGAAGTGATGGCTTCCCTCTTTCTGTAAAGTCCATACCAAATTGTCAACATTTATATGTTATAGCTCTTGAGTTTCCTTTTTCAGTACAGAAAACACCAACATCATCGTTACCGTAAAAAAGGTAAAAAACCGAGAGCATATTCCTTCTTCCCGAACGCCGACAGAACACGGTACCGATGCCGGATCACTGACCAGCAAGTCAATAAACATGAGACATGGGAAATTTATTCCCAGCATCTCCTAGCTATGGTTCGGAGGGAGAAAAAACAAGACGATCGAATGGTGTTATAGCGCGTAGACATTTGCATGTGTTGTGATAAACGAGCTCTGAAAAATATCCGTCGTAAGACCAGAGGGTTGATAAGCAGGTTATTGATCTCCCTATGGAATCATATCGGGATCGTAATGGAATCGATGCCCGCTGCCAGTTTCCCCGGCCTCAAAGAATAAAACGAAACACTTTACTTCCGCTTTAAGCAGAGCTGCGATAAAGGGAAACCAAGCGGGTTTTTTTACGTGATGTGGGTTATCAGTATTTCCCCACAAAATTACAAGGTACGTCATTGCCTTGATAAAAAATGAGGGTAAAGGACTTTATATGCTAGGACTGAAATCCGAAGCATTTGACGCCGTTGGTGACATGGGCACTAAGTTCCCGATGCTGCCGTGGCGGTGAAGGCTCCAGATACTCAGTGACCCCCGACGGTTTCCGGTACCTCTCCTCGTGCAGAGTCCTGGAGCGGTCCTGTGTCCCAGCTGGTGGTACCCGGTTCAGAGACCCAGGCGAGCGTTCGCGGTCTCCAGCCGGTCACCAAGTACGCGTTGCGCATCGTAGCTGAGAACGCGCTGGGACCTGGCGTGCCCAGCAATGACACGCTGGTCACTACTCAAGAGGAAGGTGGGAATTCTCCTTTCCTATTTTATGTCGCCACTTCAGACTGCGAGCAAGAGAACGGAAATATAAGGAGTCGCTGGCGACGGCAAGGGAAACTTATTTTTTTTAGCCTTGGTACGGGAGATTTATTTTTTGTACCCTTATAACATCCTAGAAGGATCAGCGAGAAATAAAACACAAGGGTATCTGAAGGTGAATGCACAATTTCTAGATTTCAGTACGCTTACAAAAGTATTTCCCCGATTCTTCATTTTTCCCGACGAAATGCAGAAAAAAATATTTCTGTTTTTTACCCGCTGTCCGGAACGTTAGTGGAAGCAAAGCCCACCTAGTGCAAATTTCTCGGAAACTACAGAGGGCAAACAGTACTTTCTTGATAATCGAATAGCATATTTTAATGAGCATTAGACAACCCATGGAAATGAAGTTTGATTTCTAGGCCAAGTCTGTGGCGAAATCGCATCCTTTTTGGAGACACAAATGGAGTGTATTATTTTTGCGTCCATGACATTCATCTCGAACTCGTCTCTTTTGTCTAAGGTCATGCCCTCCTTGCCCCCTCCCCCCCCCCCCTTTCTCTGTCTCTTTTTTTTACGCACAGCACCCACTGGCGCGCCATCTTCCCTGACCGTTCATACAACCGGTTCACAGTCTCTCAAAGTGTCTTGGAAGGTGGGTACCACTAAGTGCGGGTCAGAGTATTATTTCCGTGGTTCGCGGTTACAGGATAAGCCTGCGTTGAGACTGAAAGCTCCAAACCATGGAGTAAATTGAAGTTCAGGAAGTATTGAGGATGTTACGACAATAATTGGAACACTAAATTTTTTTCCTGAGCGAACCGCTGGTCGGTTCACGCTCGAACTTCACACGAATGTCGCATTTTGTGGTCTATTTTGTTTGACACGGAGAACAACGACGGTACTTACCTGTTCATTCTGAAAAGAAATAAACACCATTTTCGCCTATGAGAAAATGGCGGCCGATTTGGACGCGCGAGCCAATGGAAGCTGATCTTGGAACGACGGCGCCACCTGGGGTATGCAGAGCGAAACGGACGACGGGATTCACGCTCCTTCCACCTAAGGAAGGAGCCAAATGGGATAGCCGACTATCAGAAAATCTGAAAGCAGGTATTCTGATCGTCCGCTACCTCATCCGGCTCCTTTCACGGTTGCAAGCCGCCAAATGAGGTAGCTGACGATCGAAAAATGTGAAAGCGGGTAGGGAAACAAATCGAACGTTTGTTTCCCACGATTAACCATGAGAATATTTTATTATGATTGGTATCAGCTGTTAAGCAACTGTTTGTGATCATCGTAGAATAGGAACGAAGGAGATTTTCTGATCGTCTGCTACCCCATTTGGCTCGTTCCTGCCGTGGATCCCCATCGTCTGTTTCACTCTGTATACCCCAGGTGGCGCCATCGTTCTAAGATCAGCTTGCACTAGCTCGTACGTCCAAATCGGCCGCCATTGTACCACAGGCGAAAATTGTTTCTATTTATTTACAGAATAAACAGGTAAGTACCATCGTTGTTTCCGGTCTCAAACAAAATAGACCACAAAATGCGACGTTCGTGTGAAGTGTGAGCGCGAACCAAGCAGCGGTTCAATCAGGAAAAAAAAAAATAAAGTGTTCCAATTATCGGCGTAACACCCTGTATATGTCGGTTAAAAGTGAACCTTACCTGGGTAAAATTTTTAGGTTACCAGGATTCTCATACGGTTTTTTGAGGCGCAATTGCGTTGAGCGATCCCACAAATAAAATAAAAGAAAGACAGAAAACAGGAATGCCCAAGCACCCTATGTCTTTTTCGAAGTTTGACTCTGTTTTATTGGATTTGGTCTTACGTAATGTGTGGTCCTACGTAAGGGGCGCCATTCAGCACGCTTCTGCTAAAAATAAATGCCATGAGGCCACGGGTCCGACTGGCCGCCTTGAAGGCTTGCTTTTTTGGTGCAGGAAAAAAAAAAAAATAACGCCCTCGTGTCAAGTTTTACGTATGCTGAAGGTACCCTGGTCGTCTAAATTGATTCGAAGCCTTCCATTACGGCAGGCCTAAAAACCCGGCTGTTGGTACGCCAAGTGCAACCATAATTTTAACTCTAAAATAGAAACAAACGCTTTAATCTTCACGGGTGTTATTAGTGCAAAAGAAATTAAATGGCTCATCCAGCGTAAAAGCCTGGACAATACGATGCGTAGTAACGCTGTGGCTTTTTCTTTTTTTTTATCTGTGACTTTGACCGACAGTCTCTAAGCTCCAGCAGAAGGACAGAGATAATTTTACTAGGTTAGAAACCTACCGATGTAGTCTTAAACCAAAGTAGCTTTTAACGGGCTAGAGTTAGAAAAAAAGGAACTCAGATGACTAGATGACATAATCTATTCGAATAGCACAGGATCGTAGTCGTCGGACGTCTATGGCAGAGGACTTCGTCCTGCAGGCGACATAAGCTGACGATGATTGTGTTGAGCGCCATGTTAAAAGAGTTTTAAGCTGCACTTCGTTACAACTTTCTTTGGGCCTTTTTTGACGCGCTTGCTACAGCGTTATAGCGGCATTGATTGACGTTTTAGGAATATCGCGTCAGATGTAATAAGCTGCCTGCGAGGCCCTTCATCATGACACTTGTAAAAGCACAGTACAAATAAAACCACCATAGTACGTCAAAACGTCAATGGTGGGGTACTATCCTTACGGGGTATCTCTTCTGCGTTCTTAGTACATAACGATTGGCTTGTGAACTGAAATAAGTTTTTTAAAAGGACCCTGCAACACTTTTTTCACCTTTTTTGAAATCCTAAATGCTTGCAGAACTCAGTCACCCAACACACCCGGTACTTAAATTAGGGGGTCGCAAAGTACCTCACTGCTCTATGACCATCAGATAACTTGTAAACTCCCTCAAAAGATTTTTCTCTCTTTCCCGGTCTTGACGTTCTTCGACAGCTCGAATTACGTCACTAAGGACATGTAGCGGCTGTTTCCCGGTTTTCCTTCAGCAATGAACGCTTCTCGATAACAACTTTAAAAAAGCCACAAAAACAAAGCAGAAATGGAAGGCGTATCTGTTGCGACGAGCAAATCACGCAGTGCCGCTCCGTGCTGGCGATAACTATTGCTTTTGCAGTGGTTCCGGACGCGAAGGAAAGAGTGAAAGCGCTTATAGAAAGTGCTGCAGGGTCCCTTTATAACATTGATCTATTCCTCTGATTCGTTGCCGCTCCTGGTGAAGGCAGCACGCCTTTTTTTAGTCGTCAACTTGTACTTTCCGCCTCGCACCCTTTCCTTCGCGAGCGTTCCTCGCACAATTATTCGTGCAAAGCTGCAGTCTGTGTGGTTGGCATTGCACAAGGGAGGGCCTATAACCCATCCGTTCCCCTACGTCGTACTCTGGCGGCATTATATATGAATGAGGTGTGCTTTGTGTGACAGAATAATTACATGAACTACTGCTGCCGTTCTTTTAATGTCTCATATTTTGACGTCGTATAGTTCTCGAACAATCTTCTGTGGCCTGACGCAGAGAAATAAGGGATCGAACATGCTGAGCCGATGCCGCATTACTGATTCTTATTAGGGGCGCCGCGATTTGACGGCGCCAATTTTGTTCCTGACCCAGCCCGGGATCAGAACGGGCGCTTCACGCAATTTTATGGCTGAGGAAAAATTTGTGCCCCGGATTTTGTCTTCGTAATCTTTCGCACGGCTTTCCTTGTGTACGTTTCGTGGGGTTCCTGGAGAACTCTCATTATACGACTTTTATGAGCAAATTTGCGGAAGCGACCGCTTGCAATAACGAGCGATGGCTTTTGGGAAGCTTCTTTCCTCCCGGACACGTACATTATTGAGAAAGATTTGCGTTAATGAGTTTTAAATCTTCCAGGCAAGCCTAAGCCGATCAAAATATTTCCACCTTTTTTTGTGTGCGTGTTCGTTTGTAGCTTGTGTCCTTGTTCCAGACGGGCTTCCTATCACAACGCACGCCATTCTGCTGCACTGTTTTTTTTTTTGGTGCATTCATGCCGTCTCTCCCAGAGGTTATTAGCAATCTGCCTCGCATAAATTCCCATGAATTAAGCAGAATGCTCATTGTGTTAAGTTTATGTTTCTCTTTTGGCTGCAGAGGGTTACATTTTCGCTGTTTACATTGCTGGGATAACGACCGTCATCCGTTTTGTCCCAAAATAAGCCCAAGCTTCTTGCCTTGTTTCTAAGAGCACGTAATATCCCGTAATGACGTCTAATTTGATGTGAACTACGTCCTGGTGGCAAAGAGGCATTAAATATTTTATGCTCCACAACGATAAATATTAAAGTTTCATTCATAGCTGTCGCCTGAATGGGTGCTAAATCTTTTCGATGAAGATGGATTATCTCGCACGCACTGGGAAATAAAAGTGCACGCGAGACTTCATGACTACTTTTAGATTTCAGAAAACATACGCGCGAACTTTCGATCGCAATAAAAATATAATTAATACGTTAGTAATATTGAATTTTACTAAGGCGATTATCCCAATTGATGCGCGTATATATTTTCAATCCAGAATAGATAATCTTGGACCATGAGTATACACAAAGCTACTTTCAACGAGCGTTTAACTTCGCAATACGGACGCACGTTTAAGAACATCATTGCACGAAACAGAGCATACGCTTTGGCTAGTCGTTATTTTTTACAGCGAAGCTGTCTACGGCCACTCTCTGAATTTTTGCTTCCACGGACAGAATGACGTAGACAAGATGTTCTTTAAATCTTTGATTAAGGGAATGCGCGAAAACCTACAACAGTTATAAGATTTTTCAGTGTGTTTTCAAGAACCCGAGTGCAGTTTGCGAGAACTGAATGGTGCTTTTCAATGATATAAATCCTCTTTCCCCCTTTTTTTCATTCCCCCTTTCCACCGTTCCCCCACCAAGGCGTCTTGTGTTTTTCTCATTAAAGCCGCCTATCATTCAATCAATCTTGCGGAAAAGCCAACTTTGTGGTTGCTCTGACCCTATTGTAGGTATCCTGAAAAACACCTTACTGAAATTGGCTGTTAGGACGACTCTAATTGCAAACAAACAAATTACGGACAAACTTGTTTTGTTTCGTGCATTCTCTTTACTCTTCCTCTTATAGTGGAAGGGAGGGGACTTTTGTTTGCTATCAATAATGCTAAGAGGTGAAGGGGCATGAGGAAATTTAACGATATACGTAAATTGAAACCCCTTTTTGATAAAGAGGTCACGAAGGAGCAGGAAAGAATCATCCTCTGATTACAGACGAGTACGTTCCCACACCCGACAAAAGCCCACTTCATAGCCCACTTCATAGCCTCTAACCTACGCTACCCGCTTTGTCGCTTTTCCGAGTATACGCGAGTATACCACGTCTCATAAGCGTGCAGAGTGAACCCCAAACTGGAGCCGATACAGACCCCTTTCTGTGTGCAGTGGTAGGCAGTGCTGTCGAGCTCCAACGTGAAAGAGCAGCTTCAGCTGGTGAAGAAGGCCGTCGCAGCGGGTAAATCTGAGGACTCCACCCCTGTGTGTTGATTAGAGCAAATGTTTATTCTCTCTATTTATCGGCAGACTCCTCAGCGACAATATTGCTAATCATCTGGAAGCACTTCTTATCAGCCTTGTCGTCCCACTGCTCCTCCCTGACCTCGTATAACGACGCGCGTAAATGCGACAACACCTGTGGAATGGCCGAATATTGAACCCTAACCCCGTGTCCCGGTCTCCTGCGTGCCCAGGCGCCCAACAAGGAGCAGCAGCACGGCCCCATCCTGGGATACCGCGTGGGCTACCGGGTGGCCCACTCGGACGACAGCTTCCAGTTCAAGCAGGTCGAGGCGCGCCGCGGGGCTGCGGCAGCCTCCTCCCTGTCCGCGGGGCATCACCAGGAAGACGAGGAGGGCGCTGCCGGAGGAGGAGGAGAAGGAGGAGGAGGAGACAAGGAGGGAAACCAGGAGGCCTTCGAGACGACGTACCTGACGAACCTCCGCCGCCTCACCAAGTACGGCATCGTCGTGCAGGCCTACAACGGTGCCGGCACCGGACCCGCCTCGGATGAGGTCATCGCCACCACTCTCGAAACAGGTGCGCCCGGGTTGCCTATTGCACCCCTTGTTTCTGCATGCGTAATTACGACGGGGAAACCACAGGAATATTCCACGCGACCGGCTGTTATTGCTGAGCTGAACGCCAAACATTGTTCGATAACACTAACAGAACAGTTTTCAGGGACGGCAATAGCTTGTTCACGCTCATTTGTAGCGCCTTCTAATGTTCTAATGGCAAACTGCATAACTGTGCATCGATCCGGATAAGCCACATAGGCCGCATCTTGTAGTTTATCGTTTAAGGACATGGAGGCTCAGTGCAGCAGCCTGGCGCACTCGCCTAACGAATTCGTTCTCGTAAATGACCATGGGTCGTCGCTAACAAGCGAGGCAAGGCGCGGTACGATGAGAAAAAAGGGAGAAAATGCTTGTCGATTTTTTGATTTCCTACAAAAAATATTCGTTTAAGGTACACGTCACCAATGTTATATCCAAACAGCTGGCACCATGACTCATTGCGTGGTTTTATCGTGCACAGCACTTTTGTTGCAGGTAGGATGTGGTCGATGAAGCAGATAGTGACGGCCTCTTCCCCCATGAAACATACATGCCTCAGTGGCATCCTGTGGCACCAAGCCCGCAGAGAATGCTGCAGGAAGTCTATGCAAAATTGATTTTTAGACACAGGGCGTATTCCCAATTTTTCATAATCACTGTACTTCTCTCTCTTTTTGAGGAACGCTCATCCGCATGAAAGCCCCGTGTTGACCTAGTAGTACGTGACACGTGCCAAACAAATAACCCTCTCGGAGAATCTCGGTGAGAGCATTAGCCATGCCACGTGCTGCCGCAGTGCCGATTTAATGGCCCGGGTCTTTTCCGGGACACGAATACGCCGGCTAATGCAAACCCGGCAGCGCATTTCATTATTTTTTTCTCCCACCATTAGAAAGTGAAACCTAACATTGATGTTGATGCAGTGAAACTTGGACAATTTCTTGAATCCAGCACGGCACAGTTCTCGCAATGCATGCACCAGTCACGCCATTCGCTTTGTCGATCTGTCCCGAATCAATGCATAGCACTGTGTTCCCAGTACTAATCCTGTAGTGCACACGTGAAACATTTAGGGCAACTTTTTTTTCTCCCCGCTTATGAAGCGGATTGTCAGACCTTGCGTTTAAGCTAACAGCATGAAAAATGATACATGCGCTGCTAGCTACCGAATAAATCTACACCAACTTACTCCACTGGCGACTCCACTATTGCAAAGCTTCAGTAGCGAGTTGTAGCTGACCGTTTTTCGCGGTCCGCTCCGCTGCGATAGCTAGCGGGAGTGCCATTGCTCATGCGTGGCGCGCCTGGCCGTGAACGGCATTGGCTCCGGTTTCGCTAAGCGAGCCGCCGGTACCGGAGCGGACCGTCGAAGACGGTCAGCTACAACTCTCTTATTTCTTTTTCACAAAAGTTCTACACGCTCGTCAACCGGCGCGATTTTATTCGATACAAAACGAACGAAAAAAAGTAGGATGAATATATGCGCAGCTACCAAAACTTTTGCCGCTAGCACTGGTATCACTCCAGCACACATTTCCCTTAGGTATGTCAGTCAGGAATTTACGCTCTTCGCTCTTCGAGTTCTATTGTAACCTCGCGGTTCATAGGTAAGACAAGAACGGAGAGCACCAAATTTCTCGGAGAGTTGTGGGCCACAACTATGCTTGGTTATTTATTTATTTATTTATTTATTTATTTATTTATTTATTTATTTATTTATTTATTTATTTATTTATTTATTTATTTATTTATTTATTTATTTATTTATTTATTTATTTATTTATTTATTTATTTATTTATTTATTTATTTATTTATTTATTTATTTATTTATTTATTTATTTATTTATTTATTTATTTATTTATTTATTTATTTATTTATTTATTTATTTATTTATTTATTTATTTATTTATTTATTTATTTATTTATTTATTTATTTATTTATTTATTTATTTATTTATTTATTTATTTATTTATTTATTTATTTATTTATTTATTTATTTATTTATTTATTTATTTATTTATTTATTTATTTATTTATTTATTTATTTATTTATTTATTTATTTATTTATTTATTTATTTATTTATTTATTTATTTATTTATTTATTTATTTATTTATTTATTTATTTATTTATTTATTTATTTATTTATTTATTTATTTATTTATTTATTTATTTATTTATCTATCAAATAGTGCCAGTCCCTTTTTGACACCGAGGAAATGGGGCATATAGAAGCCTATCCATATACATAGAAAGGTACTAAGCTCACGGACATGTTTGCGAAAGAGAGTCAGGGAATTAATAAATATATTTTAGTATTCAGATTACTGGTTGTACAAACAGTGCACCCGGAAAAGGGGGCACAAGCCCCGGATAGTTTATTATTATTATTATTATATTAATATTAGTTATTAGCATATTACTTAAAAATAGAGGTGCAACATCAACCCGAGAGCGGGCTATTTTAAAGCTTGACCGAGACCTCATTTCCGGAGCCTCGTAAAAAGTTCACGTTGTAGCACAAAAGTCTGGCTTTAGTCCGGTTTAACCGACTTTGGGAGATTGTTTAACATGCCCGGCTGCTATTTGCTGCGCTTCATATGCAGATACCGAATCTAATGTATGATCAAAAAATAATTCCAGGATTGGTCTAACGCATACATTGTTTGGGTTATGCGCTTTTGCGTTGCTGGAACACCCAACGCTACAAGATATTTTGTGAGCGATATATTTCGCCAAGCAACGCATTTTCGCCCGGAGAACGCACGAGTTCAGAAACGAAATGACCGTAGATATTTTACTGCCCTTGTACTGGGCAGTGTAACGACTTCTTGCAAACAAAATCAGTACATGAGCCACACCCGTGATACACGAGCCTTATACGCTGTCGAAGGCAACTCTTGCAAAGCGGAGAAGTTTTAAAGCCGGTTTTATCGAACACAGCGATCGACAACCGCACTGGTTTCGAAAGCCTTTAAATGAAAGTTTTAAGAGGTAACTTCGTCTCTGGGAAAATGCGGCTACGTGGTAATGTTCAAAAGAGCGTCTATAACGTCAGTACCGGGGCTGCTCGTTACGCTAGCACCTTCTTGCGCACAAGCGAAGCCAAACTTACTGTCATCACGCGCTGTTGCAGATGAGCCTCGTAGCCCCGTAAAACCCCAGCGTTTAAACGCTTTTGTGTTCGGGGATATACGAAACCGCATGCTATATAACTTGATCTCTGGCGAGAATTGCGGACACGTGTTGAAAAATGGCAAGTTCAACCGATTTCATTCATCCATTTAAGAAAGCAGATTAAACATACCGTATTTTATGGGCAATGAATGCGCATGATTTGCTCGAACTCTGGTTGGGGTCAGTATACACTGGCATTCTGATAAAAAAATACGAGAAATAACCCTGCGCACGTCAAAAAAAGTGATGGTTCTGTCTTTATAATAAAAGTGCTTGCAATTAAAATGACAGCTAGCATCTAACGTGCTGACGTGGTACTCTCCTCTCACGGTATCGGAGGCTTCAAAGGTGGAGAGCTGGTATATGTGACGACTTCCGCTTGTCGTTAGCGCTGATGAAAAAAAAGGGGCGAAAGAGTTGCTGATTATCTCGGTGCAACCGCGCGTAGCGGGAGTAGAAAACTGCGGCACTCCGTCAGGTGACACCAGGTCGTTAAGCGCACTTCGGAATGCGTGATAGATGTTTACACAGCACTTGCGTTCTGTTTTTGAGTTCAGTATTTTTTTCCCCCTGTGAAGTCAGCCTATATTTCTTCTGTGCAATTTTTTGCCCTTTCAAAGCATACTTTAGATGACTCAGAAAGTGAGCGCAAGCGCGGGTCTCTAGGAGCATGGGCGTCGAGAATTTTTCTGTCACTCTTTTTGCCAATATTTACCGTTCGTTTTAAACAAAAAAAGGCAAAAAATAAAGGAAACACCACTGCGCGGGACGTAAAAAAGGCGAATGGTCGTTAGCATCCTCAGTTTTTATGCGTCGTAATCAGCGACCCGAAAGACGGTTCAGCTGGCGCCGTACAAAATAAAATGCAGCTCGCGACGAGGAGGAGCCGAAATGCGCGCCCGAATGCTCTGGCATTTTGCATATTCGCAGCGTCGCTTCGCGTTACTGCGGTGCCCGAAAACGCGGGCGCCGTAGTTTGAGGCGGGTCAACGATGATGGGCTCGACAGCAGTCTGCGACGGTTCTCGACATGGCGAGCGATTTCATCTTTTGCACAGCATAACGAACGCACACACTTCAAGGGCGAGGGAGTAGTCTTCAAAACGCATCTAACGCTGGTCGGAACGCCCTATTTTGGGCACGCTTTGCAGAAGAAAAAAAAGAATTCTAAAGTTAGTGATAGGACTAAGCCGGGAATAACGATGGCGTCACTGTAGTGCCTCGAATAGAACAAAAATAATCTCGGTTTACGGCACCGGAAAAAAAATATCAACTTGCAATTGTGTGTTTACATTCAAGTCTCGGTTAAAGTGGTATCGACTTTAGTTTTTTTTTTTTAAAGCTCTAATTATTTAAAGAAAAAAAATCAGTGCTCTTCCCCTCTGTAAGGAAGGATATATCCAGCGAAGCTGAGCGCAGCCCAATGAGTGCACGAAAAAAAAACACGTTTGTTTGAATTTGCGATTAAATATACTTCCTCGCTAATTAGCTGAATTAAGCTTAGATGGACTCGAGCTTTATTCTTGCGAACAAGCATGGGGCTGTCCCTTTTCCCCCCGCGTCGGTGTCGTAGGCATATTTGATATTCACCTGAAATGCCGGCGAAAGTCCGAGCTTCGAATCCCGGACCTCAGCTAACGTTTATTCAACTGCAAAGTTTGCAGGGGGAGATGTATAGCTTTCCTTTCTTGCCAGCTGTCCGCATTTCAGCTGAATGTCATTTTTAATGGAATAGCTTACTCCACCTTGCATTATTCCCTAAAATGGTCGTCCAGACGTGGGCCCTCACTTCGAGTTATGGACTAATTCAATTTCTCTACGCAAAAGTCTAGCCTCCTTACTCGCTCAATTGGTAGACTTGCTGAGGGGATAGGTGATTGTCCGGGGTTCGAAGCTGGAACCGGGTGAATATTTCTTGAACTGCGAGTTTCTAAGCAAGCTGTATAACTTCCCCTTGCAGCCGCACGGAGGCACTTTGGGCTGATGGCAAATTTTGTCTAAGCGGAAGCTTACTCCATTTTGGTGATTTCCCATAAACTGGTCGTCACCAACTCTGTGTTTCTCTTTTTCTCTCTCCTCACTTCTACTCCGCATTTCTTGTGAGCATAAGAACACTTCAAACCTGTGGGTACGGGGCATAGTCATGAACTGCAAATATCTAATAAGCAGCGCAGTTATGGTAACAGCATCAAGAAACACTATGCTTAGCATACGTGATAAAAGTGAAAATTCGCATGTAAAAAAGCGATAAATTCGCATGTATTCTATATCAGTTACTTCAATTCAATTGTATTTCAACACCTGCGATGTTTGCGGCATAGACAAAACGCCATATAGGAGCTTGACTGGGTCCAGGCTCACTACATGGCCCACTACGTGAGTCCTACAAACGGCACGTACACCTCTCGCAGAGACATTTTATAATTATTTTTACAACATCCGGTGCACACAGAAGATAAATGATAGCCAATTTTTCATACAAAACAAAAATAAAGCATATAATCACTCTGAGCTAACAAAAGCTTCAGAAAACATAATTATAAAGAGCTAAATACCGAACACTTGATAAACAACACATCATTACGGAAGTGTCAATTTTAGAAACAACACAAAACGCACACAGTCGCTTGAAAACGCACAATACCGAGAAAAAAAGGAGATAAAAGACAGTAGAGATGTACAGCACAATATTACAAAATCAACCAATCAAAAGAACATGTTCCGCGAGGTATTAAACGACACAATAAAAATGTTCACGTCTTCTACAAGAGAAACATCGTTAAGCATAGATGGCAAACAAATTTTAGACATTTGTTTTCCGCAATTTACTCGATCATTCGTAAAGCTTTCGTGCGGACCGTCGGGAAAAGCCGGATAACTCGTGAAATACATGAGAAAAGAGCCGTGAGGCTCTGTTATGCAGGTAGCAGCCTGTGCTTACACAACTCGAGACTAACCCTGTGCCAGGAAAGCAGAGGACCGCCACGGAAGAACGGAATCTGCAGTCTCTATCCGCGTCCATTATTAGAAATTACTACCGCATAGCTGAGGAATCGATGTCAGACCACGGAATGGGGACCGAGCCCTGCGGTATATATAGCAATAAAAACGGCAGCGTAAAAAGTAATAACAAGAGATGCGGCGAAAAGGCAAAGCGAGTCTGTTGGGGTTTACGCGATCCATTTCCTGTGGCAGAATGTGGTGCTCCTCGCGCTTCATCCAGTGTATCTGTCCCGCATGGCTTCCTAGCGGCTTCCTTTATTCCCCTGTCTGCCCGCACGACCTGCCTCGAACTTTTCTTTTTTTTTTTCTTCCGGCAGCGTGCTAAGTTCTCTTTCTCCAGTTCTGCCTGAGACTGGCGGAGAAAAGCGGGATACGGAAGTGAAGGAAGCGAGGCAAGAAATGCTGAGCTCCCCCTGACACCTGTGACAGGACGTTACGGGCCACGGCGGGCGCATCATTCCGACTGCGATCGCCACAGGGGCAAGCAAGGAAATAAAGTCGCGTTGGAGCGGCACTGAACGTCACGAGAAAAAGTCAGCGAGACGCTGCGATAAAGGAGCGGATTTTGTTTCCAAGCCATTGGTGCCTAAATGAACATGTCACTCAGACGCGCGCTTCCGCGTATATAACAAAAACGCGAGAGCGAATGACTGCGTTCCTCGTGGGGATGAAGCCAAGCATTTTTTTCGCGATCACAGAGCGGAGCGTAGACGAAATGCTACCTCACCAAGCCGGAAATGAACAGCGGAATCGCTCTCCTGCTTCCCAGAAGCCGTTTGAGCGTGACAACTTCCGCCCAGGAAGATCAAATATTGGGATCGCAAATGAAACGTTTCGCATTTAAAGGACCACAGAACATCTATGCGGGAATTTTAAATTATGAAGCCATTACGAAAGGCACACAGCGCCGTACACTTGCAATATAAACACACAAAATCTAGTGCAGCTTCTTGGCAACCAGTTGGTCGTTAAAAACGCTGCTAATAGCCTGTCATTGGAGCCCATCATTTTCTCGTGAAAACTAAGCAGCAGTATTTTTTGTCACCAGTGACGAGTGTGGAGACCTGCGTATTTCTGAAAGACCGTTCAAGTATTTTCGTCAGCTAGAATGGCAATGTATTAACTATTAAAAAGCGTACTCAGGACACCCTTCCAGCAATAGGTGATCTTATTGGCTAGCAAGCGATGTAAAGGTGGTCTATACGATAGCCTTGAAATGCACAGATATGAGAGAGAGAGAGAGAGAGAGAGAGAGAGAGAGAGAGAGAGAGAGAGAGAGAGAGAGAGAGAGAGAGAGAGAGAGAGAGAGAGAGAGAGAGAGAGAGAGAGCTCTTTATTAAATACGGAAATGCAGAGAGCTTTGACACCATGCGTTCGTCGACATGCTACTCTACAGGGCAGGGAATGGGGAAAAGATAGTAGGTTTGTAAAAAGAAGGTTAGAAGAGGAAGGGGACAAAAGATATAGGGTCATATAAAGGAGCATTGGATGTAGCGTGAACTGTGCGCACTAAAGGGACCTATAATGTCTCAGCGACGCCAGTATCTTTAAAGTACTCAAATAATGCGTCCACGATTTTCTTTTAAGAGGAGGGAGAATGCCATAGTCCAGATATCTGGCTTTGCGTAATGGGTCAAGGGTGGAGAAATTTCATTTTCTGCTGTAAACGGCTCCTTGCATCGGTGTAACCGGAGCACTCAAGTAGGGCTTGTTATATCCGCAGTTTTTCTCCTTACTTTATGTATGTATCCAGCCGTATGTAAGGGTTAACATATTTGTATTTTGTGCACAGCTTTCAAAATGCGCGCCCCGCGGTTATACATAAGTGGGGAATTAGTGTAGTCCCTGGCATTATACATTTTCTAGCATGATGTCAATTAACTCGATATTTAGATCTTCACTACGATGCGCCAATAACCGAATACTCAATGCTCTGCTTCGTTCTTTTAGAGCAATCTTTCGAATTTTCTGTGTTTTTCTTCTGCCTTCCAGCTCCTCCGACGTCTCCCTCGATCAAGGCCATGCCGCTCTCAGCTACGTCTCTATCAGTCCAGTGGGAAAGGGACCCAAAAGACAAGTCCTCAGTCACGGGTGAGTCTTGAATTGCAAAACTGTTTAAATAGTTCGCAGGTTCTATAAACTTTATCAGGAGGGCCCTGAATGGTATCCCGAATTCTCCGATTTTGCCCATGGCATCGCCGGAGTATTACCTAAGGAATGTGCTCCCGAAGATTGCTAAGGTAGTTACTATTGGCCGAGTTATCGTGAACTAAAACGTGCTACTTATACGGCCTCAGGCTTTCGCGGTTTTTTTTTTTAGGTTGCGAAGCTCTGTTTCTGCTACGACCTCGCCAGGTCGACGTAACACCACTTAGAGACACGTGTCAGAGCCCTTGTTGTTCTAGAATACAGGCAGTCATTAACTCCGCTCGGCAGTACGTCACTCATTTTTAGCACACGACGTGCATGCTCCGCGTGCAACTGTTTGCGTGAGTTCACACGCCTTCTCACATCCACCACGCTTGTGCCTGCGCGTACGTTTTACAGTAGGGGCACCCGATGTTTGGGGGCAAGAAAGGGGGGCCCAAACACAACCCGCTCGCCAACGACCAGTTATGGAGGATTCTCACTAACGACTTGCGGCCTACTTGAGTTTCTGGCATGCGGTGCTGTTGCAGCGAAATGGAGCCCCCGCGGCCAGTTCGAGTTGAGAACTTTAAAGGGGCACTGACACAAAAATTTTGCATCTTGTTTTTTTTGTTGCGATAAGTAGCTAGTGACCTACTTATAACCTGTAGAAACCTCATTTGCTTCAGCGTGCGACGGTTGTTTAATTAGAGGCATTTTCAATGCGGCCAGTCGCAGTTTCGGTTTCAGCGAGTGCCGCGAAACGATGGATTTTGTGGATTTTGTGTGAACAAAGCTGACCACGTGACCGTCGGAGGGATATCACAGAGCAGAGCTGCCGTAGCACTGTCGAATCCGCATCGACGGCAGTTTCTGCCAATGCCCCCACGACTGATCTCGTGAGGCGCTTAATTAAAAAGCGACCGTGGATGTGACGCAGGCGATGCGAGTGCAAATGCTACCGCGCTAAAGAACGACGCGCGACGCTCGAGATGGTGGTGCAAGACGCGCGTTGGGAGCAGCCGGCCGGTCGCCGGCCGGTCTGCCTACAGGTCCGCCTACAGATGTGTTCGGCTTACCACTGCGGCAGATATTCGAGTGCCGCTCTCGTAAGCGGTGCAGATGACAATTTTTAATGCAACCCGCCATCTCATCATTAACTCCTTTCTCATGTAAGCCACCATGGTCGGGACTTGGGGACAATTTCGTGCAGCGGTAACAAGCTATCTCTCGAGCTACCTGCGCCGGCCTGGGCCATGGCCCAGGCCGGCGCAGGTGCACTTCGCGGCCGTGGCCGCCGCCTGCACAGCGACCGTGCGGCTATTTCAGTGGGCTTTTCGTGCCTACGGCGCGTTTTCGCATCCAATGGTAATAAACAGTAATAGAAACAGAGTGCCTGGAATCGCTATAGAACTTTGGTCGCGGCCAGCTGCCCGATGAGCTGACGAAATCACAGTGCCTCCGCCGCCAACGATCGGGTCGTTCGTTCTCGAGAGCAGAAGCTCCGCCCTCCGGCCCTCCGATTGGAGCGGCGAGCCTGGCGAGCCGACGAAAAACGCCGGCAGTGCGGAAGCGGCAAACAGTAACTCGTGACGTGTTTGGACGTTGTTTATTTACCCAATATCCTCGGGATGTCGATTGCGCGTGGTCCTCGGCTGGCTGCTCGGTTGCGTTTCGCACACTTTAAAATTGTTTTTAAATATGTTCTAGGCTGTATTCGCCGCTGATATTTTGCAGATGATGTAAATGTGTTCCCACCAATCTATCTCCGAAGCTATCTCGCCTTCAAAATTTTGTGTCAGTGCCCCTTTAAGCTCAACGTCCCAACAGTTATGTGGTCATCCCTTTCACTAGTATCACGAATGACGATCCCTAGCGCAATTTTTCACCGCACTGCGATCCCCTTTCGCCATGAGTTCTATCCTGGCGAGCCACGACAAGTTGTCACTGCTGTGGTCTACGTCAATTCATTCGCGCACATCGCGCACATTCAATGCAGGCAGGAGCATGCGGTGTCGTGCGCGTCAAGCGTTCGTGGCTACAAAAAACGGTTCATGTTTTTCGGCGGTATCCGTTTCTCGTACACAACGATCTAAGTGAACAAACCAACCTGAGCTCGTGCTACGGGTAATGGGCATCGCCATTCCTTTCTACATTGATACACCGCACCGCACAGTCACTCGCGAAGGCGGAGAAAAGCCGACTCGAAGCTACCCGGACCGCTCGAAACACCAGCGTCTGAGTCGCTGAAGCTCTTAACGGGGCCAACCAAGCGGAACCGTAGTTTCTCAGCGGCTGCTGTATTACAGTGGCTGCGTCGCAGACACTGCAATCGCGGAAAGGATTTACAGGCCAAAAAGCAAGAACAGAAGATGCTTGTACAGCCCCTGCACTGCGCCTGCAGTGGTGCAATATTTGGTATACATATTACATTTTCGTGAACTCACGCTGCTGTGATTGTACGTAGGAAATCGCAACTTATAGACCATACTTAGGGCCCCTTTGACGTCACAATATAGCTCGGCACTTCTAATTGATTCAGCCCAGATTTTAAGACTGGAGTCAACTGAAACCAGGAACAGATTGAAAGAATCGGTAACTAGAAGGCAGACCACGTTCTTTTGATGATAGGCGTGGATGCATAACCCTAGTTCAAGATAAAAAGACTCGAATATTATTCGAAGGTAATTTTTATTCTGAGGGTAAATTTTAATTGAATAGAGAGTTTCCGATGAAAGTTTTGAGACTGGTAAAAAAATCAGTAACTTCGCTTCTGACAACTTTTCAATACTGACGGACTAACTTAACGAGATTACTCAGCACTGATTTGCATTGCATTGTGTGCCTCCACTGGTATAATTTACCATAAATTATCATAAATTATGATCGTATTTATCAGCCAATGCTGCGAATGTTTTGCTCGCTGGTATCAATTTACGGCTTCACTGCACCTTAAGCTTCTTTGCTCCCGAGCACCCATCGCAGGCAAGCCCCGGTGATGGCGCATACCGCAGGGAACCGACCACACGTTCCCTATAACGACCATTTGTGTACATGGACGCAATGATTTGTGTTGGTTCTGTTCCTTCGTTTTTAGAAGGCTTTGAGAAAACTGTGAAAAATCTTACCAAGCCCAGAGACAGGTTGACACCATTATATGAGCAACGTTTTTTCATCCGAACGGCAACATAACTTGTGTAGTCCCACTTTTCTGTTTCAAATTTAACGCCTGTGCGCAGAACAACGTAAACAAATGCAAAAAATAGGCATCACACTGTGGGCGCTATGTACCGCTGTCACGTGGTACACCAAAACCGGCTTTCAGCGAAATAGGATAAAACGTTTTTGTTCTTCAAACGATCCCTCTCATTCTGTAAAAATTTAGCGGTGTAGACTTCCTCATTATACCATCCCAGTTTTAGTACCTTTCAGGGGTAACTAAAAATATTTTTTTTAAATCTGATAAGTTATGGTAACATCAAAATATCTCAGGGGTGCGCCATAAAACTTGTCGAAGAGGTTTCCGTGGAAGTCGTTAACACACATGGCGGAAATGCTCCTTCCTTTCTTTTTATAACGCGCGTATTTTCTCAGCTAAAAAAATGTGATGACTCTTCGTTAATTCGCCCCTGCCTGAGACGATCAACAAGGACGTGCTATCAGCGCGGAAAAGGCTAACACCCGGGGCTTGTTGACCTTCTCATTAGCACCCTGAAGGAACTGGTTATTAATCACGAGATGAGAAGCAGCACATTTGACAGCCTGTTTGAGTACGCTTGCTATTTTTTTTTTCTTCTGAGCCTTAGCGGCTAAAACGAATGAAAAAATGAAAACGACTGCTTCGTACTCGGCATTACAAAAGCACCCCCCTTGCATAATCTGAGCACTTCGAGAATCAGCCGAGGGTATTCGCAAACATTGCTGCCGAGAAAGCATGAAAAGCTATTTGTCATCATTAGCACTTGAGCTAATTTGTTTGCGTCTGGGAAAGGATAAATGCGAGAGCTGCTCGATGGCATCTGTCATTAATGGCACCTCGAAAACTTAAATTAGCGTCCGCGTTGCTGCATTACCTTATCTAAACTTCACTGAAATCGTGGGAAGGAGGCTGGGGAGGGTACAATTTTATAAGAGCGTATTGATACTATCATCCACTGAGATTAAGTATTTTTGGCTTGAAAACTTCTTGAATCGATAGGACAAGAAATATAACAATAAATTGAGTCCGCATTTTTTTACCTTTATTTTTGTTGTTAACTTCGCTTCAAAATTGACGCTTAAAATTACAAATATGGCTTGCCACTCGTGTTCTCACTGTTCTTCTTTCCTGTTTTTTGTAAAAAAACTCGGCGTGACGTACAGCCTACGAGGTAGTGTTGGTCTGCTATTGAAGGGCGGTTAAGTTGCTGTCTTTCCTGGCAGAATTTCAACGCAGCAAAATAGAATAAAATATCTGTATGTCTTTATCTTTTATTCTCGTCACCTGGGGCCGTAATTATTCTAGAGTCCTTCAGTGAGGCACGCCTGATGTAAAATGTGTTTGCTTCACCCGGATTGCTTTTTTTTCGCGGTTTTTATTTCTTATACTCCAACAACATGCAGGTTTTATCTTGATGTGGTTATCTCTCAACAACACCATTCCCCCTGGACAGAAAAGGAATCCGAGGTTGATGCAACCTTAACGTTGGAGGGCTCGGCACTATAAGCACAAGCAAGATGAGTTAGAGTCCCCGAGAACCGGCTGTAATCGCACGGCTGCATGGTTTACTTTATGTCTGCACTGATTTTCACTGAGTGTGAGATCATCGCTTTGAAATCACGCATGCGTTTTCGTTGAATAGATTTGTAACAGGGGACATGCATCTCCCGCTGGCGTACATGCCGCCTGTGGAGCGCGCTTCTCCTTCGACGACTGTGCGTGAGGGAAAGCCGACGGCGCGCAGGAGCCCGCGTGTTCAGTGTACTGAACATGCATTCGTATACTGAGTCTTTGCGGATGCCGCCTTTCAAAGTAGGAGAAACCTTTGAAAAATACAAGACTTCTAAAACGTAAAAAATGGACAGGGTGGTGTTATAAAAGTGGCAAAACATGTAGGCGGTTAAGACGTCACAAAAGAGCGGGGGGATCGACCCCTAACCAGAGTCGTCGTAAGAGAGACATCTATTTATCTATTTGCTAAGCCTCGTCTATCGTCACTTTCTCGTAAGACGCTTGGAACTAGGTGAGGTAGAGGCCGATAGCCAATAAAGCCCTGACCAAGTATTGCGCAACTGGCTCTAAGTAAACTAATTTACGCGCCATAAAGTTGCGGCTACGGACGTGCGCCGAGTTCTTCTGTGGTGCGAAGCCAGTAATTCGTGCCGTCGCGCCTAGCGAAGTTTTCCTGAAGCGCGAATTTGTCTCGTTACCCACCGGAATCTTGCTAAGGTTCTACTATGTGCTGGGAAATCAAAACTACAACCCACAAAACATTCACAGTGAGAACAGACAAAAATGCCTACCGTAAAGTTCGGAGAGAACGCGCTACCTCCGAAACATCCCCCCCCTCCCCCCCCTTTAGGGGTGAAATATTCAATTTACTAAAAGACCCAACAGATCTCCCACCCCTAAAATCGCGTTAACTTCGGCGCATTGGAAAGCCCGGGGAGCTTTCCCCGCGAAAATGTCCCGCGACCGCCAACTACACGAGCTCTCGATTTTTAACAAGAGAGACACAACCTATCAGGATTTTTTACCTGATATCTCTGCAGTTTTGGTTGACGGTGCTGCCACTCTTTTGTACTTTTTCGCAACTGACTTGAAAGTTAGCCCATTCCGTATTTTTTACTTGATATCTCTGTAGTTTGGGTGGGCGTTCTTTCGGAATTTACGGTAATACGTAACTTCCAATAAAAGCATTCAAGAATGGCAATGTTTGCAGTCCTCCTTCGAGCGAGCAAATACTGAACGCTGCGCCGTTTGTAATCACGGATACAAAGACATTCCTTGTCATTTGAGATTTAAGCTTGGTTTCGGGCATGGCAGCAACGTATGACGTTATAGCGAGTGTCTGGAACATTTCCGATCAGCCGTGAGGCGTGATCTTAAAACTTCTGCAGTTCCTCCTAATGTGGTCGAGGTTGAATTTCATAAAATTGTTCAAAGCAATGTAAAATAACTTTGTCTCTGCTCCGCAACCGCGTGGCGCCCCTCCACAGCAGCTGTGATAGCCATGCAGACAGAGGCGGCTCAGCTGCGCCGCCGAATCAATATTTCCCAGAGCGTACGAGCAAACAATTTTTGCTTCGGCACGGTCCCCGTTAGAATGCATTTTCGTACATTCGAGCCCCGCCAACATGCGCCGAACGATGCCTCCCCCCCAGATGATAGGCTTCTCGTGCGGGCCACCTCTTTCTCCAAGGGGCCGTCTCACAGCCCTTTTCTATTTCGCCCTTTCTTCCTGCCGCACGCGCGTCGCTCGGGCGTAAGGAAGGCGTGGGCGCCGTCCGCGGGGAACAGGGAGACGAGGAACCACACGGCGTTGACAAAGGCCCGGCGGCCCTGTGCGCTCTGGTGGCGCGCCTGCTCGCTCCCCGGGCTGGCCGCGCCGTGCAAACAGAGATGGCCGCCGTCCCGCCTAGTTTTCGTCTACTCGGCTGCGCAAACCTCGGCGTGTGCAAACACGAGTCGCGTGTCGCGCTCCGAGCTCGAACGCGAGCGGCTCCGCTGAGCGATGTCTTCATCGGGTATCGCTCGCAGCCCAAGCTCGTTCCGGCGTCGGGAAGCCCAGCCCTGCAGCGCACGCTTCTGGCCTGGCTTTCCCGGGTTCCCGCTTTTAGGCTGCGTCTGTGCTAGTTTATTGTAGAATAAAAGGCCGACTGCTGCGGAGGGGCTGTTCATGGCGGAGAATTGTCGAAGAAAACGAATTGGGAGGCAAGCGAGGTGCGCGCTTTCATGATCACTTCTGCAGGAAAGAGAGCATGAGCGTGATTTGTTTTCTAGAAATGTGCCGCAGCGTTGCGTGGTCTGCGTGTGAGTGTAGCACTGAATGCAGACGTTAATTCTCTAAGATTTATTTACTTCACTCAGACGCCAGCTTCTACACCCCGTGGCAAGGCGCTACTTTTGGCTATGAATGAGATACCTGCGTGCTTGCTGCCCCCTCTCAGTTATGCTTGGGGATTAGACGGTAAATATTATAATGCGTCTTGTAGTTTACTTCGACTGAAAACATAACAGGGAGGGTATATCCCCTCTAATTGTCTTTAAAGGGACCCTGAAATACTTTCGATAAACGCTTTCACTCTTGCCTTCGCGTCTGGAACTACCGTGACAGCGATAGTTATCGCCAGCACGGAGCGGCACTACGTGGTTTGCTCGTCGCAGCAGATACGCCTTCCGTTTCTGCTTTGTTTTTGTGGCTTTATTTTTAAAGTTGCTATCGAGAAGCCTACGTTGCTGCAACTGAACGAAAACCGGCCAACAGCCACTACGTGGCCTCAGTGACGTAATTCGGGCCGTCGAAGAACGTCAAGACGAGGAAAGAAAGAAAAATCTTTTGAGCGAGTTTACAAGGTATCTGATGAGCATAGAGCAGTAATTTTTTGGCTGAGGTATATACTTTGCGACCCCCTAATCTAAGTACTGGGTGTGTTGGGTGACTCCGCTCTGCAAGCATTTAGGATTTCAAAAAAAAAGTTGAAGAAAGTGTTGCAGGGTCCCTTTAAAGGCGAAGCATTCTTGGTCTGGGGAGAATTTCTCACGATTACCATGCAGGCATCTACAGATAATGATCCCTTGATCCTCAGTGTAAAGAAATTTCGAGATGCGAGTTCTTCGCGGCCATGTCACACCTTGTAATGTGCTGCAACTTCTTTACAGGCAGGTCGGTGGCAGATTTCATGGCGTGAAAAGCAGGTACTCTCGTACCCAGTCAGTCAGACACCGCAAAGTGGTGACGCCGCCCACTCACGACAAGTTAAACAAAAGCTGCACTACACTTTGTGCTCGGCTGCCCTGAATCCGGCTGCCACTCTGGCGCCCCCTATTGAATACCCAAGGCCACAGGCACATTTTTACGACTGAGTAAACCACCCCCTTGTGGTCTCAAGAGCAACCAAAAAAGTAACAGCACGATTCTGTGTACTAAACAAGCATTATTTATTCTACGTGGGAACTATTCCAGCAGCAGCAGATGTTACGTACATAAATTATACTTATGTCTGCTTCTACTCTCCTTACGCCTGCATTAAAGATGGATTATTCAATCAAACTACTGCCAACATTACCCGCTCTACGAAACAAAGCAGCTTAATTCGTTATTTTTTTTTCTCAAAGTCTTTTACCACTCCCCATACGAACGGCTCTTTGAGACGTAAGACAGTAATCACGAAATAGTTGCAGGGCCCGCTGTTTGCATTTATTTCCCCGTGGAACTTTCCCAACCCAATTTTGGCGAGCTAGGCGTATTTTTCGGCAGTGAATATCGGCAGTGTAGCCCACCTAATGCAACTATGCACGAAATCGGTGTACAGCGACGGCGCGCAATCCCCAGACGCGCTTCGAGGGCACTGCCGAGTGTCCGTGTTGCGCGATCGTTCTCTGGGGGAGAGTGGAAATGCGGCTGCGCCTCCCTCCGCGTCCCCATTTACTGCGTCGTGCCGCGTGGTTCCCTGCCGCGGTGCACTCATGCGCCGGCCGGCCGCTGTTTCTGACAGAGTACGTGCTCCACTACGGCGCCGAGAATGGCGACTGGAAGAAGCTGCCCCTCAATTCGACCAGGCAGACGTTCGTGCTGGACGGCCTCAAGTGCGGCACGACGTACCGCCTCTACATGACCGCTTCCAACAGCCTCGGCACCGGAGAGCCGGGGGAAGAGGTCGTCGTACGCACCAAGGGGGCCGGTGAGCGCCGTGCTAGTTCATGCGCGCTCGTGCGTGTGTGCGTGTGCGTGCGTGTGCGTGTGTGCGTGAGTGTGCTTGTGCGTGTGCGTGTGCGTGTGTGTGTGTGCGTGTGCGTAGGTGTATTTCCTTATGCCCGTTTTCTTCCAATTCGTTTCTCCCAACAAAAGCGGCCACCTCGTGGAAGATCGACGCTTTCTTGCTTTTTCTCTCTGTCCCTTTTTTTTCCCTATTTGCTAGGTGTCGTCCACTCAAGTAGATATTAACTTTTCGTTCTTTTAACAGAATTTAGTTTTATTTGGTTATCTAAGACATCATATGCAGATATCTCACTCGTTTCACTTATTGTGGAATGAAATACGGCAACCTTAACAACATAACTGCAATATCCGACAATCTTTTCCCGCGCACACACGTACTCCACGCCAAGGAAATTAAAGAAAGTAGTCAGAGATAAATATTGCCTGTAGTTTTTTATGCAATTTGTGTTCCAATATAATTTCTCAACCCTTGAGGCACACTTACTGCTGTCGCCCTTCGTGCCTTTCCAGTTTTGCGTACAGTCTGTCATGCCTGGTAGTCTTCTGCTCCTCCCTAAAGCAGCCGACTCATTTGATATTCTGTAGTGGTATCCACCTTTAAACAAGACTTTTTTTTTTCGTCGCTTTCTCACCATGTTTCAGTTCTGTATTTCTTGATGTCCTTGTACTTAAAATTGTTTTGACGGCTTTTTATTTCCCTGTAGTTATCAAGCGCTCGCATGCGAGACTCTAGCAACAACTCACTTTGTCGCTTCCTTCTCTGCTTATTCCATGATTTCGATCCCTCTTAGGCCACCCCATTCTTCCCTATCCCTTTTTGCTCTCACCTCATCAATTTGCTGTTTTTTTTTTCCATACTGCCACATTTCCTTTCTGGAGCTCGCGAGCGCTCCGGCATCCACTCACCACACCTGCGCGCCTTCAGCTGGCATCATTAACTCCGCACCGCCTCGTGTTGCAACGCGGCGTTCCGTGCCGGAAAACACCACCTCGCTGCGGGCTGACCACTTCTTGATGAATGGTGGCCACGTGCAACTTGCGCCTGGGTGGATAAACTAGTTGTTTTCATGCGCAAGTGCTTTCGGGCGCCTGAGACCTGCCTGCGCTACCGGCAGGGCGCGCGTAATCTGCGTTTGACATAAAAAATGGGGAATGAAAGTTCCGAAAGGTCGTTATGCGTGAAGAAGTATACTTTGTGCAAATGTAGCTGTTTTCGGGCTTGTTATGTTCACAGGGAAAGTAGGATTGATGAGTTTCATGATTTAGGTCTTTACAAAAAAGCTATGCTTGAAACACGTAGTATCTGAAAATTTTAACAATCGCGTTTTTGGAAGCAAGTGGGCGTGACGGGAACTAATAGCTGGAGCATTATACAGGCCTCTTGGTGGCAGGAGCTCACGGCACCTAGAAACATCGTGTGAGGCATTCAGATGCGGTAAAGGTTCACTTTAAGGATTTGACGCAACAGATAGAAAAATTGCTCCGACACAGACACCTCATGGCTTTCTTTTTCGCAGAAAGGTAAGGCTCCATCTGGTTGCTCTATGCTAATAAAACCATGATTTTGCGTTCAACTGAAAGCATGCCATTTTATAGTAAAGGTCGCGGGTCGGTTCTTCGTTCACGTTATTGCTTTCGTGAATAAATAGAAGCGGCGACCTCTTCGCTAAGCCATCAACCAAATTAATCAAACTTGGAATTAGCGCTTTCAGGCTTATATGTTCTTCTTCTCCTTTTATTTATTGTTAACTAAACCTCCGAAGCAGACTGTGCGTCAATGAAAAATACAAATTTTTCACGGGTTCGAAATGTAAAGCATTTATTTTCAGTTTGTTAGGCTATGACCAGACTACCGACGCAAAAGCCATATCGTGATTTATGGATTTAAAAAAAAACGGTGTGTCCCGCAGTTTGGTTGGCTAAGACGTGAAATTACGTGATTATTTAAAGTTATTACGACAGTTGCGGCAACAGTCTGAACCCGGCCTTATGCGCTGTGTATAAACGTCACGGGCGCAAGCGCTAGGCTACATTGACACCTGACCAAATTGCATATTCGCGTGGTAGCCTATTCAAACCAGCTAGTTCCTCATCTGGTTTGAAAATTATGCTAGGCATGCAAACGTCTCATGAGACGTCAGAAACTACAAACTCCAGCTATGGTCCTATCTGTAAAACATGAACTTTTATGCTGAAAGTGCGCATGGCGCCAAGGATGGTGCGCATATTTCAAGGAACAATTCGCAGTCGCCATGCTGTGCCTGACAGAGTCGTGGTCGCTCTCTTTGGCTGCGGGTGCTTGCAGCTCCCATTTCGCCGCCAGTGGACAAGTTCGTGACGAGCAACGCGACCAGCGCCACGCTGCACCTGGGCGCATGGTCGACGGGCGGCTGTCCCGTGACGCGCTTCGCCGTCCAGTACCGGCTCAAGTTCCACCCGGCGTGGCTGCCGCTGGCCGACGCCCTAAGTCCCCGGCGCCAGCAGTATGTGCTCGCCGACCTGGTGCCCGGTCGCCAGTACCAGGTCCAGGTGGTCGCCCACAGCGAGGCGGGCGCCACGCAAGCAGACTTCGAGTTCCACACGCTGGCCCTGTCGGCCGCCGGTGGGTGAACGAGACGCCCGTTCCCGCATCCGACGGGAACGTCGCCGCCATCATACTGTCCGTTTTATTACTTAGCTTGCCCATTTTATTATCCATTGCTCCCTCAGTCCTCCCCCTCCGCTTCAAAAGGTTTCCCGCAATCGATGTTTGAAGATATTTCTTTTCGTACCGCACAGCCCGGTATATATGTCTGGCATTAGCCCCCCATCCCTTCATTTAGCATGCGTACTCCCCAAAATGAAGTTTACCTTCCTTTCCGAAAGGAGCTAAGTGCCTACAGTTCAATCAACGCGGTCAGCAAACAAGCGAAAATCGCGGGCCATCTTTACTAACGTGAAACCTGGAAAGGGGCGAAGCACGTGTACAAGTGTATTCTTGGTGCCTTGACTTTTTTTCCAACGAAGATAAAACCGTTGGGGTATGAAACTGTTGGGGTATGAAACCGTTGGGGTCGAGGTATGCAGCTTTGCCATAAAAGTCTCTTGTTTTTGAAGCACGATGCTCTCTAGCGAGAGGCATAAACGAGTGACCCGGTGTTTTTTTTAGTACGCGTTACGAAGCGATCCAGCGCAAGGCGTGAACGAGTGTCCCGGTGTTTTTTTTTTTTTTTAGAACGCTTTCCGTTCTGGCGCGAGGCGTAAACGAGTTTCCAGGGTTTTTAGACGCGTGAGTACATGAGACGACAATTACGACGACGACAGGAGACGCCAACAGCCCGAGCCTATACGATGCTTCGACGCTAAAAAGCGTCATTCCTTGGACGACGCGCGTAATACTTAATAATTTTTTTTCAACCACCCACAGAATGGTTATGTGCCACGTTGTGGTGCTACTGGGTATGGATACGAAAGCCATATTGCCACACGGGTGAAACGCTTTTGAGCAGTGTCCTGTATATGTATTAATTGTACAGGGAGCTATGCGAGGCTATGAATGCGGTGTTGCGGGTGTCCATCGTGTTTTAGCGTAAGCACATCGCCATTAGTTTTCCCACAGGCGCTATCGAAGGGGGCGACAGCCGAAAAGGTTTCTTTGGTTCCACAGTAAACAAGGTACTGCTACGACAAAGGACTAAGCGAAGACGGGACAAGCACTTCGCCTTGGCTTCGACTCGTCCTTTGTCGTTACTGCGCTACTGTGCGGCGATGAACTAACAGCCCCAAACTTTTTTTTTTCTTTCTGATGTTCTTTTGTTAAGCCTGGCTCTACGGCCGCTACAGCCGCTGCCTCGACAGATGCGACTCATCTGGTCCTCCACGTGACTTTGCGCATGCTCAGACGTTGCGTAGAAATAGAAGTGCGCTTGTATTTTTTTTTAATTCCTTGCGTGCTTGGTGGCGTATTTTTATTGCCATATTTGGTCACAGCGACTCAGTCGCCTTTTGCCGTAAATAGACCTATAGGGCTTCTGCTTTCAAAGAAGAACCAAACTTCATTTTCTGTTTTCTTTTTTCTTTTACCGGGTATCGTACCGGCGCAGTGGCGACACTGATCCCGACGGCAATCCAGGACCAAGCGACACTGCCCCTGCACAAGAACGTGGCCGTGGTGGCCCCCCTGGCAGTGTCAGCCATACTGGTGGCCGTTGCCGTCCTCACTGTTTACATATGCCTGAAGAGGAACAGTTCGCGCTGCAGCAGTCCCAGCGCCAACGGTGAGCGCCACTCTTCGTCGCCTTGTATAGCTCTCTGGCAATTTGTGGTTTTCTGACTTCAGTAACGGACCGGCTAACAGGTTGGGGGAAACGCTCAGTACGAACGATAATTAGAAACCCATGCAAATCACAGCGAGCTAATTACGCCTGGCATGAAGATTCGCGGCTGCGTATGATTCGTGATGTTCGAACGAAGCAGTTCGAAATATGTGCGGAGCGAGAAGCTCAGAAGTATAGCTAAGTCTATCGATTATCGCATCGTCCGTGAACTGCCGAGACGCGATCCGGTGATCGATTTTCCCCTGTGTTCCGAAGAGACTTCCGCGCCGAGGGCAGTCCTCAGATCGCCCGCGGACGGTCCAGGACTGGTAAAATCGAGGAGGCCCATTACGACATCAGCTTTGAAAAAGCGTAGTAATTCCTTTGAAGTATTCCTGCCAATATTTTATACCAAGGTTACATGTCGCTTGATATTGTGCAACTATAAATGAGCCAAATAACAAGAACCAGTAGCAACGTTAGTTAGTTCTGGAGGCATATTGATTCTACATGCTCGTAAAGGCCGATAACCATAGTTTTCGCGTAATGGTAACAGTTTCGACATCAATATGGGGAAGTTAGCCATGGCGTAGCTTACGGGCTTTACTGGCTTCATAATGCCATTCGCTCTTGTTTTCTCGGAATTGTGAGCAGGCGTGCTTTTTTATTAGCCCAACAGTTTGTTCCCGCAACGCTTGTCACCGGCTACGTATAAAAAAAGGATAGACATTAGTGATAGTCAAAAAGAAGTTTATTTACGATTCGGGCGCAGAATGGCAAGCCGTTGAAACACGGTTGTTTCCGAAGAAATCTTTGGCAAGTACAAAAGTTGGTCCTGCCCTACTATAAGATGGTGTACCCTTTAATTCTTGCGCCATTGCAGTTTACAGACACAAAATGCGTCTCTTTTCTAACCTTCTTTCCGTCTGTACAGGGCGGTGCGACGATAATTGGAACACTTTCAAAGTTTTTTCTGAGCGAACCACCGCTCTGTTCGCGCTCAAACTTCACACGAAGGTCTCATTTTGTGGTCTATTTTGTTTGACACCGGGAACAACGACGGTACTCATCTGTGTATTCTGAAAATAAAGAAAAACGATTTTCGCCAGTGGGAAAATGGCGGCTGATTTGGACGTTGGAGCTAGCGCAAGTTGATGTTGGAACGACGGCGCCACCTGGGATATGCAGAGCGAAACGCACGTCTGGGATTCACGGCAGGAAAGATCCAAATGGTGTAGCAGACGGCCAGAAAATGTGAAAGCGGGTTTTCTGTTCGTCTGCCAGCCCATTTGGTTCCTTCCTACGTGCATTTTTTGATCGTCTGCAGCACTATTTGGCTCCTTCCTGCCGTGAATTCCAAACATGCGTTTCGCTCTGCATACCCTAGGTGGCGGCATCGTTCCAAGATAAGCTTGCACTGGCTCGCACGTCCAAATAGGTCGCAATTTTCCCATAGGCGAAAATCGTTTTTATTTATTTTCAGAATAAGCAGGTAAGTACCGTCGTTGTTCCCGGTGTCAAACAAAATACACCACAAAATGAGACCTTCGTGTGAAGTTTGAGCGCGAAAAGAGCTGCGGTTTGCTCAGGAAAATTTTTGAAAGTGTTCCAATTATCGTCGCACCACCCTGTATGAGACCCTCGACCTAGGTACATGGCCGAGTAGAAAGGCAACGCTTCTAAGACACTACTGCGGCGTAGGCTGCAGCTTTCCCTTTATTCGGCGCCGATGTGGTTCCTCCCTTTCCTTCCGGCTTCGTGCGGCAGGGGGCACCCACCCGCGGAAGCTGTACCTGGACGACGCGGTGATTCTGTCCGAGTTCAGCCAGAAGCAGGCCACCCTCAAGGACACCGTGGCACGGTCCAGCTACTACGCTTCGCCGGCACAGAAGCCGCTACCGGTGGCCTCCAAAAACGACAGTGAGAAAAGGCCAAATCTATACTACTAACTACAAAATATAAGAAGTCCCTGATGTTTTTCCAACTTTTAGAATATGTGCAATTTCTAAGTAGCATTGCGCGTGGAAGGTATTCATGCGCATTGAGAACAGTTTTATTTGAAACTTCCGGTAAAGTGTAATACGTTACAGCTGTCTTGCATGCACTTTATTAGGGGCGAAGCACCTTAAGGCCGAGGCTTGTCCGGCGTCCGGCGTCCGTGCTCACAGCACAGCACCGTGTAAATAGAAACATCTGTGAACAAAATATTCACAAAAGGTTAGAGAGAGAGAGAGAGAGAGAGAGAGAGAGAGAGAGAGAGAGAGAGAGAGAGAGAGAGAGAGAGAGAGAGACGCACAGCACCGTGTAAATCGAAACATGTGTGAACAAAAGGTTCACAAAAGGTTAACAAGAACAAAATAAAAGGTTCACAAAAGGGTAGAGAGGGAGATAGTGCTCCTGGAGAGACGTGCTGCGCATGCGCGAGGAGCATTGGATAGGATTGGATCGGATTGAATTGAATTTGATTTGGATTAGATTGTATTGAAATGGATTGGGTTGGATTGGAATAAATTGAATTGGATTGGAAATCGTTTAAGCAGCAGTAAGCACTCTTACGGGTGATTTACGGTAAGAACGATCCCCAGTGCTTCGCCCACTCGTCGTAACTCACTTCGTGGAGATGCGTGAATTTTTGTAACCTTTCTTCGTGCGCATTTAAAGATGCCTTTTTTTTTTTTTTTGACAGAATCGCTGTTTTTCTTTTCCCGAACGTGCGCAGAGCAACTAAGAGAGCAGCATGGGTGTGAGAGCTACCAGACGGTTGAAACATCGTACTGTGAAGAACTGCATCAGACGGGCCGAAAATCGACCTCCGAGCAGTTCACAACCACAGGGGCGCCAACACCTCTTTCCCTCACTTTGGTGAGTCAGTGTTGTGTCGTAAATTAGACGTTGCGTCCCGTATAACCTCTGCAGGAGGTTTTCTACATGATGCAATTAGCCTCCTTGGCCTAAACTTCGCCCACTTGGCGGCCTGCCCCTGTCTCGTCCTTTACGTCGGGTCATCCATCGGCAAACGAAGCCTGGGCGAAAGTGTACTGGAAGGCAGGGTGGCCATCACGGTGGAGGGGAAGCATGCTTGGATGGAGAGAAGGTCATTCCACGCCGCTCCTCCAGAAAACATGCGAGCGGTTAAGGCAGACCGCTCGTGCGGCCTTCCCGCAGACGCCCAGATAATCGACAAGCTGGCGTACCTTCACATTAGAAAATCTGCAATTGAAAACCCCACAGGAATGGCGTAACAAACAATTTGCGCTACTTCTTCTTCGAACTATTTCTGAAGCAACAGTCTTTTCAATAGGAAAATGATCATACAGTTCCTTAATGTTTGGCTCTGGACGTGAACCAGACAGCTTTCTGCAAAATTTGTACGTAGGCTGAGAGCAGCCAGCGTTGCAAGCTCTGCACAAAAACCAGCAGGACGCGAGCTAGCGGAAAACGTGGCGCAAGAAAAGGATAACCTAGGACCCTTCCTAGGGCAGCGGTGCCACGTTTGTTACAAGTTGCACAAATGCACGCTTGCCCCTACAGGCCTATAACGAGTCGTGCTCCGCCGATGAAACATTTTTCCCTGTCGGGGAGCACGAGGAACGCCAGTTAATTAAGCCGATGTCCGAGCGTTGACCCACCCTCCGCAGTCGGCGCGCCAGTCAGCATGGGTGGCAAGAACGCATTGCTCGGCGGAAAGCGGGAAACGGGGGCAACGGCTCTCGTCCCGATGCCGTCCCCGGCACGGCTTCTAATTGCGATGCATGTCGGCTGTCTTTGCAGACTGGCTGCCCCATAACTCCCCGGGCGACCCTGTCCAACGTGCGGGCATCCGTCAGTGCCGCCGGTGAGTTCCGTGGGCGTTTATCCCGCGTCCAATTTCCACCCCCTCTACAACCAACCTCTCCTGCCGCAAACGCCACCCCGCTGAGAATGTCTGCGCATTGTATCAGAGCGAATGGGGCGGTAGATCAGATTTCTCCTTCTAGGCGTTTGTTTGGTCCTAATCACCTATGCTGGAGTAACCTAAGTGAGTTAATCAATGGCTCAAACTGAAAAACCTGGCCCTTTAGGCAATCGAATTGTAAGCATTGCTATTTGGATAATGTGACCCGCTTGTCTCGCTCCATGTCGTACCAACTTCCGGGAACTGCGGCGAATAATCCTCACGCGTCCCAGTAATTTCCGCGTGATAAGAAAAGGGAGAAAGCAAATAAGCACGAGAGTTGAACGCCAGAAGTTACGATTGTGTTCGAAAGTGCGTCATCGATCGCGCTTAGCGTGTTCCAAGAAGAATAACTCACACTAAATATCTGGTACTGTGCAGTGGACTTGTTAGATTGCTTTTGCGTGAGCTTTCGGCGGTGGTACCCAGTAGGTTTTACTGCATAGAAAAAGAATGATAACGCCTTGTGACAAGGCAGTGCTGTTCACCCAGCGTTAAAGTTAAAAATGCACGCAACAAACGATGCGCACTTTTCCTGTATTCTTTTCGCAAATGTAAAGCGCCCGCCCGAACAGCACCGTTAGCATTGCTCTCAGTCACGTAAAATAAGGTGTTTACTTCTAAAAGTAAAAAGGGACTCTGCAACAGTGCTTCCAGACGCTTCGCGTTTGGAAGCCCTGTGAAAGCTATAGTTATCGCCAGCTCTGAGCGGCACTCCGTGATTTGATCGTCGCAGCAGATCCGCCTTGCCTTTCTGTTTTGCTTTTGTAGCTTTTTTAAACAGCGAGTAGTAACAACATTATTTTGCCCAAAAGTTGTGGTGATTGCACCACTGAGTTGTTCACTCAGTAACAACGGTGTTATTGGCCGTAGTTCCCGCGTTGCCCCGAGTGCAAACTAATTTAAGAAAATTGGCCAAGATTGGCGGAACAAAAAAATCACTCTGGCGTTCGCCGTAATCATGGCAACACTTGCTCGGAATGAGAAAACAACGCTATAGCGTACGCCTCTCGTTTGTTCGTCCTCGTGTCGTCGTCCGCATGCACTCGGTACCGTAGAAGAGCCCTCGCGCGCGGCAGCGTCTAAAAGACACCCTGCTTGTGACAGCTTAATCCACTTCCACATTCTCTAGAACCCATTATGGATGAGTGAAGACATGGCTTTGAGTGTGCCACTTCTTCCCGAGACGACTTGCAGACCCCGCCACCGCTTCCTTGCGTCGATGACGAAGAGCTGGTGGAAGTCTACAATGCTGAGGATGACTTTGCATCCGCCATGCACTCGCCGCGAAGAAGACGACGACCTCTTCGATGCATCTGACGACGATTACTAGCACCGCAACTATTAAAATAAACAGTGATACTGAAGCTTAACTATGTGTCCGGCAATGCTCACCTACCTCACAGCTTCGCCATTCGAGTCTTGCGCGTGAGTGCAAGCTTCAATGAATTTTTTTTAACGTGGCTATCGAATGCGTTTATTACTGCAACTGAAAGAAAGACGCCCAATAGTTGCTATACCGCTGTAATGACGTCATTTGGGCGCTCGAGGAACTCCAAGACCAGAAAAGCGAAAAGAATCTTTTTAGCAAGTTTCTAAACTATCCGATGGTCATGGAGCGAAAATTTCTGGCGGATATACTTTGTGACACCCTATTCTAAGTACTGGTTGTGTTTGTTGACAACGTTCTGAAAGCTTTAAGGATTCGAAAAAAAAAAAAGTTGAGAAGAGTTTTTCAGGGTTCCTTAAGGATTCCTTGCTTAAGAACTGCTAACGGAATAAAGGCACGGTTGTCAAACAGCCAATTCTCTATTCTAAAGTTTTAGTGTAACAAAAGAGTGTGAGCAAAATATGACCAAAAACATTAGGCGTCTGCTCATGACCACGGTTCGAGCGAAGTGTGCATGCTCATCCCAAACAGCCGTTCACATACCAACAATTTACGTTACATAAAATGTAGGTTGCATGAAGCTTCCTACATGCAAACTGAGTCAAATCAAAGTCCAAAATTCACGCTTCCAAAGTCTGAAATTCAAACCGCCAAATTTCAAAGCCAAGGCCACTTCAACTCAGCCAAAGTCCAAAGCCAACGCCCGCGCAACGAACCCAAAGGAAATGCTGAGTGATCTGAACGGGATGATGCAACGTTCATCCTCATCAACGGTTCTATTATCATGCGAATGTGTCTCCCAGTGCATACCGCACGGTGGTTTGCGCGTATATACGCCTCATTGTGTACTTGTGCGGTACGATTGATGTGCCTTTGTGGAAACCCATAGTGTAAAGGCGGCTTTCCTGCAGTGCGTTTTGGCGCAACTACATCCTCGGGGCGTAGAGAGCTTCGCTTTAACATCGCCCGGTAAATTTCGTTGTATTGCGGTTCAGTACAGCAAACCGGGTTTTTATAGCAACTAGCTCTGCAAAGCAGTGAGAAGCTGGCGTCTGTAAGCCAGAGTTGTCATAAATTTGTATCACACTGGCCCATGGATATTCACATTTGCTGGTGCAGCTGTGCAGACGTACTGTGCAGATGCACTGCTCCTACTCTGCATACTGCAGATGGACGCGGACCGTTTCGTGGTTTACCGATGCTCTGCTCCCTGCGCAGATGGCCGGGTGAGCCACTCGGTGCTGCCGCAAGACAAGTACGCGGAGCACTACGGCAGCAACTCGAGTCAGTCTGGAGACAGCCTTGCGGGTGATCGATGCACCTCGTCAGGGAGTCTGCGGAGGCCCCAGCTACGGCGCTTCGAGTTCGTCAGCTAACGGACGCCACCGCAGCTGCTGGCTTCGACCAATGACATGAACTCGTGCACCCACGCTAAGGCACGGCCTGTGCAACGTTGCTTACGTGACTACTGTTGAAGTTGACAGCACTCGCTCGGTTTGGTGGACAAGCCAGATCACAGACACACCGTGCGTCGGCAGCTCATCTGGCATAATAGGCGAAGACTCCACATCCCGCATGTTGCAGACGTGGGTGCTTGTGATGACTGTGCAGCTTTGTTGACTGCTTCGGAGTTTACTTTGGTGCGGCCTTGGGCACCTTAGACACGCCATCCATGCGACGTATGGACGATCATCTTGGTCTCCTCGAATACGCACGTCCAGCGTATTGGTTTCATCGAGGACCAGCCAGTGAGACTAACACAGCCACTTGCAACGTGCGTGTAAGCTGTAATAGAAGGAAAATGTTAAAAGAAAGTAAACTAGCTGGTTCATTGCGAGTGACAGTTACTTGGATTCACGTACATTCATGGTAACGAAGATAAAGGGGAAGGCTTGCACTTCCGGTTTAAATCCGAAGGAGTGGAATGGTGAACACTGGGGACATGCAATGCTTGGCGTTAAGAGATAAACAACGTTTGGGTCCGTAGTGTTAAGAGACCATTTGTCTTTACGGTGGCGGTGGCTCCTCTCGCATCGTACATGCTGTGGTCTCGTGTATACTATGTGAGACGCGGAAGGAATGTGCTTTTCACCGCCAAAGAAGCCGACGACGCATACGCAGAGTAATCAATGTTACGTTTTTAATAAAGTGACCTAAACTGTTGTGAATAAAGAAATGAAAACGTGATAAGAGTCTGCTTCGCCTGTGTATTGTTGCGTAATTGTTTCTGGCAAAGTCATTTGCGGCTTCCGCAATATGGAGACCCCTGTGGTGGTCTCCATCAGAAATTTACAAGTGCAGGTAAGTGAGTCGTCCTTGAACTAAGCTTGTTGCCTTTAAAACTTGTCAGACCATCTGGTCTTGTAGTTTGAGGCCCAAAGTTAAGACAGGATTTCGGCATAAAGGGGAAATGCAGTTCCAGTAAAACGTCGTGATCAAAATTCGCCGTGTATCCGCTTGCTTTCTGCAAATTTCGTCGAAAGACTGTAGTCTTCCGCCACCCTTTCCACGCAAATTCCTCTGAGTTACCACTTTCACTTATCGCTCTCTTATTCTCCCGTATCGCACCTCCCATGATGAGTTCAGTGGAGATCGGTTCACTTCAATTCAATTTTCCCGCCTTCGCACTGTTCGCGCGCCATCTGCTGGGAGAGCGAGCATCCTTTTCTCGCGAGCATCTGTTGGGAGAGTGAGCATACCAGCTCGAGCTCTGTATTTTTAGCGTCTCCTCTACCTCACCTCTTTGCATCACCATTTTGATGCGTTCTTTTTTTTTTCTACCTCAGAATCCGTCGAAACGTGCATTCTTATTTACAAAAAAAAAAACAGTAGTTCTCTCAGTTATGTACCTAAATTTGGCCTCAAATGTGCCCGAGGTTTTCTTTGCGCAGAAGTACGTAAACATGTATGATCCACGCCAGTAGTTTTATTAGTTTGGAACGGTACGGCTATACCTATACTTCGCGGTAAATTATTTTTAGCTTATTTCTCTGTGCGCCTCAATCTAGTGACACAGACAGAAAGCCAAATCAAAAAGTAGCCTAAGAAAGGGTATCGTTTTAATAAATCTTAGTAACAGAAACTACCTTGGATCTCAACAAAATGTGCCCCCAGCACTAACGCCGAAGTGAAGCTCCTAACGATTGAGTTTTCTCGGCTGTGTACCTTACATTACACTTTATATCATCCTCCTTTTCTGCTCTAGATATGGATGTAGGAACGTATTATACATATGAAGGAGAGTACTATAGGAAGGGCTAAACTGGTACACTTTCGAAAATTCAAGTTCACTCGAAAAATGCATTAACGGACACCTCAATACGTTTTCGCTTTCTCACGGGTCTTAGGTGGCGAAGGGGCTACGTGTTCACTGCGAGCCCCAACTCCTTCTGAAGCAACTGCACATGCAATTGTATTTTACATATCGCTTCCGGTCTTGAGCGCTGCCTCGTCCGGTAAAATAACATCGGTTACCAGCGAGGCGAAACTAGGTGGATGCAACCATGGTTGAGTAGAATTCTGGGAAAAAACGACAGCCCACCGCCAGTAGAACAGGATTTGGACGCACTGGCGTAGTATGCGGCCGAAATTTCCAACATGGGGAGAGGCCTTCGTCTAGAGGTGGACATAAATGATGGGCTTAGGAATAAATCACATACATACACATTTCTTCTAACCCTTTATACCTAGGATGAGAAACAAAATATCGGGCACAAGTGGGTGAAGCAGCTATGAGTTTTACTTTCTTGTAGGCTAGGTTCTGGCCTTTATTAGAGTGAGCCCCATACTCACAAAACATTGCTTGACATGACAGAGACGGTAAGGTAGACAGGTTGTAATTTTATCTACTTATCCTGGTCTCGAGAGAGAGGGCATCGTGTGGGTATTTACGCGTCTATCAATGCATCTCTGGCCTGAGGAAAGGAGTAAAAAAAATAAAAGCATAAAAAAGCGAGATGAATGGTATGCACGTGCTATACAATCGCCGGTTAAAAGTGAAAGAAAAAAAAAGAGAGTAAGAAATCACACACGCATGCACTTTTGCACGACACAGGTGACGTTTTCAAAAGGCGGCATTCGAAAGCAAACGAATACACACAAAACACATGCGCTCGTAAACAGGAAAAGTAAAGGGTGAAAAGTTCAAAAAGTAAAACCCAACACAGCCTTCCGCGATCTTGCCACTATCTGGCCAAGTGTCGCCACATCAGCATCGGATGTAATCCTGATGGAGATATTGCTTTTCTACATAAACATGTGTGGTGTTGGTGGTCAAAAACGTTCATTCAAGAGGAAATAAAACAAAGGAAAGGGAAGCCTTGAGGTTGTCGTAGGGGCGGTCGCAGGTTATTCGGCTGAGTAGGAAGGCCTGCACTAGTGGGCGCGTGTATTGTTCGCAGAAGCCGCGAGACTGGGAGCAACTTCTTCGAACGAGATGCGGGAATTGGGTGGGCGCACGTTGCATTTGAGCGAGAAGGCCAAATACCAGCCCCTATCCCTGTGTGTGGGATGGGATACCGAGCATACGGAGTCACGGTGGCGGGGATCCCACTCAGCCGCTGCGTATTTTCGAGGATTTAAAGCAGCGCCAACGATTGGCAAGAAGTGCCGTATGTTGTCGCTTCCGCCCAGTCGTTGGTGTGGATTTGTTGCGCGTAGGTGGATTATAGTAACCGACCGTTTTTTTACGACTCCAGAAATTCGAACTTGCTGGATATTCCGGAGTTTTCGAGGAACCGCCAGTTGTCCCATATGGGTAATACATTGAAGAACGGATATTTCTGAAAAAATGAAGTCAAAAGTTTGATTTTTCGGACAAAATTATCCGCGACAGAGCCATAGTGCGACTTTAGGACGACGCCATTTTGAATCCTAAGCCACCTCGGTAGCTTCGGATTGGATGGATAGACTCCCGTACGGGTTGGATTCACTTCGGATTGACTCAGGCCGGGGTAACAAACTTCGAAGCAATGCCGAAAGTCGGAAACGGGTCATACTGGGCCAATTTTTTTAGACACCCCCTTTTTTAGGCACCGGGTGACCCTGACTTATAAGCAACATCATCATCAGGTTTGTCCTGAACCATTCGTGACTTCTTCAGTACCATTTAAATGAAATAATGTTCGTTTTTGCGACTTGAAGATTTTAAAGGCAATAGACTTGCTTGGGCTACTTAAACGCAGAAATTTTGCTCTGTCTGTATGTCTGTCTGTGACTCGATTCAGACACCCAGCCAAAGTAAAACTGAGTCTGCGCAATGGCCTTACATACCACAGCCAAACCTAAACGCCTAAGTCCGGTGGCAAACTTCATACTTGTCAACACTGTTGAACAAGAGCAAAAAAAATTACGCAAATGTGAGGCAGTAAATCGACCCATAAGTGATACTCGCAGTGTTCCTTTATTAATAAATTCATAGATGCTTGTTCTTTGCGATATCAAAGGAAATACTACATCAACTGCAGAAATTGGTCGCCTGCTGTTGCCCCCGCCAACGGCAATAGTAACGAAAGGTTCCACTAAATAGGTTCCACGTTCCGCTTGGAATACACGTGGAGCAGGGCAACGTGGTTCTTTAAACATTGTAGTAGGGTGTCTCGAATCACGCGCGTCTCCGCTGTATGGCAGCGCTGGCGTCGAGGCACCCGTCCTGGAGCAGTAAAACACGGTAAACTTAAACTGACTTGAGCAAACTCAAGCGTGTTGTCTTGGGAAGAACGAGACGGGAAAGGAACGGCATGACAGGTGAGCGGGAAAGAGAAGGGAGGCGTTTACATGGCAGAGGCGCCAGTCGACTATCGTCTTTGGTGGGCATTTGCAACGAAAGGAGCAGATACGCGGTCATTTTTTCGGTCTGTTCTTTTATTTGGAGTAATTTTCGTTCCCCTCCAGGTCCGAAAAATCGGTCTGCTACTGTAGTTAGACCTTCGTGATTTTGTAAGTATATTTTCAGGTTTTAGGGGCGAAGCCCCTTAGGGGCTCGGCCTGTCGGTGTCTGCTGTCGTCGTCGTCGTATCATGTAGTGCCGGTACAAAAACACTGGGACACTCGTTTTCCAACGCCTCGCGCGAGCACGTAACGCGTAATAAAAGAACACACCGAGACAGTCGTCATCCAATGCCTCGCGCTAGAACGCTTCGTGCTTCGAAGACACGCGACTCTTACCGCAAAGCTGTATACCTCTGCCCTCCAACGGTTTCACCTCTGTGGGCAAAAACGCCAATGAACCAAGAATACACTTATACAGTGCATGCTTCGCCCCTCCCCAGGTTTCACGTTTGTGGAGATGGGCCGGTTTTTTTGCTTGAACTTGTTTTTTGTTTAGTTTCAGAGAGGTTGGCGTGTGACGTTATGACCCGTGCCACTTCATGACTGATGTGACGTCACGACGATGTGATGTCATGACCATGTGACGTCACGACCCTCTCAACCAATCATGGTTTTCTTGACACAGCCTACTACGAGTTTGGTATCTTCGGTAAGCAGGTTTTTAACGCTGTCACGCGTACGGCCAGTCTGTTACGAGACCATGCAGTATGTGGAGATTAATCAGTACTTTAGTCACTTGGATATTTAGGCAACGCTACCAGATACCCACTGCCAAAAATCCAACAGGTAATATGTGCACTATAAAAAGGGAGGAAAGAATAACTGGCGAAGCGGAACGAGAAAAATTATCACAATTATGCGGTGGTTATATCAGTAGCGAAACACCTCGTCTTATTTCTGTGTGCCCTGACCTTAGCCCTTAATCTGCCCGTTGTAGGTAGCTCAAGGGCTAAGGACAGGACGGGGGCGCGATTACAGACGAGAGCCCCGTTTCCGGTGAAGGTAGAAACAAAAACCGCTCGCGCGTACAGATTTCAGCGTACTTTAAATAAACGTAGGGAATGAAAGTAATCCGCAGCGATACACAACGGCGCTCCTCATGTCTCAAGCTGTATAGCTATATACATGTGTGAGTGAACGCCAATCTGAACTTTTGTGCGCTCGTGTAAAGACCGGGAATATATGCTGCTTGATTTTCCTCTAGCTTAGCCCTACGCGAGACGTGGAAGCACGCATACGACGCTTGAAATAAAATTACGTCTTATACGTAAACAGAAAAATAACCGGGCCATTTTCACAAACGTACGTGAAACCTGGGGAGGATCGAAGCATGCAGTGTATGAGTGTATTCTTGGCGCCTTCGTGTTTTTTTCCCGCGGAGATGAAACCATTTGGGGTAGATGTATACAGCTTTGCGGTAAAAGTCTCGTGTCTTTGAAGCACGAAGCGGTCTAGCGCGAGGCGTTAGATAACGAGTGCCTCGGTGTGCTCTTTTATTACACGTCCCGTTTTAGTGCGAGGTGTTGGAAAACGAGTGTCCCGGTGTTTTAGTACCATGAGTACATGAAACGACCACGGCGACAGGAGATGCCAACAACATGAGCCCCTACAAAGAGCAAAAACCACGTTACTTCCTCTGTTCGCTTTCGTAAAAGACCTTAAGGGGCTTTCGGAAGAAATTATAGAATTTCTTTCGCACGTAATTTTTGGTCAAAGACTAATTTTAGCTGTTCCAGTAAACTTCCGGGTTCTTAAAAAAGACGATAATCTGACTTGGATAGATGAACGTTGAAGTCATTGGCTAAAAAAGCTGCGAAGCTACAGAACCATATTAGCAGGCAAGTCAAACCTACCGCATCAATTTCAGACGAGCGAAGCCGACGGTAATAAATCACCCGCTCAACCAAGGAAACGCCAAGAAAGCGGAGGGAAGGGGACTGACTTTGTTTTGACGCGTCGCAGGTACGCGCTATTAATTATGCATGCTAGACCAGCATCCAGCGGGTTTGGATACTGCACCTTGCCCGCGCTGTTACGCAGCAGGTTCTGACACTCAATTTCCCCGCCGAAATAAGCACTGGCTCGTGAAGTCGCCCGTCATAAGCCGCCAAAACCCAATTAGGTTCATAGCTCTCGTAGGAAATAGTGCGTCCATTTCCTCGGCACAACCGACGTTATAATACAGAGCTCGTTGACGTACTCTCTCGCTAGGATTGGTAAGCATTTTAAAAAAGAGCTGTCACCGGACCCACACACTCGAATTGTTTTTGCATTTTCCTTTCCGGGGTTCGTATAGGAACAACCACCATTACTGTCATCCCCGTTTGCGACACTTGAACAAGATGACGAATTTCCATGGACAGGGTGCCGAAAAGACGGAAAGTGAAGGTGGGATACACAAGACGAGCCGTGGCTGAGAGCTTGTTTTTATTACTTACTAACACATATATATCAGCATATTATATCAGCCCCATTAAGGCAAGCGAAAATAGGAAATGTAAATTCGTAGACTAGCGGCATCTCGCTTGTAAAATGATAAGTCGGCATTAACTAAACCAATAACTGAATTTAATACAATAACTGCCTGCTTTCCGAAAATCAGCGCCACAACTTAGGAACTTGGAGCCTTTATTTGCTGTTGCTTTTCATGTTCCTGGAAAGCCGTTCTATATTTAAAAAGATGGCAGTTCGATGGCATTTTCGCTTTAAGCAGTTCCGAACTAGCTCGTAACTGAGTTATTGGAACCTCGGTACGAGCGGTGGCCCCCATCCGGTTTTCCCACCCCTTAAAAATTCGATTACAGCTGTCCGGGGATCCTCCTCTGCTGCTGCGACAGCCACAGTAAGGAACGCCTCCTCTCGCGTCCGAACACCCTCCTCATATATTTTCAAACGCGATATTTTTATTTATTTTTGTTTCAAAGCCGTCCTAGCTTGTGTGTTGAGACCTCACCGCGAAATTCGCCACGAGCGAGTGCAAGTTTCCACGGGAAAAGGGCGCTAAAAAGCAAGTTGGGATCATATTGCTATGAAGCGAGTGGGCCGCGACCGAGCCGTGGCTTGGCGCCGCGCATAGATTTTGTAGCGCAAGCTACAATGGCCGAGGTTGAGCAGTTTCGCAGGGACGTTGAAGGGCCACGCAAGCGCGAGGAGTATTGGATTGGATTGTATTGAATTGGATTAGAAATCAAATCCAATTGGAGTATGGGTGTGTAGAAAATGGGGTCTGCACATTCGCCGGTCTGCGCATTCCAGAGGAGTGACGTCATAGCCACGGCAGACGCACTGGCGCGGCGCGTGCCCAGCTGTGCGCCTCCGTTGCGCAGTAGCCAAGTCTGACGGTGGCCAGGAGCCGCTTGATAGCCGTTTCGCGTGGCTTCTGGAGAGCCGTGCTGCGCGTGCGCGAGGAGCAGTGGCTGGACTGGACTGGACTGGACTGGACTGGACTCGACTGTACTGGATTGAATTGGATTGAATTGGATTGGTTTCGAAATCATTTTAGCACCAGTAAGCATGATAATCAGCTAATTCTAGACAACCAGGAAACCTAAGAATAACCAGCTGAATCTTACCTCACGCTACGTATATCGTGGCATAGCCGAGGTAAGCCACTGATATTTTTTTCCTGTGGCACTTTGCCCAATCTCGCTTGCTGGGCACAGCAGCGGGAAAAGGTTCCGTAATGTGGATTTTCGATCACACGCCAAAAAACGCTAAATATTTCAACTGTCAAGTTTAATTTCTTTTTGTTTCGATCTTCTAACATCACATGGCTAAGAGGGGAAAAAAAAGCCGCAGTATAGCGGATTCAAGCAGCCACTCCCCTGGGTGCAACAAAGAGGTACATGTTAGCTTGAAACAAATTTTTTGTTGAGTTTAAAATGTAAAGAAAACAACCGATTACATATACGCAGCTCACGTGTAACTAAAGAAGACCTTAATTAGTAGGTTCTAATATATCCAACACAAAAAAATGACCAAGGCAAAAAGTTATAACAATGGCAAAGGCAAGGGTAGCAAGAAGTCAAGTGTACATCCTGAACAAAAAAGGCAGAAATGAACAAAATTTATATGTTGCGTACACTGAAAGGCACTGTCATAAGAATAAGCTTTCATCGGTTGGTAGGAGGGCAATGTGCCCTCCTTTGTAAGAAATACCTCAACAAAACCATTCTGCAAATTTCAATGATACCGTGCCTTTTTTTGCCATTAATGTCTCGAAGCCTGTTCTACTATGGGTGTATGGGGGTGCATGAGTAGAAGAGTAGAACCTCTCGAGTAGAAGAGCATCCGCTTGTCTTTTGCAGCGCCCGGTCATCTTGTGCGAAAGGAAAACACTGCGTAACGTTCGACACTTACCTCGACTGTTGTCGGTTGAGCGAAAATTTTCCCTATTTGACTGCGCGCGTCCCGAAGTAGCAACCACGTAGCTCAAACACCAGCCGACCAAACCTAGCTCCCCTAGATTCGGCGACAGTCAACTGTGTGCGCCCATTCGTTAACATGCCGCTACGCCGCTTAATTTATTTTCGCTTTGTTTCAAAGTGCAGCTATTAGTGGCACGCTGCTGTTTCATCATGACTCTCGCGACTGTGTTTGACATTCCCCAGAAACGGCTGAGGCTCCTGCAGTTTTGCCTAAGGTCGCCAGAGAGAGATTGCTGGGGAAGTCGGCTTCACACTTATGTATAGGCTTCGGGCAGCCTTTTCTCGTGCACTCTGTTTCGCACTCACTGTAATATTAATTCCAAGGCGACAATTGCCCTTCAAGGCAATAAAACTTTTGAGATGAAAATAGACGTGACAACCACGTTACCATCCATACAAAATTGTGCAGCAAATAATGCTGCAAGGTAGAACAATGCAGCAGTTACTGCTGCCCTATGCAGCCCATAGGCTTGCAATTTTACATTTTCGCAGTGTCGGAGTGCTTTTTAATAACGCATGCAAGCGCGATAGCAACGATGTACTTGGTTATGCGGTAAGTACGTCGCCCATCCCATCATAAGAAAAATTAATACGTAAACGGTCAAACCAATATTCGTCTCAGCCAGGGGGCTTCTCAGTGATACAAGTAGTTGCTTCTTGAATTTCGCAAAGAAAAATTACGGTGGACAATCGTCGCTGCTAAGCCTCTAAAGGACAGTGTCCCTTGTAAGTGCGTTCTGCCTAAAGGATTCCAACTCCTGCGGCAACACTCGCTGTCAGGTGTTTTGCTTGCGCCTTCGCAGTTCCTCAATCTATGAACGAGGTTTCTTTGCAATAGCACCTCCGTTAGCGCAGTGTGTGCACACTATCCAGCCGAAGAATACAGAATAGCTTGCCCACTGGTCACGAAGGAATAATTCGCCCAGCTTTCGCATTCGGTAGCAAAGAAAAAAGCTGCCGTGACAAGTGCTTTGACATCATCGCGATGTGTGGGGACCCGGAGCGTGTAGCATTTTCGTTGGTCCAGGGGAGTCGTGTGACCGTTCGGGCTATGTATATTCTAGTGAAGAACAATAAACGAGGCTAATTCTTGGTCGCATACGAGAGTTGTCTGGCAAGTACGTACATTGTCTTCAGTTTCCCAGCCCAAATGTTCCCGGACACCACCCGCCGGGGTACAGTGTGTTACTCTCACGGCACCCGCTTCCACAAAAAGCATCATGGCTCCGCTTTTATCGTATCATGTACTTCATAGGCCACGTGCACCACCACCACCAGCGGCCTCACCATGAACATAACCGTAACATGGATGAATACACCCATCGAATGTGGCCTACACGGGACATTACCTCTACAAATCCGGCAGGCATCCTCACCTCTTTGTTCCACATGTGACTCCAAAGAATACATTCATGATGTTATATGCGAGTGTTGAAAGTACACCGTGCACAGACAGAAACGCATATTATCTTTGTGCAGGCAGCTTGGTGCAGGACTTGAGCTGAGGGCTGTTTTGGGTCCTTGGTCGGGTCCGAGTCAGGCTACATGAGCAATTAAGGCTCTCGTGGAGTTTCTTCGGAGCACAGAACTGGACAGAGTTTTGTGATTGAAAATTTTGGGCGCATCAAATGACATCTTTTCGTTGTCATTTTCCTTTCTTTTTTTTTTTTTTCTTCTCTCATCTATCGCAGCAAGCCAGCCCCGACTGCTCGGCTAACATCGTTGGTCGTCATTAAAGTTATTCTCTCTCTCTCTCTCTCTCTCTCTCTCTCTCTCTCTCTCTCTCTCTCTCTCTCTCTCTCTCTCTCTCTCTCTCTCTCTCTCCTCTCTCTCTCTCTCTCTCTCTCTCTCTCTCTCTCTCTCTCTCTCTCTCTCTCTCTCTCTCTCTCTCTCTCTCTCTCTCTCTCCCAGCGTTACCACACTACCGAACTTCAAATTTATCGAGATGCGATATTACTTGTTTTGTCGCTCGACTGCCGAAACTTAAGATTAAAGCGACACATCGCGTAAGTGGTATCTTGCGAAGATTTCGTAATCAGTTCCAGGCTTTGCTTTTAAATAAACCTTAGCTCAGCGCGGATACACATGTGACAACACTCACTCGCATCGTTCTCAAGACAGACGTGAAGACGTGATGCAACACTCAATCGAGCTCTTCTTGGCCTAAGCACACGGTCCCATTTGTCGAACCAAACGTAACATAAACGTGAAAACAGGCATAAAAGCAGGGTTCCTTGCAAGACGCGCCTACACAGCTTCTACACGAGACTGAACAAGTGTCTTCACTACGTTCTTTCGGCATTTCTCAAGTTCCGCATGCACTTATGGTGGTTCTGATTCCGCAATAGTCGCCTACACGGATTTCCTGGGATTCTGGCAAACTCGTTCCCCGGAATGCATACAGACTGCTCTAGATCTGGCGAGCTTAATATACGAAGCACTCATAAAAGATGCACTTGAAAGCGCTGCGGGTTCGCTTGCCCACATGTATGAACGTCATGCACCTCAGCACGCGTCTTCCTTGGAGCCAAGGCGTGCCGACCAGACCGAACCGCTGTGTTCGCATATTTTAGGCGATGAGCAATTACCGCATAAGCCGCGTGCTATAGTAGCCCGCACACGCTTCATGAATACTTGAGTGCTGGTGGTTTCTCAAATGAGTTTCTAGATCACCTACTTAGGGATGAGAACCAAATTAATGACATGGCTATGCTCACTCAGGTAAAAGAAAATTAAATCAGGGCCAAACTTTTCCTTGCAAAAGCACCCTATCCCGACTGTCTTATTTTCTTTTGTAGCTCGGTTTTGCTTTCTTTGATTATTACTTAACTAACAGTTATGACCAAATATTTAAAGCAAACGTTGTACTGATCCTAGCTGATCACTTAAGGATATAAGCTAAAAACTAATGATGTCCACACGAGGAGGTTTTTTTTTTTTCAAAATGGGTCAAATCCCCCTAAATAAAATTTGAGAAAAGAGCGAAAGTTTCTTACCGGACCTAAATGCACCTCTCTAAAAGCTATCATATGATGTTTTACATGTCAGCTAAAGGAAGTTTATGGTCACAAGTTATTAAAAATTATGGAGCTGATTTGGCCAACATTAGGATAAAGTCTTTGGATTTGTCTCGCATTAAATTAAAACACCCAATTTGATGCGGCATTCTTACGAAATCTTTATTAAAATTGACTTTCAAGAATGGTACGACCAACTTTTCGGGAAAAAGCTATTAAACATTTGCAACAGGGCTTCAAGGACACTAGGACTATACGTGAAGAGCAAGTGAGTCTTTGCAGCATTAGCAGCCTTCTTCGTATCATTTTCCTGGATCATTTTCCTAGGCAGGCCTGAAAACACTCAAGAAGTTAACAAGCCCTTTATTGTCTTGCCATGAATTTGCAAAAAGCTTCACAAAAAGGCTGGTAATATTTTCTTCTTCACTTTAATGAAGTGACTTATACCCACGAGGGGCGGGGGGAGGGGAAATTGGCCAATGTTTGTGAGTGCCGGCTATGGGCAAATATGGCGAATATTGAAGCAAAAAAAAACTCGAAAATAACCAAATTCACTCCTTTGTGACGGGGAAGACGGGATTAAATGGTTGTTTCTCATCTTAAGTCATTTCCTTCCCTTCTTCTGTTCACTTTGTCACGGACGTCTGGGGACAGATAGTTCTTCGATCTCTTCATTGGGCCTGAATCTTTGATAAGCAAGATCCGAAAAACAGGAAAACTTGCAAAAACACCCATTAAACAGTCCGAAAAGTCAAGCTAAAACGAAGCTACTATTGGGCAAACAGATATGACTCGTTTTTATCCGTGATACAGAGGATCTGACTCATTTTTTATATGTAATACGTTCTGCGTACACATTAACAGGACATTATCTGACCTGTTCGTTGCAAACACTTTTCTAGGGGAAAGCGCCCGAGTGTTTCTTGTCAATGCATTTTTATCTGCGTTAGTTTTTGTTTGTAGATTTGGCTCCTTACGAAAAAAAAAAAAAACTCCTCGCATGTATGGTCAAAAATACTTTGTAGTTATACTGCCATTTTTCTGTGCGTAAGATTACGTTTATGTACTAAATGTTCGGAAACCCTGACAACATTCCCGAACATTTTCCCAGGTGCCTGCCCATGAGTGAAACTCTGCGAGGCAAAATGTTGCTGCCTTTACGTGGCATGCAAGCCGCAAAGTTTCTAATCGCAAGCCTCAGTCAAGCGCCTCATCATTCAGACATGCCCAGACATTACTAAGCCTGTAGGTCAGGCTGAAGCGGAGAGGGCCGTGAATTCTGGCTCCTCAGCAGTCCACTAGTAGACTTTATCAAAAAAGACCTGCCAAAAAAGAGAGACGAGGCTATAAAAAGTGTTCCAGTGCCCCTGGCCTGGCAGCTGAAATAATTAGGCTAATTTATAAAACAAAAATGCTGCCTCACGTAAAGTTATTCCTTTTTGCCGTCCTCACAAATATCGTATCGGAGAAGCCATCTATCTACTGTAGACAACTCGTGGCCAGTTCGTTGCAATAACCGATGTCCCAATAAAGACAGCGGTGAGCGAATCTTCTTAATTTTTTCAGGCCGGGCACATTCGCTGTTATACATGATGCACACAAGAAAATTGAAAAAGAGGGCGGGGGAGGACAGAACATTAAAGGGACACTGATGACAAAACCAATATTGGTATAAATAGTGTGAGCATGTTCTGAGCATCGCGCCGTATTTACAGTCACCGGCTCGTATATTGTGGGCACCATCCTGTGCTTCATCTTCTTCCTTTCATAATCATTCTCATCCCCATCCTACCAACCCTCTTCTTGCGAAGATCACCGCCATCGGAGGCTGGTTCCGAGTCCGCGGCGGTTGCGACGCTTCCCAATAAACGTCCTCCTGCACCTGTCTCTTCAGGCCCTCTCAATAGATAGACTGGCGTCCCCATAAAGCGAATATACCAACCTCTGGGTCAGTACATTAAAAATGTTCTTGTAAGTAATAAAAAATGAAGCTATCAGTCACCCAGCAGAGATGAAGTAAACGGCGGCTGACCGGATGGCATACACCCACGTACCGAACAACAGAACAAGAAGCGCGCATACAAGCTCCCCAAAATACAATGTAAAATCTTTCTTTACAGAGCAGCTTTCATAAGTCATCAACAATCATAAATGTACAAGTGGAATTAAAGCCGTGCCGACATTCGGAAGCTGCCAAGCGTTGGCGCTGTTGGCGGTTGCGATGGTTTAAGGCTCGGCGTAGCCATTCTGGCTGCAGCGGCCGCGATGCTTCACTTGTCACTTGGTACATTTTAGTGTTCCCCGTTTCATTCGCTTCCGTTCTCTGTTTGCGTCACGCGAAGCGTCACGAAATGGTAGGAGGGAAATGACAAAGAGAAACGCGTTTTTTCAATTGGTAGTTTCTCCCCAATTAAAGCATCTTTCACCACCAAATAAACGCTGAGAAGACTACGGGACAGTTGCACTTTCGTCTGAACCAAACTTTGTAGTTGCCTTCGGTGTCCCTTTAAGCCCGTGCTGCGATTTCCTCTGCTGGTTCCTAGCGATTAAGCTATAGCGTTCGAAGCACTCACGAAATTTAGTCATTTACTCAGAACATTTGGCAATCGTGACGAAGCGACGCTAAAAAGGATATTGCATTAGGCTTCTCAATAACTAAGACTGTAAGAGGGTACGCAATCCGGAAGTTATTATTTGAAAAACATTAGATGGCCTGTTGAGCGAAAGAATCGGCGTTGTGTAACAGCAAAACGGCACCGAAATTCCCATTGACGAGTCACGCCACTGATCAAGCAAGCACCGTTCAAGGTCAAATCAGAATCAGACGCTTCGGAGAGACAATGCGACCCCTTTCTAACGAAAGATGGTTGAAACGCGAAGCTCTCGTAGCGCTGCACCACGATGCGCTTCCACACGTCCGTCCACGACGCGTCCCCGTTTTCTGCGGTCATCTGCTCCCTCGTCTTGGCGGTTCTCTCTTCGGTAGACACGTGGGTACGTACTCCACGTCGCTACTCTTCTCCGAAAGGGGCTGCTTGAGTAGGAACCACGCCGCTTGCTGAGAGGACGTTTCGACCGCATTGAGCATGTTCGCCCCGAGGATCCGCTGTACCTGGTCGCAGTTCATGTCCAGGACATACCACCCCCCTCCCCCCCTTCCCTCCTGCGCAGAAGGAGGGGGGGGGGGGGGGGCGTGGTATGTTTTTGTCAGTACGCCGTGCACAAAAGGAAGATGGTTATGGTGGGAGAAAAGGTGTACGCACTAGCCTCACCCAGCCTCCCAGCATTCACTAGCGAACGAAGGTGCTATCCGGGCCGCACCACCGCACTGCCTGTCGGGGCTGCAACCACTTGTGCTGCAGCCTGTACTGGAACAAAGTGTCATTTTAGACAACCAATACAGGCGTTTCAAACAAAGTAAACTCGAAGAAACTCTACACGGTTGAGGTGTTTTTCTGACGTCTTCTGGCGGCACAATTGAGCGGGAAAATCGCCGTGAGCGGGCTCAGCACTACTCATGCAAAACACAGGTTCATGTCGTTCCCACGGGGACAGTGCCCCTCGAATATTCGTAACTCTCGCCTGATGCCGGAAGTTCAGGCTCATTTGAATCCCTCTTTCCCCCTCCATGATGAATAATGCACTTGCTGTCTGCGCTCCATTCCCCCTCCCCCTAAAATAAGAACAACTACTGGGAAGCAGTTTCATGTGAAACCTGCCGAATCCGTCCGAATAACGCTGGTCAGGTCTCCCATGATCGTTTCGGAGAAGCATCAGCGGTTTGAAACAAAAGGGCCATATGACGAACATAAAGCTGCCTAGATGTTCGTGTGTGTGCGCCCCCTGTAGGGCTCCCGGGATAATCGCTTACAACTTTCATTCCTCTCTGTCGTTCACGGAGGCAGACGCAGTGGCATCCTGTAAGCAGAATTGGTGGAACTCGCCAGAATTTCGGTCCGTCCAAATGAAGACAGACTGAGAGTGGCCGATTCGTTTTACGTGCGCGTGAATCTCGGCGCGAGCTAAGCAAAGCGGACTCTCTTATTTCCCGGCGGAAAAGATCCCCGGAGACGAAAGAGCAATAGTGCCGCGCTCAAACCATTGGACCGGAACTGCCGCCGCTTTGCACCCGGATTCGCCTTTATTTTCCCTCTCCGGAATCATTGTACTTTCCTTTTTTGTTTGTTTTTTGCGCGCTAAGATGGGTGCGTTTGCATTTTGAAAACCCACCTACGTTTAACACGCATATTGTAAACCAAGGTAGATTTTTTATTTCCTATGAGGCTGGGAGAGAGGGCCCGGGGGGATAGCGCCGGCCGAGGTATCCCGGAATGGAGGAACCCCCCCCCCCTTCTCCCCCCCCCCCCCGCCCCCCAGGCGGGTGCCCAGACACCAGACCCTAAGGATCACGTTAATAAAATTTCCTCCTCCTCCTCTGCCTCCTACTCCACCTCCACCTCATCCTTCTTCTCGTACTAAAGGGGCTTTGATGAATTCACAGTTGTCAGAAAAAAAATCCCTGTGCTTGGATCGTGTGTGCTGGGTATACATACACAATTTTATTCCATCTTCCTCGTTTTATGAACGCATTGAATTTCCTCGCGGCCCTCTCTGGAGGACACAATTGTTTAAACAAATTAAGACGAGAGAGAGAGAGAGAGAGAGAGAGAGAGAGAGAGAGAGAGAGAAAGAGAGAGAGAGAGAGAGAGAGAGAGAGAGAGAGAGAGAGAGAGAGAGAGAGAGAGAGAGAGAGAGAGAGAATTCTTTAATGTGGGCTGGAGAGGTCATCCTTGCTAGCGGCAGTGCTTGCTACGCCAGACGGGAGTTATTATAATGCAGTGAAGTCAATGTGAGAGATCGGGAAGGCAAGAATTAGAGAGAAAACAAAAGTAAATAAATAATGGCACACAATAAAATGAAAGGAAAAAACTCTAAATAAAATTAAGTAGAAAAAAAAACAAACAGAGCGAATGGATCCCAGAAAGCGCAGAGCGCCTGACAACAAAAAGCATACATGACGACGCAAACGCGTACAGATGTAGTCACGCGCACAATGGAAGAATTACGAAGTTCTGTCCAGTCCACAATCACGCAAAAAACGTAGCAGAATTTTTGTCCCTAAATATAAGTCATTGTTGTTGGTCCAGGGTCCAAGAAAGTGACACAACGGAAGGCTTGCTCCGCGTCGTACACGAGACAGGCAGCTAGCCGCTGTTACTCGCGCAGTGGAAAATCGCGGGCATATACACATCAAGTGCTCGGTAGTCTAGCGCACAGCGCACGTGGGACACAGTGGTGAATCCTCCCACCCTATTTTGAATTTGAAGCTTCGGGTGTAAGCCCCGTTGAGACGCAAACGATGCAGTACACCTTCAGACGCTTTGGTAAGGTCGGGTGGAACACGGAATTAAGACGAAGTCACCAGTTGTTGTCTACTCTCAGGCTGCAGTTGATGATACAGCTGATATTTACTAGTTTCACTGAGCCGTTAATAGCGTGATAACGTCATGTTGGAACGCTTATTATGTTCCTATGCTTTGCAGTCATTTATTTAATCTTGAAGCTGGGGAAATCGTGCAAACATTGCGCAGAAGTCTGTATAATCTTCGTTAACATCTTTTTTCACGGGCACAGGCACCCAGACCTTGGACATTCAGGACGTGAATCCAGACTAGCTATTTAGGCACTGTGTATAAGATAAAGTTATCTACAAGATATACCAACGCTTCTACATGCTCGGTAACTGGAAACATGTTCTGACTTGGGGACATCAGGTAGTATGAACGTCTAAATGAGAACCGATAGGAGTGATAATTAACTGTATGGTGTTCAACGAGAAACGCTCAAGTTCAGAAAAACTAAGTAAACTTTGGCTCGAGGCACTCCTACTATGAACGCCTCAAGGCAAACGTATATCGTTTAGGGCACCTTAAAGCTCCGCACAGATTTCCGTACAATTCATTCTCCAGTTTTTTAACAGTAATTGGAAAACAGCAAATAGGACAAGGAATCGAGCTGTTAAACTAAAGCACAATGGCAGATAAGCACAGCCACCGTGCCATCATGTCGGTTAGTGACAGAAAGGGTGATTGCACAGTTCACCACAACGTGCAAGCGTCCTTTCACGCGGAGTTAATGGTTCTGAGTGCATATGCAGCGTTTACTCTGCACAAACGTCCCAAGCAGCAAAATTCGCCACCTTACTTCACTCGAGTTCGCATGAGCACACCGAGGGTGCTTAATGTAACTATGACGCGGTTTCGTTAACGTTAACGGTCGTACACTTAGTGGCATAGCTAGACGTCACCCAACCTCAACTAGTCGGCTCTCGTTATTACGGGTAGTACACGAACAACCCGGCGCATGTACTGGTTACGACTGGGCGCAATTAGAAAACCCACTTTTGAATTACCATGAGACGCGTTGAGGTCAGGTAAACTTCCATTCTGACGGCTTTAATCATAATTACATCGTGTTCAACAGCACCGTCAACCATATCGACACCGATGCCACAAAGCACGTTGTTATAATAAACGCAGGCGCAAATGTTTCGTCAGAAAAGCGCGTGGTTCTCCGCTGTATGTAGAGCACGGAGGGAAGGGGAAAAGAAGGCCAACGCGTGGCCTTCCACAGGGAGGGAATGGGAACACAATGGGGCCGCTTAGAGCGCAGCCGTGGAGACCTTCGCCCTGGGCTTCCCACGCGAGCGCGAAGCCAATCTCGGCTGCAAGCCGCTTGGGACTCGTTCGCTGGGCGTGCGTATCTCAGCCGGCGTCGGCTTCGTCCGGCTAGCCGTGTACGCACTTTCGGGAAAGCCCCGTGCCATCTAATATTGTTCGTCGCTTCCGTCGGAAATGAGGACTCATTTTTTTGCCCGCCGCCTGTTTTGGCTGCAGCTGCTTCTGCTGCTCTTTGCTGTGGTGGTGACACTGATGGTGTGCGCTACTGGAGCTGGCGTTGGCTCTTCAGGTTGAAGAGTACATTCACTGCGATCAAGTGAGAGCAAAGTCCAAAGAAGTATCCTTCCTTAAATTGGCTATTTAGTACTGTTATTTGATCCAAAGTCAGAGAGAGTTGTTTTGTCGTAACAACCTGCCGCTTTTAGAAGTGGTTCCTGACGTCATCTGCTACTTTATGGTGTTATGTCCGGTACACAAAAATAACCTAATGTTCGGCTCTTTTCTTTCTTTTTTTTTTGCGCTTGTGAGCATCGTATAGTTTCCATCTTACAAAGGAGATTACAACGATAGGAGAAATGCCAGGATTTACGATGAAACAATTAGCGTAGACGTCATCGATTTGTGTCCTTTATCAGAGCGGTATAGCATCACCAGTTTTAAACAAGTTAAAATGCTGGCCCGTTTCTTAGAAAAGTTTGAGTTGTATTAGGGGTCAACGCCGAGGTCGAACCTTTTCTTGAAATACTGTGTTACTTCGGGACCGAATAATTGAATGACGCGATGAATTCGCGAAAAGTGAAAACTGAAGGCGTATTTTGAAGCGAAGCTGTATATCCAGGGTTTACATATATACTGTGCGTGAATGAATCGGTGTAGAAGGAACATTTGTCGCCCCCAAGTGCTAGTGTTTTGGGTTTGATAAAGGGCTCCTGGAGTGACCTTTTGACCGGTTTTCTTTTTTTTTTCGTTTAGAATACAGCCCTTGAACGACGTTTTGGCCTTCAACTACGGTGACCAACATCACCGTGGCACCGACCCGTTGAGTGGAAACGCCGGCCGCGCGGTTATCTGGGAAAAGGGCGACGGTAGCCGCGGCGCCTTCTGCGCCAGCAGCCTTAGCACACCCAGCTGCTTCTCTGTGTCGGTGAGTGACTCGGCGTCGGCGCTGCCTCGCTTAGGCTTAGCGAGGTGGCTCCGTGGTGGCCACCAAAGAAGGCAATATCTCAAAGTCCGATTGGCGCAAGGTCCACAGGTTGGTCCCAAAATGTGCAAAACACGTTCACAGCACGAACGAGTAGAGAACAAGAGTCATTGGCAAATAAAACGGCCGCTATAGGAAATAAAAAACTACGGAGCCATGGTGAGTACAGCCTGCTCCGTTCGGCCCCGGCCCTAGCGGTAGTTGAAGGCGAAGCCATCTCTCCTCACGAACATGCCGACTCGACGGGATGGCTGCCCTACTACCGCCGAGCCTTCGGCCGCGTCCAGCAGAACCAACGTGCCAGCGTCCCCGCTACCAGTGAACCACCCAAAGGTACGGCATCCTCATCGCCTTCCCCCGTGCCTCCCCTCTCCGCAACAAGTTCCGCGACTTCGCCACCTCAAAGAAGTGTGTGGAAGTATCGACCGGCCCCACTTCCCAAGGACGACATAAAACTCATCACCCGCCCTCGAGATGGGCTCAACGCCGCCAGCTATACGGGGACTACCCTGCTCAATACCCTACGCCAGGCTGCTGGTCTTCCGCTTCAGGAGACGCGGGGAGATCACCACAGCGTGAACACGGTGCAGAACCTTCTCGTCCTGAGTTTTCCAGACCCTGACAAAGCGGAAAAGTACGCTCGCATCACCTCCATCACTTTGGGAGGCGCAGTGTTCTCCGCTCGTGAATACATCGCTTGCCCGGAAAACACGCTCAAGGAAGTTATTCACGGGACCTCCACTTCCCCACGCTATACTGCCACACGTGCACATGGTGCGGCGCACCTTTCGCTTCCCTTTACCACATGGTGGGCGCATGCCCCTCCAAACCCCCCCCCCCCCCCCCCCCCCCTCCATCCTGCTCTGTCCCTGCCCCTTACCACGCTAGAGCAATGGGAGGCTACGCTGCTCAGCTCCGACCCACAAGTGCAAGAGTGTGTAATCCAGCTGGCCGAACTCGCCGCTAGGGCCCACGGGCTCCTGGCCGTCGATTAGGGGACTGTAGTGTGCCAGTGCTCCTAACCGGCGCCTCTTTCTTAACAGCTCTGGATAAATAAAGTTTTTAAAACCACCACCACCAACAACAACAACAACGTTTTGGCCGCCAGCATATTTCATCTAAGCACGCGCACATCACCCAGGTGGGAAAGGGGGGGGGGGGGGGGTGGCGTGCACGTGGAGGCAAGCTTCATGCGCTGAATGATTACATGCTCGTTGGGCCGGTTGAATATTTCAACGTGGACGCCTTACAACGAGGTGCGACGTGACTCCTGCCCTCCGTGGTCGAACGGTTTGTGTTGGTTGCTTTTTAGTGGTGTAGTTTTAGCTTTACGTCAGGTACTCCTCCTTTCTAAAGAAAATAAAGTTGATTGATTTATTTATTTATTTATTTATTTATTTATTTATTTATTTATTTATTTATTTATTTATTTATTTATTTATTTATTTATTTATTTATTTATTTATTTATTTATTGATTGATTGATTGATTGATTGATTGATTGATTGATTGATTGATTGATTGATTGATTGATTGATTGATTGATTGATTGATTGATTGATTGATTGATTGATTGATTGATTGATTGATTGATTGACGGAAAGATTGCATGCCTATTTGGCGGGAGGGGAACGGGCAGTCCATGTTTGTCCGTCACAATAAAACTCTAGTCCTTCCAGGTTTCGTTCAGCGAGCTATCTAGGAAGTAGGCTCAATCACACCCGCCGTGGTGGCTCAGTGGCTAAGGCGTTGCGCTGCTGAACACGAGGTCGCGGGTTCGGTTGCCGGCCGCGGCGACCGCTTTTATGATGGAGGCGAAAAACAAGCAAAAACGCCCGTGCGCACGACATTTCGGAGCACGTTAAATATCCCCAGGTGGTCAAAATTAATCCGGAGCCCTCCGCTACGGTGTGCCACATAGCCTGCGTTGCGTTGATGCATTAAACCCTAAAATCAATCAATCAATCAATCAGGCTCAATCACAAGTTATAAACAATTTTTTTGTTCAGTGAACTCCTTGCACTGAGCCCAGCTTCGCTGGTCATCCTGTTAAGTGTACATGGGGCATGAATGTCCCATCAGAGCTCTGTCAGTCGGTAGTTCTCATTGGGAGGTCCTGGAGTTTCATAAACGTCTCGTAAAGGGAAGTAGACGCGCCCCATAGCATGCGTTCTGTTAGCTGGGTCAAATTTACAGAATAAAATCAGACGGTTTAGCATCGTCAATTTCGGTATCTTGTGCGAGAATTGCTAAAATTCTTGCTTATAATGCGTTCTCCAATACATCCCCGGGTGGTATTTTGCTAGTTTTTATTTAAGAGACTTCGCTCGGTAGTAGTGCTAGAAGTAGCAAGTGTTGATGATGCGGACTTAGCCTTACATGAACATGAATCTTGAGTATCGAAAGGGCAGCTCAGTTAAATACTTTGCGTTTTTTCATGCTAACGGATGTCTTCAATCTAGTCGGCTAAAGCTCCTTCAGGGGATTCGGCATGGGCCGACGATGGAGCACCGAAAGCTACACTGCACGAAAAAAAATACGTACCGTCCTACGTGTAAGGAATTAGAACAGTTTCCCACTCGCATCCTAGAAGTATAACAGCAAGCGCGAAAAATTGGGAATGAGGCAGAATTTCCAGATGTGTTGTGGAACATACAAGGAAGTGAAACGGGAAAATAACCGGGGACGTGGTCCAAAAAACTCCCACCTCCCCTCGCGGGAACCCCTGTGTAGATGCGACGCATAGGCGGAGCGGCGAAGGGACCGCGTTTTATAGCGCGCATAACGTTGAGGGGACTGCGTAAGCCGGTCCCAGTCGATGACGACGTTGGCGTACTTGTAAAGCGGCGTGGACTCTAGGTGTTTGAGCCAAGCGTGGATGTTGCTTCGCCGGAGAACGGCACACCGGTTATATGCGCAGCGCACCCGAAGGAGAGGAAACCGCGGAAGAGGGAGTACTGCACATGCGCCGGCCCCAGCGCGTCTGCCGCGGCTATGACGCAACGTGCCGCGGCTATGACGCAACACAATCCAACACAATCCACTTTAATCCAATCCAATCCGAATCCAATCCAAGCCAAGCCAAGCCAAGCCAATCCAATCCAATGCCCCTCGCGAGACAGTGTTCGCTATCGGAGAGGAGAGGGGGTGAGCGAAACCTTCTCTAGGTGGCTTTGGTGAGCGGCGGAGAGCGCAGCTGGCGCGGCGAGGAGAATGGGGGAAGGGTGGACAACGCCGACGACGACGACAACGACAACGACGACGACGCCGGAGGGACAAGGCGAGTGAATCAGATGCTCTGCATCTAAAACAATGGAATAAGTAGCGTCGGAAAGAAGGAAGACATCGGCGAAAAAGCACGGGCGTGGTGCCGTAATTGATGCGCCGAATCCAGCGCGCCTTTTCTCAGAAGTTTCGCCTCGCACAGGCTGTTCTTGCACACGGTTGTTTCCTCCTTGTTCGTGTTTCTTCTTTTCTCTGCTTCGTATTGATTATGCTTGATGTTGGTGCTTGGTTGCAACTAATACCTATTATACCTACGCCGCACGAAGCTGCCACATAGTTAAAAAAAAGTTCAATGAAGAAGAACGGTCTTTTAAATTTTGCCAGTATTTTCTGTCCTACTGCCTGCATACTTTGATGAACCCGCAACTCAGCACCAACGAACGTTTCTCAATTTTTGGAACCGACAGCTTATTGCCGTGCGGTTCGGTGCGGGGTTCGCGGTAAGCCTTCTGACTGTTCTGTGCGTCCTCAGTGCTTCCCGCACCTCTATCCTTTCGTGACGGGCAGCCACCTCTTACTCGGCACCTTTACCGACATTGACGACAGTGTTCAAGCCAGTAGTGGCGTGCATCTTTGGAAGAAGACCATAAACGACGGGAATGGCGCTATTCCCGTCGAAGGCTTTGCTTTTTGAGGCTAGAGCAGGTTGCTGGAGAACTAAGAGCTTTGTGGGGAAGTGTATACGAAATGATGGGGTGTGTGTGGACTGCGGAAAGGAAACAAACAATGCGGCACATAGTGTTGGAATGTGAGTGTATCTATTGAAAGCTATATGAGGGAAATATTTGGCTTCCCGAAGCCCAGGACTTAAGGTTAAGGGTAGCCCGGAGGGAATGAACTCCAAGGCTGTAGAGGTGACTAAAAGAAGACTCGAATGCTTGTGGAAGAAGAGCAGAGAGTGGAATATTGTCTGGGGCAGCTACCACCTTCAACAGACAAAATTTATTTTGAGCCTGCCCTTTATTTAGGCGAGTTTTAGGTCGCCTAAATATTGATTGATTGTGGGGTTTAACGCACCGACGCAACGCAGGCGATGAGGCGCGCCGTAGTGGAGGGCTCCGGATTAATTTTGACCACCTGGGGATCTTTAACGTGCGCCGAAATCTCGTACACACGGGCGTTTTTGCTTTTCGCCTCCATCAGAAAAGCGGCCGCCGCGGCCGGGAATCGAACCCGAGACCTCGTGCTCAGCAGCGCAACGTTAGGTCGCCTAAATAAAGGGCAGGCTCAAAATACATTTTGCCTGTTAAAGGTGGTAGGTGTCTTAGGCAATATTCCTCCTGAGCCTGCCCTAAGATCAGCGCTAAAATTAAACCAACAGCACAACATAAATATATTTGATTCCTAGGTGGGATGAGACGTAATCACCCCGTTAAAAAGGGAGTACCCTTAACAATCAATCAATCAATCAATCAATCAATCAATCAATCAATCAATCAATCAATCAATCAATCAATCAATCAATCAATCTGGAAGGAAGTGCTCACAGAAACGCTGTCGACGGCACGTTTTTGCCCCAGTGGCCGTTCCTTGTCTTGTTCGTCATCAAGTGCGGAACCAATCACGCTTGAATGGTCTGGTTAGTCCCCTGTTTGACAGCTCGCTTGTGACTGGTACCATCCCTTATGTCCGTTGACAATGTCCACTGACCTGAACGAGCTGGTTCTCTTCCTTAATTGTGTATGAGGTACCGCCACGGACATCTTCCCGTTGATATATGTTGAGGTTGAAAATGTCTGTCTGCCTGAAGGTTCGCATGGAATGTTGTTCGATAGTTTTCTATATAACCGAGGGGCAGGCGGTGGAGGGGAATCTTGAGTGACGCAGTTCCGGGAGGTTACACTTTCCAGTACTGCACTGCAGTCTGATTTCTGCAGAAACCGTTTTATGATCGTTGAATGCTTCTTGTAGAGCATCTTCAATTTGTCCCGGCTACCCCTGTGAAATCCATTAAATGATCTCGGAGCGCAGGAAGTATTGAAGCCATGGCTTGGTAGGTACTGAAGGCATGCGGCTGATACAAATGCCGTAATTATCAGCTCTTCCTGTAAACATCATTTAAGAATTACTGCTCTGGCTGTACCAAAAAAGTATAACTTAAAACATGTTTGTTATCACCGTACTGATACAAATAATATACAAGAGCTGGTGTCACCCCACCCTTCGTCTTGTAATTATAACGTCATTACTTTCTTCTTTACATACAAAATTTTATGAAAAATAAAATACTGGAGTGTTGTTCCAATGGTAAGAAAAAATAAAAAGTTTATAAAATACTTCAGTAAAATATGCTGTTGGGCTAGTTGGTTCATTGCTTAAGGAAAAACGAGAGTTACAAACGAGTACAGAAAAAACGAAGAACGACGAGACAGATGCGCTAATAACAACTGATTTATTCCAAGGAAAGACAGGGATATAAGTAGCTTGTCTACAAACACACAAACATACACAAAGGATAATAGGTTTAAAAACATACTATAAAAACAAAATAGCCACAGCTACCCGCCGCGGTGGATCAGTGGCTAAGGCGTTGCGCTGCTGAGCACATGGTTGCGGGTTCGATTCCCGGCCGCGGCGGCCGCTTTTCTGATGGAGGCGAAAAGCAAAAACGCCCGTGTGTACGAGATTTCGGCGCACGTTAAAGATCCCCAGGTGGTCAAAATTAATCCGGAGCCCTCCACTACGGCGCGCCTCATCGCCTGCGCTGCGTCGGTGCGTTAAACCGCGCAATCAGAATCAGGAAATAGCCACAGCTGTGAAGACAACAATCACATCTTTTGATAGCATGGTGTCTAGGATCCGGTACTCTTTCGAAAACCGTGATAGCGATGCTTCACTGATACAGCCTGCGCTGTTTTTCAGGATAAAATACGCTTTGCGCAGTTCTCGCGCCACGGTGTCACGACTCTTTCCTATAATGATTGCTTCTGTCAGTCGCGGAAGGCATCCTTTGCCACACTCGCGGCAGTGATGAGGCAAATGCGACCAGGTGCCATTCTTCATAGAAAGGTCATGTTACCTGAGGCGGTCATTTACGCATCGGCCGGTTTGTCCGATGTACACCGCAAGTGAGCGGAATTTGGTAAATGACCCCAACTTGGCAGTCCACGTACTGTGCACCGTGCTTGTTTTCGCAACAACTTTTCTTTGTTTCCCCGTTGATGCGCTTACAGAGGCTCGCCGACTTGCACGGTGCAGAGAACGTGATAGGCACATCGTATTTTTTGGCCACACGCTTAATGTTATGGGCCCCTTTTGTGCATATACGGCACTACCTCAGGTCGCTTTTTCTTTTCCCTGGTCACCTGACAATTCGAGTGCCGGTGCTTCATTTTCTTGAGTGGCGACTAAGAGACAACTGACAGCAGACTGCGAGGATAACCCGCGTCCTCAACTCGTGACACCTGGGCATAGAAACTGGCCTGCGTGCGATGAACGCATGATTTCGTAAGGGCACACTCTAAGCACGAAATAGCAATCGCTCGCTTCATGGTTTCTTTTTTCTTTTATTTTTTTTTTTTTTGCTGGAGGGCTGTCGTAATAAAATACAAGGTAATTAATGCGCGATTGTACGCTGAAAACTTAATATAACGAATAAGAAAAAAATGTGCCTTCATCATTATCATAACTTTATCGAGAAAAAGACACAAATTGATATTCACTGATGGGCGGCGGTATTACTGAAGATCTTGTTTCTTAAAGAAGAAAGGGAACGTATAGCTGTGTGACATTCGAAGAAAATTGCCCTTTCACATGCACAGCTCTAGGTCATTAAAAAAAATTACACCATCTTCCCCTGGGGAACAGTAGGATGCGAAGCATCATGGGTGTTCCGTGTAGGTTCTATTGTGTTGCCGTTATGTTGTTTCATTTATCGGAGCACGAATTGGAACGTAGTGTGAACCCCCATGTAGAGACAGAAAAATGTAGAGAAATGTAGAGAACAGCGAAGATACCGACGCCCGCGTTACCTGATCGAACACCTCCTGGTTCTAATCTTTCTTTATCGCGTGCTCACGCTACTACCCCGCTGCCCGCCCTCTTCCTCCTCTTCTCTGGTTGAGCTGCCAGGCGCGTGGCGCTTCCCGCCACAGCTTTCCCGTAGGAAATTCAACATCTTCCTCTAAAGTTTTCAGTTCGTCATTTCCGTTGACGTTCAGCTTGGCGTGCCTTCGTTGTATCAGTAGCTTCTTGGCGTAGTTTGAATGAGTGAAGGACATAAGGCGCGTTCGTAGCACGTGCTCCCGTCTCGGTTTGTAGCGCAGTGGGAAGAGCGCCACGTACCTCCCGTAGCGGCCAGAGAGTCGTGGGATCGAAACCGGGCGCCGCCTAACTATTTCTTTTTATAGTGGACTGCGCTGACGTCAGCCCAAACGCTGACGGGGCTTAAGAGACGCGCATGCGCAGTAGAGTGCGGGCGGAGGACAACAACAAGGGAGGGAGGGACACAGCCCCGAGCATGAGATGCTTCGCATCTAAAAATACAAGAAGAAACAAGAATCATGACCCTAATTTCTATTGCCTAGTACGCAACTGGAGGGTAAGAAGTCAAACTTAGACAAAGACGTAACACAAATAAAAATATAAAAGAAATTCACGATACGCCGCTGAGCTACTACTGATTTTTAACTCCGAAGAGCCCAAATGCATACATGAACATTCCGCACCTCCCAGGAGATTAATAATAAAGATTATTATCATTCACTGCACAGATAAGGTTCAAAGAATACAGAGCCTTCCTTGGTGACCTTCACCTTAGAGCAGATCTGTTCGAGGTTGGCCGCATCAAGCTTAGCGATTCCTGCTCCTTTTTCTATCTTTAGTTGTCAGGAATAAACGCACCGCATATTCTTAAAGATGGTTCTGAGTGCTAAAGCTTCCCCGGACGGGTGTCTCGGGCTCGTGCAAACTATGAATTCTTCAAGCCATGCAAGACTTCTTATATCAAGTAATAGGAAGCAAAGCAATCTTTATATACGGAAAGTCATAAATACTAAGCAAAAAAAAAACTAAAAACGGCCCATGGTACCTCCTTTCCGCATGGCCGCGATATATCAAGTTCATTATGCAGCGTCACGCCCCCGAATATAGTTGGCTTGCAGCGACTCAATCTCCCTGGACTTCTTTACGAACGTCTTTTCCCATCACTCCCGCCTCGTTGCTTGCATATTGTCCGAGCTCTTTGTACGTTGTTGTCCCGTTTCGCTTATCCCTTGCAAAATAATTCTCGGTCATGCCTTCTTCGTGGATACCACGGGCTTCTCTTTTCAAGGAAGCCGCTGCATATGTTTTAGTTGTTTGTAAACATAGGACGCCGAATGTAAGCTCGCCACGCCATATATAACACAGGTTTCTTTTTCACCAGTCTTCCCAGCTGAGCTCAGAAAGACAGCTTTCTGTGGAAAATTTTGTGTTACCAAAATATTCAGCATGAAGCTCAGCTATTGCGAGCGTCGTTCTAAAGCTGAACGTATCTGGACTTGTCAAATAAATTAGGTATGTACTTGACTATACTTCGTTCGTTTCTAATAGGATCCAATCGCTCTAGAGTAGCGAGTGATAAATGGGGGCTGCAAGAGCACCAGGAAGCGACTTTTATTTGTTCCTTGAAGTTGCAAATCACAGCTTTGACTTCTTTTAGACCAAGGGCACGTTGCTTGGCATGTCATTAACTGAACTTGAAGGTTTTCCAAAATGGGCATAAAAAAACTGGATGTTTGGTTAGACTTCCCGCTATGAAGTCTGACGTAGTTAGTCGACCGGTACCCATCGAAATAACTATTAAATGTACTTCAACCTGCGCGTAACGGTTGGTGATGGTTGACAGTGAAACGTTGCGCCTAAGCTCCTCTGCTTCGGCGCACAGCCGAAAGTTGCTGCTGCTATTTTAGAAAAGTGCACACCCACAGGATTACACGTACCCGCATGAATGGGACAAAAATTTTCAAGCAGAAGTGTCTGCTGCTGCAAGCGCGCGTTGCCAGAGGCGTTGTCAGGGCATGCGAGAAGCAATAAATAAGCCAGTCAAGCGATTACTTACAGCGAAAGCACTGGGTGAGTAGGCCACAAGAAGTATGTGCCCGCATTCGGAATAAGTTAAACCCGGATGTAACGAACCGCTATGTAACAAATTTCGGGATTTAACGAAGTTTTTCAATTCTCCATCGCCAGCCCCATCGACACCCATGTGTTTGCGACCTCTATGTAACGAAGGCATTGCGACGGTTAACCTTGGCGTAACGAATTCGCTACGCTGATGAGCCATTGTTTTTTTATACTTTTTCTGAAAAATCTGCTGGAGAAACTCACTAATTTAGCGAACTTCGCCCGCACCGCAAACAAACGTGCGTTTCCAGTGTGCAATGCGGTGTTCGTTAGGTACTAGGCTTGCCTGTCGGAGCGTAGTCGCGCGTCTCCACTGCCATCTGTGGCGTCAGTTCGTCGGTGATATGGGTTCCGCTGCCAGAAACGAAACGCTTTGTCTTTTTGAAAGCAAGAGCTCGCAATTTTAAATGCCGCCATCGCGGCGAGGAAGAACGTCACCGCCCGGTAGAGTTTCCCCGCTGCAACCCTCTCAACAATTCTGTGTGCACCAAGAGTAGCACGCTCGTGAAAAGGCGCCCTTTCTGCATAAGTTTAGTTCTTGAAATGCGTTAAGGCACCGAAAAGTGTCAAACGCCAAAAGTGATACTTAAGTGACGTTGTGAATACGGGGTAAGCGACCTTGCTTTAGTGGAGTGCCATGTAGTGACTAAGTTCGTGGGAAAGCAAGAGACGCAAATAACGCAGTTTTTGACTGTTAAATAAATCGTTTAATGGTGAGTTTACCATCTCTAATGTCCAGCATTTTGGTTTCGTTTCTGCTTAAGCCAGCCCTGACTCTAAAGCTGCATGTAATGAAAAATTGCGAAATTTTGTCAACTTCATTATATCCAGGTTTAACTGTACTACATACGTGTACCTGAAGCCTAGCAAAGTGTTACGTACACACTGATTACATCGTACCCGCAATAGGGTATTCCACAACGATCTTTATACAAGAATTAGTCGACCAGATTCAGATGAAATCCCCAAGGTTGAATAAGCTTTTGCGAAGCAAAATTTGACAGTTGGAGTGTCTGAAAGAGCGTTGGTAGAGTGGCTGCCCTCGATAAGCGGTGGTGCCGGTTTCTAATCCTGTACCAGGACTAATTTTTCTTCAACTGCAAAGTTTCCGAGAAAACTGTTTAGCTTTCATTTGTAGCCCTACGGTTTCATTTCGGTGGAAGTGAAATTTTCCTTCGCAGTATATGCAAGAATGTTGACCAGCGCCGGCTTGGATGCACAGCAACTCGTGGTGTCCAGGGCTGAGACAGCAAGGTCGTCCCATGGTCTCCTGGACTGAGGAGCCACTCCCACATCACCAGGCTCACAATAAAGTTTTTCCTCCTCCTCTTGGGTTTCAAAAACACTGGCTTTACTCAACAGAGTTTAAAACAAAATCATAAGACGTTTCGCCAACTATGCGGGTGGCATCGTCAGTAACGAACTGTCCCGTAAGAGACACAAACAATCTATTTATCAAGCGCACCGTAAACATCCAGCAGGGGGCCACGATTAACTGCACACCTTTGGGTGTGCAAGAATATAACATGCAAGAATGTATGATGCTTTGGCAGGATATTTAATGGTTGGCGCAGCCAAAACGTCTGTCACTATTTCCCCGCCAGCAACAAAGGTCGTCAGAAATTGCAGCCTTCTTCGATTTTCTTCGTAAAGCAAGAAGTCCTAATGTCAAGATGAGGCGAAGAGACGTGTTTTATCTTCGCCACATGCGACACGTTCAGCAGAAGTCGCGGTCGCCGCTCTTGTTTTTTTTTTTTTTTTTTTTCCTAGTGCCCCAGCAGCCATCAGGCTGTTGTCCTACCTTGCAGACCCGCGCACTTTGCAAATCACCCGGGCTAAAAGCCCCCGATAGTCCGGGCCCCAGAGACCACGGGCGTGAAGAGGGAGCAGCGCGAGCCTTCTTCCACTGGGTGCACCCGTGCCTGCAGGAGAGGAGAAGAGAACGGGCCTCCACTCAAGCCCGCTGACCGGGCTGCGTTGGGGAATGCGGCGCTGTGGCGAGAAGTGGTGGTGAGCTGAGCCGTGGAAAAGCCATCAGACAGGCACGCCCGAGCACACGGTTCGGGACAACGCCGCCTTTGGCGGCGCCGGATCGAATCGTAAACTGGCGGAGAGCAGCCCACCTCGCCACAGTCCACCCCGCGTTGCCCGTCCAGCGTACGCGACACCCGCCCACCCGCTCCCCACGGCGACACTGGCCACTCCTGAGTGCGTGCCCGAGACGAGAGCGCGCCACCAAAGATTTACGGCACAACAGGCAAGAGAGCCGCTGCAAAGCTCAAGCCGTGCGTTAAGTAAACGGCGGCCGAGGAAGGAGCCCGCGCAGCTTTTGGCCGGCGGGCGATCACGGCAGGAGAGCGCGAGGCTGACGCGCTGCAGCCGAAGTCGCGTCGTTCCGCAGTGAGCCCCGCTGCGTTCTTCCCAAGACGAAGCCATGATTCTGAGTCCTGAAGGAGTGATATACGACGAATGGCGCTGGCCGGACCGCTCCGACACTTCCGCTCGTGCTTTCCTCGCTGGATATTTCCTGCCAAAATACGCGGAAACTATGCCGGGGAAGTCCTGCCGCTACTCCCCTCCTCCTCCCCATCCCCCTACGGTCGGTCCAGGCTTGTGCTACGAAGCACGGGGCTTCTTTTCTCTCCCACGCGTCATCCATACTTGGCCGTATTGCAAGAGAGCTCTCAAATGACGCTTTTCTTGCGGCCTTTCGTCGTGTTAGGGCACTGTAGAAACAGCCCATAAACGGCTGTACCCCGCCCCGGTCTGACGTTCAATGGCGTCCGTTGCAGCATGCAAGTTTTTCTTTTCTTTTTTGATAGCCCTTCTTGGGCTAGGTAATCGCTGGAGTTTTGATCTCCGCTAGTCCGTCCGTCCGTCCGTCCGTCCGTCTGTCTGTCTGTCTGTCTGTCTGTCTGTCTGTCTGTCTGTCTGTCTGTCTGTCTGTCTGTGTCTGTCGGTCGGTCTGTGCATCCGTCCGTCTGTCCGTCTTTCTGTCGGTCTGTCCATCCGTCTGTCGGTGATGTTTCATGTCTTTTTTCTATCGGGGTTCTTCCTTTCGAGTAAGGCGGTGCGGCTGAGTGGATCAGTTTCGTTCGGTGTGGGAAAATGCGTGCTTGTAGGCTGCGCAGCATGGGGGCTGCCTCCGGATAGAGGCTGCTGGGTTGGGTGTCGGGGGCGGGGTAGCGGTTGTTTAGGGTAATATCCCTGTTTTGCACGAGGGAGGTTGCTGACCGCCCGAACCCGATGCGCCTGCAACCGACGTTACTAGAGCCGCAACTTGCGGAGGCCAAAGCTACATTTAAATGACTCGGTGGGCCGAGGAATCTAACGCGTACTACATTGATCGCACTTAGGGTAACAAGGGAGCGCGTGTCATTCCGTGCGCGGGAGCTGCCTGTCAGCGGTCGGGTAACTTCGCACGCATGCGCAGTTCGTTTGCAACGAGGCTACGTGATGCGCGTGCGAAGTTACCCGGAACCCCGACAGGCGGCTCCCGCGCACGGAATGACAAGCGCTCCCGTGCTCACCCTAACTGTGATCAAGATAGTACGTCTCAAAGGGAAGCAACTCGTGGTTCTTGGACGTGGCGCAAGAGCTTGGTCTAGTTAAGGGCTTTTGACGACCCATGACTCGCCAACACACCTGCATCGGCTCCGCGCTTATGCCGAGATGCGTGCCCGATGTTACGACATCTCCATGTACTTCACCGACCATCGCCATCTTCTCGCAACGTTTGCATACCATTCGAGAATTAAAAACGTTATGTCCGCTAATATAAATGTTAGTTATGCACTTGACTGTGCGCTGCGCTTCAAGTCGCTTTTCGGATTTGTGTTACAACAGTTTCCTCTAAAAAGCATATTCGCAGCACCACAGAAGGTAACTTCTGGCTGATCATAGACATTTTTTATCTTACTCCAATAACGTTATCTCACAGGAGTCCCGTGCGACCATGTGTGTGCTCTAATTCATTTCGCCGTAACGTCTCCCTCAGTTCATAACATGAGACGCCGTATATTGTTACCCTTTTTCACATTTATTCAACACATCCGAAAAACAATTCATAAACATTTGGAGCGATGTCTTTGTGTCAGGGCACGAGGCAGAATGGCTGTCTGCTGTAAGCTGTTCTATTAGCATTACACGCCGTTGCAGGCTCAGTTTTAAAGATATGCCATCACGCCCGTAAAAAACTTAGACGGCTAATGGTCTTAAGCAACAAATAAAATAAACCAAAAATGATCCAATAGAGAGTGCCCTTTGTGGTCGGACGCCGTATAATTATATTTAAAATAATACGGGAAATATAACGCGTATTAAAATCACTTTATGGGGTCATGCTTTTTCCAAGAGAAGCGATATATTTTGATTAGTTTGAAGCGTGCAAGAAGTCCCCACTCAAATCTGAACTTCATAAACTATTCGGGAAACTTCAATCTTCACTGTAAACTGTAGACTTTACAAACCAACTGTCCAGTAAAACAGCGCAGAACTCAGGGGTACTGTACAACCATTGTGGGAGCCAGACGTGATGTAATCTGTTTCACGGTAAAGATTCTAGAAAGCAGGTAAAGGTTATGTTGCAGCCAAATTTCTCTGTGCACTAAATGTAAAACAACGTCAAGACGTTACGAATCAGACTTACTGCTGTGCCCTGTAAACGAAACCTGGGATGAAGCACACGCGAGACTTAACGAAGTACGTTCGCTCGGGACCTGTTCGAAAAACTCTTCGTCTGGACTCTCAATCACGCAACATATTGCGAGCTAATCACGGCTATGCAGATTACGACAAGAATGGAAACAAAAATACTTTTTGACGAAAATAATTAGCCCATCAACGCTGAGACTAAGACAATGAAGCCCCGTAACGGCCTGCTATATTCTCGTATTTTAGGCGTGGCTTAACGAGATGTTCGGGTACGGGACGTGGCGCGATTTATCAGTGCCTCTCACAACCCTCCCTGTTATCCACGTGTGAAAATACGCCCCCGCTGTGATTTTAACAAAGCTGTAAATGGCGTTGATAAAATTGCCTCGAAAAATGCGTAACTTCGTGCTCGTTCAACGTTTAGACAAATTAATATCTCCTGTGATTTGATTTATTGTCGCGTTTCTCGGCCGTGGCGGCCGCCGTTCTGATGAAGGCGAAAAAGCAAAAACGCCCATGCGTAGGAAATTCCGGCGCACATAAACGATCCCCAGGTGGTCAAAATTAATCCGGAGCCCTCCACTACGGCGTGCCTCATTGCCAGCGTTGCGTCGGCGCGTTAAACCCTACAATCAATTGATTTGTTATCGCAGCAATCTCACCCTACCGATCTTTCCTCTTATTTTGTGATTTTTTTTTTTTGGCATGTTTAAAACGAGCGCGGCATCTCTGCGCATTTTTCACTGGTCCTAGAGTTCTTCGATTGGCAAACTTTGTTGAATGATCAAGCATCAAAGCTGACAATCATTGATGCAGCGTTCAGTAATGATTCGTTACTATCTACATCCGCTGATATTATCTTTCGAAGTGTTTGTCAATTATTTTTCTGCTTTCCATCCCGGGAGCGTATGCCGCCCGTATAAACATCATAAATTGAAACAGCGACCTCGTATCTAACCTTAACAGCACCGTTACTGAAGCATTGTGTAGCACCCTCACAACAAAATCAAGGTTCTTTCGTCCAAACCTCAACTGAAAAGCCTCATAGCACAACCAATGCTTAGTAGCGGTAGGTGCTTCAATAACAGAAACTTTAAATTCCGAAGACACTTCGGTGAAAAAATGCTAGCAGAACAGAGCCAAGCAGAACAGAGTGCTTGGTATTTCTTGCGGCATTTTTTGGGGGTGTTTTAACGGACGACACGCCAAAAATGTTCCTGCACTTCAATACGAAAGCAAAAGATGGAAAAATTACAGCAGTCGTTGATCACAGCGCGCATTTCTATTCTGAGGCGCACCTGCCGAAGATAAATATTCCTTCCGAAACACTTCCCCAACCAGGCATGAAGTGATGCAAACTCCAACACCTAACTTACGAAGTGCGAAGCCCTCCCCTTTTAAATGACCTTTTTCCAGCTTGAGTTATTTTCTTTGGTCTTAATGGCGTGGATAGAAATAAATACAACGCGAGGAAAGGAAGAGGTCGGGGATGCAAACTTGAAGGCATAAAAAGAAAGAAGCATTGACTTTCGGCTTACCCGTTTAAAACGACACAGCACCTAAGCAAGCACTGAGAACCCACAATATCTGCGCTGCGCACAGAACCCACTGAGAACAACAAGAGAACAAACGATAAATAACAAAGTTTGTCGCAGCAGGGAGTGTGGCGTTGTCTCCGCGTTGTTCGCTCTCGCGCGAGACGCGGAGCTCTTGGTAATCGCATTAACGTTACAAGAATATTTCGTGATCAGCTATGCCATCTTGCACCGAGACACGCGCACATGCACGCCCACGCAGGCTGGCGAACCCACACCGTCGGGGCAAACGACAACAGCGGCTGCAGCTCAGCGCGTAGAGGAGGCGGCGGTTTTCGGCAGCGGCCGGAATCGATGCCGCCGACCGAGGAGTCTCGTGCGAGGCGAGCAAAGTAACCGGCGGCGCCGTCACAGGCGCGGCGCATTATCGCGCATACATACATAAACACGCCGCGAGACTCCCCGCGACCGAACACAAAGCCCCCCCGCGCACTTCCCAGGCGCCGCTCCTCCGCCACCAATTCCCTAGTCTGCATAATGTAACGGTTTATTATAATCTGCGAGCCACCGCGCTGGTGAAGTTGAGGCGCCTGCTGCCTTCAGCGTCGCGCCACGGTCGCCGTTGCCGTTCCGCGGACAAGGAGCAAACTGCACAATATGTGCCCCGAGCCTCGACTCTTGGCAACAACGAGCCCGCCGCCCGCGCACCGCGGCTACGTGAGCCGAAACAACCGCGTCGTTTTTACGGCTGCGCTGGCGCGTTCAGCTTTACCTATTTTTTGTCCTCGTTTCCCTCGTTCCTTTTATTCTATCACGCTAAATTTTTCGCAACTAGCGCCTCTCAGGTATTTTTCGCGAGACGTTGAACTCGGTCCCATCTTTTCCCTTATTCCCACGTTTTCTATTGTTATTCCTAAGGCGTTGTTTCTTGGCGCTGTATTCGACGGAAAGAAAAGTGAATTCTTCGCTCTGTCTTGTCACCGCTTTGCGGAAAAGGGAGCTCCATAGACGACGAAAGAGTAACGTTGTAATGCAAAAAAGCGCATCCCTGCATTCCTTTCTTCGACTATTTGGTTTTCGTTATTTAACGTCCTTTGTGCAGGGGATCATACCTCAATATCAATGCAACGCTGGCCAGTCCCCTTACCTATTAAGTATAACGCATGTCTGCAGCATTTTCGCAAGCGAGTTTTAGAACGGTTGTGAGAGGTACCATAGATGTGCACTAAAAGCCCCCGAGCTGTATACTTCAAAAAAGGAGAGTTTTTTTAGGAGTGAAGTCCCTTAGGGGCTCGGGCAGTCGACGTCTCATGTCGTCGTAGTACTAAGTAGTCACGGTACTAAAAGACCGGGACACTCGTTTCCCAACGCCTCGCGCTATAACGTACCGCGTGCTAAAAGAACACACCGGGATACTTGTTTTCAAACGTTTCGTGATAGAACGTTTCGCTCCTCAAAGACAAGATACATACAGCAAAGCTGTATATATTTACCCCCCCCCCCCCCCCTCACGGTTTCAACTGCGTGGGCGAAAACGACGCCTAGAATGCCCTAAAACACTTCATGCTTCACCCCTCCCTGGGTTTCACGTTAGTGGAGATAGCCCGGGATTTTTCAAAATATGTACAGTCATCAAAAGTGTTAACAATAACGAAGAAGCGGGTACCAGCCTATGCATGGAACGGCAGGTTACGATAGCACCGGCGTATCTCCGACGGCTGATAATTGCTGCTCCCCAGGCTTGCTTCCCGCGCTCGGCAGCTCCTGCACATGCGCAGAACCTTGCTGAATACGCAGCGCGCTTAGCAAGCTGCCCCTCTGTGCGTACGCTGGCACCTCGTTCTTTGTTGTTGTTAACACTTTTGATGACTGTACGCTCTTGGGATATAGCTGTGAACGGCGCCTTTATAAAGGAGCCGGGTATTGGATTTGCCACCGATGCTTATGCCGGCATTAGTGAATGCAAGATATATACACGTTTTTGTGACAATGGCTACTGTTTAGATAAGGCTAATCTTATGTTAAATGATCATTTGGAATAATGGGGCACGGTACATGGCGTTCTCTTCCTTTCCCTTCCCGTAATATTCATCAGCACCTTTGTCTGAGTTGAGTCCTTCCATAAAAGACCTTTAATGAAAGCTGAAGAGGTCAGCCTCACTAACGATAGGACTTGTTACTCCAGATGGGGGTGAATACAGTCAGATGAAATAGCGAAGAGAGAGAGAGGGGGAGGAAAAAAAAGGGTGGGGGAAGCAATACAAAAACATCGCAATATATATCGGAATACAGATTGCGATATACACGATAATACGTCAGTTTTCAATATCGCTACACAAAACTTTATGTAACTGTCCGTGATGGGGAAATGTGCACCCATTTAAAATGTAAATGTTCAGAGGGTTCACAGGACCTCTTTCAACACTGTGCCCGCAAGGAAAGTAAGCGGAGTTTTTGTCCCCATCACTGCCTCGTCATTATTGCGCCTGCAGGCTCGCAGGAAGTTGGAAAGTTCTAGTGCACTTCGACGTCGGAGTCGCACAAGTGCCTTCGACGCCGTTGTCCGTTGAGTAGCATATCGGAGTAATTCTGCCGTTATAATCGACGATCGGACCCGAGCACAGGTTCGAAAATCCAATTGAATCATCGGAAAGCTAGTGCTATTAAAGGCTTGCCTCTCGGTATCTAGGACACCAAAAATGAGAACGAACCTGTCGCCGTGCGTTCACGATGACATGTCTTGGTACATATAGGAGTCTAAAATGTGTAAGCGAACGACTAAAGAATTGCCTCAAAATTTGTTATGGTCAGTACGTATATGCGCTCCGAACTAACGGCGGTTTGTATATTGTTTAATTGATTGTCGAGCTTGGTCGTGTTGAGCTTGGTCGTGTTGCGGTGACGCCATGCACGCGCGTATACCTAGTCAGTAGTAGTAGTGCATTCCGTTATTCCAATCGGTTATAACATTTATAACCGTAACAACAAAAAAAAAAGCACTGACGATTACTGTTCTTTCTAATGCGAAATTTGCGCGCAGCGTGCACTACAGTCTTCTCGGTCAAGGCGCACATATGCTGCGTCTCAGGAAGTGATTGATCGCGTGGTCAGCGAACGCACGGCGGAGCGCGCTACTCTGCTGTTCCCTCTCAGCGCGCCGCTGCCGCCGTTATACAGGTTGCTGCAAATCGTGTTTGAACCCGCCGCGCAAATGTCACGTGTTCTGGATGAGTGGCGTACGCAGCAGCGTCTGGGGAAAATGCTGCGGGAGCCCGCTCTTTGTAGGTGTCGTTGCTCCATGCGGCGACGCATGGTAAAACTGTGAGGGGGAGGCTGCAGAGATGACGCCATCACCTAGCGGGCCGCCCTCCCCCTTTTCCCTTTCGCCAGAGGCTCCTATCCGTTGTCTTCCTCGATTCGCTGCTTGCTTCGTTCGCCAAATCGGTTACGCGGGCGCCGACGGAAGCCTACGCCACCGTGAAACCCAGGTATCGGGTGCCAAACGGCTGCGCCCTAAAAGCAGACAATCATATCCGTCGGGGTAGAAAAATGTGCAGCCCACTCTCAAGCATTTAATGGGTGCATGAGAGACCTTTTGGGTGGAGGCCACCCGTTGCGATAGCGGCGTCAAGCTGCCAGCTGCTGTCAGCTATTGCACTCAAAATGTCTGTGGTACTATTGCCATCCGCGTGCGCTGTAAGGTGAAAGAGGGGGAGGAAGAGGAAAGGTATAAATACCGATAGTTTAATTTGACATTAAAATCACGTACTCATGGCAACCTAATCGTTCCTACCGAGATGAGGCATGCCAAGCAGTGACCCAAATAAAAGAGTTTACATTATTTTATCGCACTAACGCACAGCAACAGTAACAAAAAGGTTACTGAAGTGTGCCAGAAGTTGTTGTTCATTTGTGCTCGAAAGTTTACTCAAGACGACATAGGAATACAAGTTGGCTGATTTCTTGCCCTCGAAGTGCAAGATTGAATTTTGGACCCCAAAATTTGAAGCAAAGAAAAAATTATGCAGACATAGCCGCCGAATGCTCACGCGTGCAATGGCTTTGCGCACTGCTCTCTCTCCCTTTTTCACGCTGCAATTTTCCGCTGCCAGACCAATTGTTACTCGCTCTGACTTGCAGCTTTACACAAAACGAAGTTCAGCTACTTTCTGGAAAAAATAATAACCAAAACGCAGTTAAGTCAGAAGCAACGACTTGAAAAATCTAAGGTCTTGAATCAAAGGAACCCAATAAAGCTTCTGGCTTATTCACGATTATAGGTTTGAAATCGCTGCGTACTTTTTTAATCGATCATTCCTATAATCCTACGCTGCTAAGTTGCTGCTTACTTACATGTATATAGCTTTATCTATGCGGCCTTAAGATAGGAGTAAACTTTTTATGGAAAGCTTCCCTAAGCCGAGGTAGAAAACTCAATGTGAATACTCGGAAAAAAAAAAAAACTTCCATCAAACACACGCCTCCTTCCCGTGCACACGTTTTCTTTTTTCAATTCTTTTTTTTTCTTTTTGTCGCTTCGGTTCCGGCAGCAGCCAAACTCGCGAGGTTGTGCGTCGCCGCCCCGCTGTCGACGGTTACCGCTCTGAATCGATTTGCATTGACGCTGCTTGTATGGGCGCTGACGGGAGGGAAAATCGCTGCCAGCTCGCATTAGGGTCACTCCTCCCCAGAGTCGGCGCTTGACACGAGGCTTTGTGCAAATACGGCCGCCCTTTTTGTTATGCCGTGTTCTCAAACAGGAAACGCTCTCGCATGTTGGCTTGAGCAGTCGTCTGAGTCAGTGCGACGCCGACTTCTGGTTTGGGTTCCTCGACTGACGGGCGAACAAATATCGATGAACGTGAAGTGCAGATAGAGTTTACTGCTTAAGGCCAAAGGCTTTTTTTAAAGAGTCGTTTACTCCTACGTATTTAAAAGCATTGGCGTGCCTAGAAGAAACCATGGTGTCATAGGTTAGATCTAAGAATTCAAAATAAACAAAACAAACAAGTGCCACGAACGAAATGTGTCCGTCGCCGTGTGGACACCGCTGTGTGTCTACGTCGCCATGTGGGCGCAGCCGACATCACTGCGCATGCGCCTCCAAGCACCAGTCTAAATATATCAAAATGCTTTTTCCAGTTACAAAATTCTGGGTGTAGAGTCTAGACTATTCGGCCACTCGGAGTCATTACCTTACGACCTGCACGAGCTTACACTTGCTATTTCATAGTGTTGAAAATCATGCACCCCTCCGTCTAATTGAACGCAAAGCTTTCTCGTGACGAATTCTTTGGTTGTCTTCTTAGTTTGGACGGAGTTTAGACCATGTCGAAACGGCGCAATCAGATAGACGTCCGCTTCCTAACGCGAGGGACCCAGGTTCGTTTCCGGCTACGGTTAACGTTTTTTTTTTTTTTTTCTCTTCACCCTTGATCATTCATCTTCATCGCCAGAGAAAGTTAGGCTTTCTTGCAGAACAAAGGAACTGTCTCTATATACAAGTACGCGAAACGAAGACTACCGCAACTGCCGTTCTGCGCATTGGATGCGTATAAAGGATTCCAGCCGGTGTATTGAGCACGTATCGGACGGTACTAATCAACAAGACCCACCAAACTTGGCCACTGGGGGATGTGTTTACCAGCTCTGGAACTTGCCGAGCAACTTCGCTTCTCAATGCCGCGGAAAAGAAGTCAGAAATGCAATGATAACGATACTCCCGGCTCTCAAAAACAGCTCGTGCAGCCCTCAGTTATAGTATTTTTTAGATGCGAAGCATCTCATGGTCGGGGCTATGTCCCTCCCTTGTCGTTGTCGTTGTTGCGCCGTCGACGCCCCCACTGCGCATGCTCGTCTTGCTGAACGCCCGGTGGTGTCTTACCCTTCTATGGCTCCTGGAGCGACAGTGTTGCCGGTGTCTTCCTGGGCCGGCACGAGACGAGCACACTTCACGCGCCTTCGACATTTCATCGTCGTCAGCAGCGGCGTGCGTCGGCGCGTCTCGGCGGGCCGTGCTTACAAGCAGCCCACAACCAACCGGGGAACGTGCATCGACGTTATCTTCAGCAACTTTAGGGTTCATCCACTACAACAGCCCTTGACTTTACATTTCACAGACCATAAGGTGGTCATAATCAAAGCGGTATGCCAGCCACAGCTCGACGTCACCTACGTTGAACATGCTGATGATAATACTTAAATCAAGACAAACTCATACCACGTACAACTTCTTTCTCTCTCTCTTTAATGACTCTCCACTCTAACACCCCCCCCCATAAAATTACATCTTCCCGTAGGGGAACCCTGAGAGTATGCGAAACAGCCATGGGGTCAACGCAATTTCCCATTTCGTATTTTCGGTAAGTGAAAAGTGTGGTAGTTACCATGGAAACCAAACGGTAAATATAACGGTAGCTACGTAGCTCAACCTCACGGAAACGACGAACTGAAAACTAATGGGCACTTGAATCGACTTCATGCCTGCTTCGTATACTACTCAGGGTTCCCCTACGGGAAGATTCTGTAATTTTTTTTACTGTGGCATTTAACGAGCCGAAGGTACACCCGGGATATGAGCTACACCTGGGCTATGCACGAGCCGAGGCAACACCTAGACTATACCCCGCGAGCGATTCCAAGCAGCAGTCCCGTCGCCTGTCGGCTCACAAAAATAATCTAACCCCGCAGGTTGCCTCCCCGAATCTACTGACTGTGAAGTCAGTCTAGCTGCGCCTGCCTGTTCACGGATTTGCAGCGACTGGGCATTTGCGGCGTCATCAGCAGCAGTAACTCCTGCCAGGCACCAGACGTCGCTGCGTCAACAGGCATTCTGCAGGAGAATATAAGCGCGCTGCATTCCTTCACTGGCCGCTACCCAGCGAGCGATTCGAGGCAGCAACCCCTTCTGATGTCGGCTCATAAAAATAATCTACGTACGCAGCGAATTATATTTTGTTCGCAATTCTGTGCCAGCCGCTTATACTGCTTGTCTCGAGCCGCTCTGTATGATATGGGTCCCACTGTTACTGCGCTATCTAAATAATCTGAAGAATTCAAGGCATATGTGGAACCAAAACTGTTTGATTTGAGTCTCGCGCTGGAGTCTGCGAAGCTTTCAGTGGTTACATGCAACCCAAATGATGTTGGGAAGCTTGAGAACGAAGTTGCTAAGATTAAAAAATCGACGGATTTCATCAACAAACTATTAATCAAATCAAATCAAATCAAATCCAGGCCACAAGAGCGGAGAACGCTGCCCTTGCTGCTTAAAACAAAACAAAACAAAAAAAACTCGAGGAGGACAATGACCGCTCATGCGCAAGGTCGCTCAGCTCGAGGAATACTTGCGCTTAAACAATCTAGAAATAAAAGGCGTATCTATGACAGAAGGGGAAGACTGTGAAAAGATAGTGGCGTGTCTTGGCGACAAGATTGGATGCTCCTTAAAACCAGAGGACATCGACACGGTTCGCAGGATTCTGACGCGTAACAGTACGTAAAAAAACATCGTTTTACGATCCTGCTCACGTGACAAGCGTTCGGACTACCTCGCAAAGCGCGCAACTCTCGTCCCAAAACCGCAGGTCTCGGCTTTCCTGCTTCTCAAGAGGCTCCGATTTACGTTAACGAGCACTTAACGCCTGACAACAAACGACTTTTGTCTAAGGCATTCGACCTCACAAAGCAATTAAAGTGAATGTTGGTCTGGGCGGATCGTTGTTATTATCAAGGCCAAAAAGATAGACATTCTTACACCGTGTACTAGACGGACCAGTGTTCCGGCTCACATGCGAAAGCGACGTAAGGTGTTTCAGGTTGTAAACACTGGTTCACACCCTTTCACGATTTGTTAAATTTTATATGTCTTACGTTTCGCCCGAGCACGTCAAAAAAGCCTTGAGCAATTCGCAAGGGCTATTCGCAATACGATCGGAGCTTAAGAAATAACTAGAATATGTTTTTTCTCTCTACTTCTGGGCGAATAAAGTTCTTTCTCTCTCTCTCTCTCTCTCTCTCTCTCTCTCTTTTATTGAGCCCCTCGAACACAGCCTTTTGCTGCTATGTTTTTTTCTGCGACTTGGCAAACGCCCTCTGATAAAAGCCTCTTCAACAGTCCCGGTTGTTCATCCGAATATTGCCATCGTTCCGAGGATCGTTCTGGTCTTTACATTCATAAAAACATTTTTAGCAAACGCCGACACGACCTATCGCTAAACGTGCCGAAATGCAAATCAGTTCGGGTAGAACTCGATACTTTCCCAACTTGTGACAACCGTTGTAAAACTGTCTGCGGCACAATTTATCGGCCCCTTTTCATCCGTCTTATGACTCTTATCGGCGCTCTTGGGCGTCTTTTCACTCGTTCTTTATAAACTGTCTCTTGAAAACAAAAACATTATAATTCTGGGCAACATTAACATTCTCGACGCTTCCAATTGTGTTTGTTCTGAGTACATGAGTTGTTTTTCCAGCTACGATTTTCAATCGCTATTTTCTGTTCCCACAAGGTGCAGTAATAGGAATTCTGGCTTCTGAGTCGTTATTTGACCCCATTCTGTCAAAACGTTTTTACTTCCCGTACTGTTGGTGTAATTAAGACATTCATTACAGACCATTTCCCTGCATTTTTGTGCTTCGATATCAGACCCATAAGCATTAGCAAACGGAAATTCAGGTATTTCTTTGAGCGCGAAAAATACTTCGACTTCATTTAGAACACTGACTGGTCCCCTATCATCAACTGTCCCGACCTTGAGGGGGGGGGGGGGGGGGTAAAGAGAATTTATTATAACCCACCAATGCTTTAGACTGTTTTGCACTGTCATTAATTGTGCGGTTATTAACTGCACTACCGTAAACCAGTCCAATCGAAAATACTCTAGCCCACGCGTACGTAGGCTTGCAAGCTCTGTCTTCAGTTCCCTGGGTAAGAAGGATAACCTATTAAAAAAAACTAGACAACCCTTAGAATGACAAGCTTCAAACGCTACAATCCTTTCTCTTGTACTGAAAAGAGCAAAACAGAACTATTACGAAAAAAGCCTTGATCATTGTGGCAACGAAGGGAGGGGAAAACTACATTCAAATTTCAGTTCGGCCATAATCACTTTGAACGCACAGTACGTACCGCCAAACCCACTAAAACATGAATGGTAGCCCCATAAAATGCGTGGTTCTTTAGTTAGAAACGTTTAAAATAGCTCCGTCGACGGGCAGCGCTGTCCCTGCCGGAGGATCGCGCAAACAGTAATGAAGCGAAAGTGACATTGCGGCCGGCTCTGCGCTCTTTCCTACGGCCAGCCAGGAGAAGCGGTCGAGCTGCGCTGGACCAAATGAGCTGTCTAGGTGGCTGTGGCTGGACGCGCCTCTCCTAGGACTGCGGCGAGAGCGAAGCTTTGCGCGCAGGTTTGCTTCGGCCGGCCGGCCGCGTTCGGCCACTCGCTCACTGGCTGGGCCGGCTGGAGCAACTCTATGGCTGGAGCGTCACTTCAGCCAGGCCGTAATGCCGCGCTCTTCCCAATTTCGGTTTAAAAACCTCCGGATTTTTATGTTCGTTTGAGCCGCGGTTATGCGTATATTGCTGTCATATTTTGTACCTCGCAGTATTTTTAGGAAGATTATACGAAAATAACGTTTTCAATCCAGAGGTTGAACTTTTGAGTACAGTGGGCCTTCCAAAAATTTGTAACTAAGGTCCAACAACAGACCGAATCCCTTATCACCAACCCCAGAGAAACTGCCAATCCCTTCTGTGGATATTTTTTCCCCCTAATGTTCTTATTGGCACGGCTTCACATTACACGCCGCATTTCAAGCGCACTTTTTAATCTTTTTTCTTGAGCACCAAATGTCCTCAGAAAGTTGAGACTATTCTAAACACACTCAAAATAACTTGGCCTGGCTTAGATGGTTTTCATGGCAAACATGTTATTATTAGTAAACTTATATCGCACGTACTGAGCCACATTTCTGTGTATTTAGGAACGGAATTTTTCCACTGCAACTAAAAGGGGCAAAGGTTGCCCCTGTATTTCAAAAAGGTGACCCTACCCGCCCGGGCAACTACAGGCCAATTTTAATTGTTTCTTTTGAGAGAAACTGACAGATGTGAGGTTCTCTAAGTATTTCAACTCGTTCAATATACTCGCTACCAACCAATTTGTGTTCCGAAATGGTCTTTCGACGGACCCTGCCTTTGCTATTTTTACTGATAAGGTTACATCTTACATTGATGAAGATAACATCTCGGGGGTGGTCTTAATAGACTTTTCGGAAGATTTTGACCCTATTGATCACAGCGTTCTGTTTAAAAAACAGAAATATTATGCGTAAGTCATCCATGTCCAACGATTATAAAGTTTTCTTCAGGACTGGTATCAAATTGTTTCCATTAACAGACACAATTATGCAAGGGTAATAACAAACAGGGATATTCCACAAGGTTATATCCTAGGCCCCGTTATTTTTAACGTACATTAATGATCTTCCTTTGTGCCTTTCCTATTCCAACTGTATACTTTATGCCGACGACACCACTATTTTATCACACCACCAGGAGTTCGATTCCGGTATCTCTAATTTAAAATTATGCCTCTTATCTCTTACAAACAAACTTTCCACGAACGTCTCAAAAACTTGTTACGTACCCTTCCAGCACCCCCCCCCCCCCCCCCCCGCAAAAAAAAAAAGAATGCCCGTCATATCATCCTTGTATACAAACCAATTCCGTTACATGAAAAAAACTTCTTTCGTGGATATCATTATAGACACCCACTTAAAATTCTATTTTTATGACGTTTCTATCTGCAAAAAAACTGCTTACAGAGTAAGGGCCCTTCTTAAAGCCAAGCACTTCTTTAACACGCGAACTCTCATTTGTTTGTATTTTGCGTTCATCCTCGGTCACGGCTTTTTTATCGTGGGGAAGCGCATACAACGTTCATGTTAGCCCGTTAGAAAAACAGGTCATGCGTATCATTACTTTTTCGCACCGTCAATCACCATCGTCACCTCTACTTGCTCAATTGAGAATTCTTTCCCTTTGAAGATTATATGCATATAGCCTGGAACCATGTTATTCCGTGCAATAAATAGTGAACTTGTACTTGTCAAGTTTCTTCTCATTTAGTGTCCGAACTTAATAATACACGTTTTGCGTCTCAAAATAACCTGTTATTGCCCTAAGTACGAACAAACTATTTACTGCCATATAACTTTTGAAACACTTTAACCATCGACCTTAAAAACTCTAAATCCCTGTTCTTCTTTAAAACGTATTTAAGGATGTACCTGATGAAATAAAAGGAATTAGATTACGACACTATTATTAGTTTTGGTTCCGTAGGTCACTTCTGGCCTCTTGTTTTTTTTTGTCCGTGTGTGTACATGTGCAAATTATTTCTACTGAAAATGTATTGTACTTTTTTTTTCGTGAGTGCATTGTTCTCATTTAGTTTGTGCAACATGTAAAGTTGTGCCATACTGTATTTGAGAATACTAGTGTTGCTTTTGAGGTATCTCTTAATCGCCACTAAATTTTTATTCCTTTGACCCTTACGTGATACCGGATCGCTAACTTCAAATTATAAATTAGTACACGCTTGCTATCTATGGTGCAGAAGCATAGGAGGTCCCGCCTGCGGCTTCTTATCTTGGGATCTCGTCTTATATTTGTTTATTTTATTTATTTATTTAGATACCCTAAAGACCCGAAGGGCATTACATAGGAGGGGGGGGGGGTCAAAAAAGCAAAACTTGAAACGGATGATATACATAGGATCAGTATACAAACCAAAACATATAAGCTTTACCTATACAGGGCAAACAATCAAATTTTTACACTAGGAAGTTGCCATCGGCCTAACAATGAACACAAAATTTGTTTTACAGAGGCAACGCAGCACTTGAGAGTTTTCACAATTTACAAAGCCCTAACATATACGAAGCAATAAAGGAACATCTAACACTAGACTTGAAATTGAAAAAACATCTATTTGCACAAGGGACTCATTTAGTAGATGTGATAATAGTGCTGCTTGAAAATATGGCAAGTTTGTTGAAGATGCTATGAGTTCGGGCAACGTGTTCCACTCTAATGCTCAGGACAATAGGTGAATTCTGGTATTTATTTGTTCTTGCAAAAACTGGTTCGATTTTAGGGGAGCAATCTAGTGTGGGGAAACGTAACTAGCAGTTCGAAGGTGGAGCTGGAAAAAGAAGCAACGCGGCAAAATACGGAGTAGGAAAAAAACAAGTCGGTTATATTTTTTGCGCATGGCAAGTGGTGTGGGGTTCAAGGAAGGCTTAAAGGAGTTCTGACACGAAATTTTGATACCTAAAAGATGATATAACTGGCTTCAGTAGTTTGTACAGATGCCTCACAGAAATTTTTGCAGCGATCCGAGGCCGGAATCACATCTAAAATCGATTTTGATTGCCCAGGCCGCGAGCTTCCACAAATCGGCAGCACTAGCGCAATCGCTTTCGGCGTGACGAAACATTGGCCTGCGTGTCTGGCCGGTTCAGAGTGACGTCATATAGTCGTTTTCAGAACCGGATACGATATCCTGCGCTGCTGTTGTCGGTGGTATTCGTTTGGGCAGGAGACGTGGGCGTAGCTGTGTGAGCAATGCTTGTAAACGTTGCGTGTTCGACGTCTTTGCTCTTCAGTTCGTTGCCGGCGCATGGTGTTCGGCACTAGTGCCGAAAACTGCGCGATGTCGACGGGCACCGCGGCGACGCGGCGGTGCGCGTCGCCGAGCTCGCCCAAGTTGTGCTATGGCAAACTCGCGGTATGCGAAGTACTGCTCGTGGAAGCCTGTCCGAGCAAATCGACGACGACGCCAAGATGCATTATTTTCCACGCGACGACATGCAGCGCTAAACGTGGACTGAGTTCGTGCGCGCGGGCGGCCGCAAGAACTGTCGCCCAAGCCAGCGGGCTCGGGGTTGCACGGGTCACCTTGGGTGTTGGGAACTTAGTATCGTGGCGACTATTTGATCGCTGGTATCTGTACAACTGCGAATGACCATCCCTTACACAACTTTTCACCACACTATCATCCCCTTTTTCGCATATGAAGCTTTATTTTGGCAATAATTTCCGTTACAGCGATCGGCGACCAAGACATCTGCCGCGGTCTGTTTTGATTCTAGCGCGCAGGTGGCGCCATCTTTCGGCTGCTCGCCGCACCGCGGTGCCGGCAGTGCTGGGTCGGAGCGCCGAACCTCCGCTTCCGGTCAGCGTAGGCTTACGATCGCGGCAAATATCTGAACGCCACTTTTAAATTCAGCGCTGATAACAACCCCTAGCACAATTTTTAAACACACTAACATCTACTTTCTCGCATGTGGAACTTCTTTTTCGCGATCAGATTGATTAGAAGAGTGGCAACAAGCTGTTACTATCACGGTCTGCGCCGGTTCGAGCCGCAGTGATATTAAAAAACCGACGACGAAGAAGACATCGCCGGCCTAATCGCCTGGCCAAATAAAGTTGTTCTGTCTGTCGGGTGGCAGTGACTCATCCGAGTCTGACGATTCAGACTACATGTCGATGGGCGGGCGAGTCGCGGACCATGTGAAATCGTAGCAGACGATGCGGCGAACGCATGGAGGAAAGAAAAACGTCCCTGACGTCACGGGTGAGACCGTGACGTAAGGCTGGCCCGCTTGCAGGCTGGCCTTCAAACGGCCATTTTCCCGCGCGGCGACCAAATTTGAAATTGGTAGCAATAAACGTGCTATAATTAATTCTGTGTTGGCGGCTGTCGGTTTTCGGTTCGATTTTCGTAATTACTGGGCCAATAGGTATTCTTTACAGCATAACTGAAAGCAAGAAATTTCGTGTCAGTACTCCTTTAAGGGCAGATGCACTCTGATGACGTGAGTAAGATGACGAGATAAACCTTTCCGCCCGGTTTTGCACAGATTCAAGTAAATTTGTTAGGTAATGGTAATGAGGGTGCCAGATAATTGACGCATATTTTAACGATGGTCTAATAGGCGAAGTATATGCGAGGAGCTTAGTGCTCAAGTTCGCAGGGTGTAAGCGACGTTTTAAGAGGCCAAGTTTTTTAAACATATATTGGTTACGTACTCTATGTGTCTGTTCCAACTCAGATCAGGGGTTGGTTATATGAATTCCAAGATATTTTTACAATGAAGCAGATTGTACGTGACTGTCATTTATTGCGTAGCGATTTAAGGGCCGGTCAAGCTCACAAGAAAATCTTACGTGTTTGGTTTTTTCTAAGTTTATGCCCATTTTCAATGTGTCCCACCATTTCGATAGTTGCGCTAGGTCAGATTGAAGAGCGGATGCGTCAGTGGAGTTAGGTATTTGCCGGTATATTACACAATCATCTCGAAAAGGCGAATGGAAAAGGTTTTGCCAGTTTCGATGTCACTGATGTAAAGAAAAAAACAAAAGGGGCCCGAGGACCCAGCCCTGTGGGATGCCTGATGTGACGGGAATAGGACAGGAAATGTAGTTATCTAGCTTAACAAGCTGAGTACGGTTCGTTATGAATTCAGCAATCCATCTTGATGTATTGCAATCAAGGTTTAGACTATTTATTTTTAGAAGAAAGCGTTTTTGAGGCACACGGTCGAAGGCCTTAGAAAAATCTATAAAAAACAGCGTCAGTATCAAGGGACATGTGGAGGGATTTGTGAAAGTCAGTCAATAATTCATAAATGTGTGTTTTACATGAAAGGTTTTGTCGGAATTCATGCTGGTTTTGGAGCAGAAGATTGCTTTGGTTTAGATAGGTCATTATGCTGCTATACAATATGTGCTCGAATAATTTGCTGCAAATAGATGTCAGAGATATAGGTCGATAATTCGTATGGTGTATTTTGTCCCCATATTTGAACAATGGCTTGATGTGCGCAGCGTTCCAGTCTTTTGGCACGTACCCAGTTTCTAGTGATTGCTGGAATATGAGGGTTAGTAAGTGGGCTGGTGTATGGCAAGTAATCTTAAGAATCTTGGTACTTATGCCGTCAGGGCCGGGGCTTGTACTCGATTAAAGTCTTTCAATTGCACGGGTGACACCATTTACTGTGATAGTAATAGCCTCAAACTGGTGTGTTGTGGGGCTGTGCGGTGACGTCAGGGAGTGGAGAGGGAGTTCGCGCGTGAAATTATCTTGGAAATGTTTGCTGAAAGATTCTGCGCATTCATCTGAAGGAAGCGTGATACCGTTGTCATCTTTTAGCTGTGGAACTGCTTCGTTATTCTTAGGGTTCAGCACACGCCAAAATTTTTTTGGGGTCCCTTCTAAAGGTATCAGGGAGAGTATTATTACAGTATTTATCTTTAGCTTTTTGAATTTCAATTTTTGCCTTACTACTGACTTTTTTTGTAGCTTAACCAATCTTCCGCGGCCTTCGTCCTTGCTGCCTTCCTGAACGCTCTTTGCTTTTTTGTTTAAACATGTTTTTACTGCACGGGTAAACCATGGGTCGTTTATCCCAGTCTTGATTGTCGTTAGAGGTAAACATGCGCTTGCAATTTCTTTGAGCCTATCGCGAAGCGCCATCCAGTTTTCGTCCGCATTTTGATTATTGAAGCTGTCCTCAAAGTTGCTCGCAAAACTCGTCATCATATGGCTTGTCTTTTCCGTGTCTGTGCGTGCAAAATTCCGAATTTCTTTTGTAACTTCCCCTCTATTTGCGCGCGGCAAAGAAAATGTGCAGTGAATCAGCTTATGGTCACTGATTTCTTCTAAAACTTGAGTGATGGCCTGATCGGAGTGGTTGGTAAAGATTAGGTCTAAAATATGATTGCTGGTTCTAGCACAAGTTGGGTTAACTGAAAATACCGAGTCAAATTGGCGAAATTAACGCTTTCTGTTCTATTTTGTGCAGAGTTTACTGATAAGGTTGGCGAATCTATTGCGGGGTAGTTAAAGTCCCCGGCTAAAATTTACAGAAATCGGAAAATTAAGAATAAATAATTCAAGGCACTCGCTTAGTAAGTCGACGAAGTCAGGGCTGCAGTCGGACGGTCTATAACAGGCACCAATTAAGCACGTTACACTACCGAGACAAGCGCCTACCCAGGCGAGTTCAAGGGGTGAATCGATTGATATGGCAGAAGGTTGAAATTCATGCTTTATTGCAATAAGTACACGTCCCCCTCGTGTGCTGATTCTATATAGCTGCCTTTTGTAACCGCACATCATTGTATATTGAAATTGTATATTGTATATTGAAACTTTGAGGCACGCCGTAATGGGGGGCTCCGAATTAGTTTTGACCGTCTGGGGATCTTTCACGTCCGCCTAAATCTATACACGCGGGCGTTTTCGCCTTTCGCCTCCTCCATCATAAAAGCAGCCACCGCGGCCGGGATCGAAGCCACGTCCTTGGGCTCAGCAGCACTACACCATTGCCGCTGAGCCACCGCAGCGGGTTCCGTCAGGTATTGTGCTCCGTGGTCAAGAATTGAAAGGTCCATCATACAAACGCCTAAATCTGAAAACAGCCGCCGCTTTCAAAAGAAAGGACCTGCTTATTTCCCTCACAACTGGCTCCCGCGGAGTACGTCGCCTTGCTCAGCAATTGAACTCACGTTGGGCGCCAGTGTAGCAGTTGCGCCTTGCTGCTATCCGAGAAAGTGCGTACGCTGAAGCAAAATTTTTCCTCTCTCTTTTTTGCCCATTTCCCCTTTCCCACGTGCAGGATAGCAAACTAGGCTCTAGCCAGGTTAACTTTCCTGCCTTTCTTCTACATTATTCCTTCCTTCCTTCCTTCCTTCTGGCGGCAACATTTTTTCCAGGCTAGCAACAACTCAGCCCGGCGACATTAGACCAGGGCCTCAGACGACCCTCTAAGTCCCGGAGGCCTTTTCAGAAGGGGCGTGGACGGCGGGGATCGCGAATGGCCGCGCCAGTGGTAGCCCGTTCACTGCTCCGTAGGCAGGCATGAAAAAAAATGCGCGCCAATTCACCCTGTGAAGGTGCTTGGAAAGCGAAACTGTAAACGACAACATTAACGATTACCCATGTGACGTTACTTGAATTCACACACGTGGCTCTACAAAGAGTGAAACCAGAGACAAGTGAAATGCACTTAACCACTAATACTTCAACGAGATAATCTTTGCTAAGGTTACATCAATGCATGATTCATGAGCTGTAGTTGGTTGAGTTGTTTTGGTGAAGCACATCAGTGAAAACTCTTTTTTTATCAAATTAAAGGAAGCTCAAACCCTGTGTCAGACGATCTCACTTCTCATCCGTCTCTGACGCTACCGACGGAAGCTGCGAGGTCAGCGGCAGAGACGGAGAAGTGAGATACCATGCGTTAGTCTGAGCTTCCTTTAATTTTTAGAACTCCTAGCGCATGCGCAAGGCGCGCACACGGCCGCTACACGTGCCGTCGCTCAATCGATAAGAAAACGGGCTCTCGCTCCGTTTCTCTATTCACTCCAGTAACTTGTTTTATTTGTTTGCGGGAGTATTCTGTTAACATCAGTTGTCGCGACAGAACCCTTGGGGGGCAGAGGTAAAAAGCTTCGCTTTAAAAAAACTGTAGACTCACAGTAACACGTAAGATTTGAAGGAAGCGAAGCAATATGCAACCTTCACGACCATCACCACGATTTGAGACCCTATTACAGCCGATTTGCTTCTTCGCTGCCGCAACGGCCTTCACTCAATCATTGTAGTGCTTCCTTCATTTTTTTTTCTCGAAGTCATAATCATTGGGCATCATTTTGGACAGCCGTAAGCTATGGCGTGTAAGTCTCGTTCCGAGCAAGTGTTTCCACGACTAAGGTGGACGCTGGAGGGTACTTTTTGCCCATTTCGGCCAATCTCCCCAGCTGGGTATGCTTGGCTTGACTAACGTGCGCTTGGGACACTGGGCGGTCGCACGAGGCACGCGCACACGAGTGCTCGGCATTTCCTCGGTCGACGCGAGGCTCATGCTCATGCGCTGGAGCTCGGAATTTTCTTGGTATTTTTAACTGCGGACAGGAAAAATTATGATTTGCTAAACAGCTTCGCTGTTAAAAGCGCCCGGGAGCGCTAAGACAAGCCATTTTAAACGTTTGCCCGAACCAGCGCGCATCATTCTGCGCAGTGCCGATGAGTAGCTTAGCGCTAGCGGGCGATTAAAAGGTGCGCATGAAAGAAAATAAATGCACGTGGTCGCGCACGATGCGGAAGACGGAACGAAGGTCGGGTTCCTACAAATGACAGCTTCCCTCTGGTCGCACACAACTCTGCAAACAGAAAAAGTTGCGAAAAGGGACACTTGGGCAGTCTTGGCGACCCGATGAGGACACGCATGCCTCGCCGGCAACCGAAGGTGCCACCCGTAAGGAGGAGCCGCGCCTGTCGGGTTTGATCCGTGGGGCGCGCGCGCCGCCACATACAATTACTCCCGTCTCGCCCCCTCCTTCGCTCGCTCCGCCTGTCGCGCTTTGCGTAATGAGTGGAGATAATAAAATAATACGCTGCCGGCCCTGCGCTCAACAGCACGCGATAGGGCGCTTAGCAGCGGCAGCAGCAGCAGCTCGGGGTCCTCCTCCGCGGAGCCGGCCTGCGAGAAACTTGGGAAGAGGAACACGGTTAACGAGAGGCCCCGTTCGTCGCAGCGATCCGGGAACAGCGAGAAGCGGCGCCGAAAGGGACGCTTAATGAAGGGGCACCGCGGTGTCCCCTTCTCCTTCTCCCCCCTTCTTCCCGGCCTTCCATTAGGTCCCCTGCAGCCGGCCTCATTTTGTCTGAAATATGGTTCACTGCAGGAAATGGGGCCACCCCCGTGAACTGCACCTTCTAATCAGGGGGTCACCGCCGCCGTCGCCGTAGTCTTCCTCGTTGTCGCCGCTCTTCCGGAGAAGAGAGGCCAAGCGTGCGACCGTGTCGCCCATCGAGTGGACCATCCTCCACACCGCTTCCAACGTCCCCTCTCCGGTTGGCCCCCTTGGCACCATCGCCGACATTGAACGACTTATATAGCTACTTTTTGAGCACAAAAGGGAACTGCTATAACAGTGCCTGGCTGTTAAAAGAAGGCTGAGATGCGGCCCTTTCCCCGCCGTTCACTCAGCCGGATACAATGGCCTACAGAGAGGCTTTCATGCTAAAAAAAGGAACGAAACGTAAGACCAAATCTCAAATTTCGCGGGAAAAAAGACGATGGCGGAGTGAAAAACCTTTCACTTGAGAGAATTTTAAAGGAGTTCGAGCGAACCAAGGAAATGGGGATTACGGTGAAGGAAATTGTATGGTAAAGTAAAATTAATTTTCGCCGACCGAATGTAGATAGAATTTGAACTGCGTAATTACAAAACTTCCTAAATAGGTATAACAGGCCCTGGCAAGTCATGATTTTTACTTGTTTATTTATCCGTTCGCTCGGATAAACATACGGTAAAATTGTATAACTTGGCACGTAACGTTATTGCTGATTACCTCAGGATTTTTCTTTCTAAATGTGCTGCTCGAACTGATATCATAAACCGAAGTGGTTACTTTTAAGCTCTTTGCGTCTATTTTCCTCCCCATACCCTAAATAAATGACGTTGGGTGTTCACGTAGGTTTAAAGGACAAACCCAATATCAACAGCTATGATTTCACTCTCATGTGCTGACCTTCATGTCGAACAAAAAAAAAATCAAGGTTAATCTACGACAACCTATATGATCCGCCACCCGCCAGTCACAGTTCATGCGGCTAATACCCGGCACTCAAAATGGGCTATGATCATGATCAGAGACAGATAGAAGAGTATCAACGAGCTCTAGACAGTACATGGTGCAAGCGATCGTCCTTTATTGCTGGTTCTGGTTTCACCACCGAACTACTCGCCGCACAATTCGCATCAATCAAGGTCTTGACCAACTGTGGACCTCGCGAAATGATGTGCATGTCCGTCTGATGGGACTGCAGCAAAATATTAGCCTTGCTTTCTGATGTTTTGTCGCGATCTGTTCGACTCATCGTCTCTTTGTCGTACCAGTTGTCAGAACAGAACGAATCATAGCTGCTGCGAGGGGCTGCCCGCGGCACGCAAGCTTGCACAAGACGGAGATTATTTCTCCGTACGGCCGGGTTGTCAAAGAACCTCTTCCTCTCTTTCTTTTCTCAGCCTGTACGTGTGGTATGGGAGTGTTTCTTTGTGTTGCAAGGCCTTATTATCGTCACCGCTCCTTCCTAAGTTGTCTTGACATTTCGCAAAACGCCTAGGGTATCTTCGCCGAGTTCCCTTAGACAAGAAACAAGAAAAGATAGAAAACAAAAAGAATCAACAGCCGTGCTGTGGAGGTGCTTTTTTCCCCCAACGGCAGTTCTCCGCCGCTGGAATTTCTCTCTGCGCCCGAAGAAAGACATCTGCATTGCGAAATAACAGAGTATAAACAATGAATATTGCCCTTTAGCGAAGAGGGAAACGGAGCAGCCGGAATAAGAACCGAACATTTAGAAGAGAAAAGCCAATGCAGACCCAGGATGAGGAGGCGAGCAGCAGTCGTTAGTTGAGAACCGAGGATAGTGTTCGGATTGAGAAATAATATCGTTGCTCTGCCTTCTTAGCGAAACGAAAGAAAGAGGACACTACTTGTGCGTTGGCGAACTAGACGGTATGGTTATGGGACTGGAATGTAAGCTTATCAGGCGTGCCAAAAATTGATACACTTGATCCTCCGAGGCGGTGAAGCAATGGTCACTGCTCTTCTTTTTTTATACTTGGTATTCCTTTTGGGAGAATATCCTGGAAGTTCAAAATGACATTTCTGCGTGCATCCAAGCTGGTCATCTGCAGTAGAACACAAGTTTGTGGGCGTCATAAAGTGGGTACTTGCTTACACTTAAATACCAAATTAATTAATCAATATGAGCGTCTCTTCGCTAGTTCACATTCGGTAGACGCGTCAGCCCAAAGCAAAAAAAAAAGTTAATTAGGTACTTCCAGCCCCAAGCCAGACTACTTGCAACAGCCCAAAGTTGGCCCCCGGCTCTCACAACGAGCCACTTTTTTCCAGCCTTCACAGTTTTTGTTTTACTGAGCAGGAGCTTTGTTCCCCTCTCTCTACTTTATTGTCTGCCTACATTTTATGCGTTTATTTGCTTCGCTCAGAACTTGTTTTATAGAGCGGAAGAATGTGTCGTACTGGTTAGAGTTTTCTCCGTGTGTTTGTTCGCCATACGCTGTGAGCCACACAAAAAATATCGCGCTTTTCACGATACTTACCATAAAAAACTAAACAAGAGTGCTTCAAAACGGTGGGGAACGCTATGCTACAAGCTCTTTCCTTTTTTGGCCTTAAGACTTCAGACACCTGGCGTTCATTTCAGACCTTGGAAAAACTTTGAAATTTCTCATCAGCCCTGCAACGTCTTCAAAAACACTTCCACGGATAGTGCAGTGCTTTAGTCAGTAAAAGGTGTTCTCGTAGAAGGTATTTCTACGTAAGTTTTGTTCTGTTGATGACCGAATTCCGATTTGTTCTGCCATTTTCGACCAACATTTGTTTCAATGATTAATTTGCGGTTGAAAACATCTTTTTGTACAAGCTTATTCGTCAAATATTCACTTTGTTAAACGAAAAAAATTCTCAGTCTAATGACTGAGAAATTATTGGCACGGCGGAATGCGAACACGACAAGCATGGCCTCTTGCATGCCTGGTGTTAAAAGCCGCTTTGGCGTCCAAATTGAGCACAACGTTGCTCAACACCGAAATAGTAAATAGAAGTTGCAGAAAGAATTCTCAAACTCATTTCCTGAGCGGATTGCGCCCATTGCCCTTCTTTTAACTACACCTCACATCTTGAATTGAATGTCTATTGTTCGAGTTCAATCTCATTATGCCTACATCTCATGAGGTTACCAAGGTATTCTTCGAGTTCAATCTCATTATGCCTACATCTCATGAGGTTACCAAGGCTTCGTTAATTGATGTGTCCTAGTGATATTGCAATGTTAAAAGTTTGTGTTCGGTCTCTATAACGCATTAGAATGTTAATGTCTCGTTAATGTCTCGCTGCTGCTCTATTAAGCCAGCATTATACTACATTTCTTTTTTGTATCGAAAGCATTCAAATTGTCCTGTGCTATGGAATTTAAATCAGCACCCACATGAATGCTAATATAATGGTGCTTCTCGTTTCTATTATTTTTAGGTATACATAGATATCCACTGACCTTTCACTCTGCTTTAGTTTTTACTGCGCTGGAGCTATAATGGAAGGTCGAATATTTCTTTCATCTGTAGTCCAAATTTATAAATGCCGAGGCTATGACCGGCTGTAAAATTACGAAAACTTATCGGCTTTCGCTCAGGTATACTGCACATCACCACAGGCACGCCATTTCTCGTCTTCGGCCTATAAGCACTCTATTACAGAGATCATTATAAATGGTGCCATCAAGTCAGAAATTATCCGCGTGGGCTTCGTCTTGCTACAAAGAGTCCGGGATGAACGAAAACAAAAAGAACAAGATATCCCGGCGTATCGCGAGCGCATTAATAATTCAGGTACTTTCACACGCTCTTCGGACACATATGTTCTACATTTAAGACCAGCCGGCACCCCCCCCCCCCCCCCCCCCCGAGCCCCACAGGGCGTTTTTGTTCGGAATACGCATTGTGGTATCGGCGCCGCGCAAAGCGTAACGCAACCAAGTACCGCCACTAACTCACAGAGGGCCCAGGCGGCATAGTGTGCGTAAACGCCCTCCCCCGTGCCGGAGTGCTAGGCATTTTTGAGCGCTGTTTTTCACCGGTTCGTATAATGAGGCCAGAGATAACGGCGTCGTCGGACCGTCTCCGCACCTCTTCCGCCAGGTCCCGGAGGCTGTAAATCATAGGGAAAGAGCGCTCCACCTCAGTTCTCCCCCTATCCCAACCATCTCTGCTCCTGGGCTTCCGTCCCTGCGATGCTCGAAGCATCATCGCTCCACGCTCAACCTCCCTTCCCTCCGTCCCCGGAGCATGCCGTCGAGGTATACGCTAGGCGTGCGCGCGCTGCTCGCAGAAAGCGGTTACCCTCTTTTATTCTGGCGCCGCCAGTGCACTCGCTTGCAGCACTTCGCTGTCCGCCGGGAGCGAGTGGCAATTATATGCGAGCGCATGCACGGTTCCCTAGGGGAACTTCTTCTCCCCGCCGCCAACTCAGCCTTGTCATGCTGCCCAGCGTTGGTATCCGTGTTGAGATAGCTCTTTTATGAGGCGGAGACGCATATTCGTGAGGCACTCGAATTGCTTCTGACACGCGGCCGTCTCGGCGAGATCACCAGGTTGCTTTGCGTGCGGATTAAAAGTTCGAAGTTAGAGTTAACGACCAAAATTGGCGTCGTTAATCACGGTTGAGTTCATCTAGTATACCTACATAATCCCCGGAGTGCTCGCGAACGCCATATATCTTTTAGGCGTCGCACTTTTGTTTCACGAAACTGTGAACTCTAAGAGCGCATTTGTGTATTTTGTTTCTTCTTTCCTGTTTTTACGGAAGTTACACAGAGGAGCCACCTAGCGGAAAACCTTGAAAGGAGATGCACAATCATAAATGGTTGTGGTCATCTTCAAGACAAAAGGCGCTGCTGGACCCATCCGCTGAACAGCCTGAAAAAAGGAACTAAGGCGCAATATCTAATATGATGGGAACAATTATCGACATAAAAATAATTAATAATTACTTCGGCCGAACTTTCATCTAACTTCCTACTTCGAAGAACAACGTTCTAAACAAAAAACAGCCGAGGAATTTTCTAGCTGTATTGCCAATTTCAGTAAAGCTATGTCATCGACACTATAGCGTACCTTTCACAAAAACAGGTGCTTGGTGCCGGCTCCATCAAAATGTGGAAACATGGTTTCCACATTTTGATGGAGTCACATGCAATGGCAATCATAGACCGGCCACCGTGATTGATTGTTATTTTCGCACAGAGGCCGACTTGATTTGAAAAGCTCTCTGGAGGCGCGCGCTGCATGGCGCAGATGCTTCATCTGTCCATCTTTTGACCAACATTTGCTGTTTGAAAAAGAGTTCGGCCGATTATGGGATAATTATTCGTCGTGCTGCTGCTATTATTTTTCCCCCATGTCCTCCAGCCGTATTTACCTATTCGGCATTTACGCGTTAACACCCACGCCCTCGTGGAACGGCCAATCTAGGTCGACTCTTGGAAAGATAGACGCGCGTTGTGAACGTTAGGAAATAAATAAGCTCTATTTCACAATTTCCCGAATGATAAACCTGTATTAGGTGAGGATACTAACTTCCTAATCCAGCACTACAGGCTGAAGCAGCGTGGCAGCAGCTATCCACGAAACAACCCACCCAATGTAGAGATATGCACCATATCGTGCAACCAGAGCAGCGGAAAAAAAGGTCAGAAGCTATAACTTATAGTAAGACGAGATATCAAAAAATCTGTTAGGCGTTGCCCATTGAATGTGATAAAGAACAACCAGTTAAGCCTCATTGAATGCGATAAAAAACAGTCGTCACAAATGAGCCCGGGCGACGGAACCAGTCATGGCTGTGGGCCAGAAAGGAACCACAAACAAATCATAAACTATAAATACTTCGCAGCAGTAGGCTACGCAACCGTTGAGCAAAGCTCGAATTAATCTATCTGGATTTTTCTCTGCAGCTCATTATTTGCAACAAAAGCGTGACCAAGGGCGCGTATAGGCGTTTCCGACTCAGCACAGCCAAGCGACGCATGGCGTCATCTAGGGGCATGTTTGAAGCTATGTCCCGGTGCATGTGGCCCTCCATTTAATCGCTCAGAACTGGTTGCTCTCGTAGCGTAGTAGTTCCGCTCATGCGAAGCAAACATCCTAAGCCGTGTTCGAATTCCGTTAGCATTTTTGTTTTTCATTTTCAAGGGTTTCTTATATTTGAATATTACCATTTGTTATCACGCATATACCCTATTTATGACATCTTTATGCATTATAAATGGGATTTAGTATATTTTCGTTGCCTTTTGGTCAGTTTCAGATACTGCTTCTTGCACGTTTTTGCGTGTTTTCCCCTTTTAGTTTGGTTCTGGCTATTTCTGTTGAATATTTTTCTATATCGTGGTTTTCAACCATTGCAGGTCTGCCGGCAGGTCTGCCGGCGCGGCAGTCCCGGCTCGTCACCGGCCCGGTTGGCCAGACTCAGTTCTCGGGCGTAGTGGTCGGCGAGTTCATTGCCTTCCACATTCGAGTGAGCCGGCACCCACACAAGCTCTATGGCTCGTCCCGGTGGCCTGCGTCGGGACAGAAGCGCTAGTGCCGCGGGAGAGACCCTCCCCTTGCGGTAGCTTGTGTAGGCCGTCTTGGGGTCTGTGACCATGGTCTTCGCTCCCGGCTGTGCGAGGGCGAGGGTTTGGTTAAGCCTACCTTGTGTTTTGTTTAAGTGGATGGGAGGAAACTATCTTGACGGTATATAAAAACTTGCCAATTTCACAAAATACACACACCAGTATTTCGTCCTCTGAAAGTACAATTGCCTTTTTATATATACAAAGTGCGAGTTTAAAACTCAAAGAATCGTACCTATGACGTTAATTATGTATTGACGTTTGATATGGTAGTTCCATACTTCTACCAAAATGTTTTGTTTTGGATTCGCGAATACGATTCCCAAACCATGCCACTTAGAAGGCAGAAAAAAAATTACACCATCTTCCCACGTGGGAACCCTGAGGGGATGCAAAGCCGTGGAGTAGTAGCGTGTTAATTGGTTGTTACAGTAAAGACACGGATTCCTCGCTGCGGATTCCTCGCTTCGATTGGTCGATAATAATTCCTTTGGTCAATATTAATTCCTTACTACGTAATACCCTTCCGTAACTCCGCTCCGGTTATTAACTGAATTTCAATTTGAATTTATTTCATTTTGTGTTACAATAAGAATGTGTACAATTCCGGATATTTTTGTATATTTTTATCTTTTCTACAAGCGTAGCTCTTCGCACACGAATGGACAGTTTGCATTTCCGGGAAACGAATTATCGCCAGAGCGAACGGACGGAGCGTCGTAAGCCAAAATACATATCGCATGTGTTGAGCTGTATGAACTTCATGGGCTTTACTATGTTCAGTACGCTCTAGGAACTAACAAAACAACGCCGCATTCATTACGGCCCTATTGTTATCGGGGTGCAGTTTTCGCTTCTCTATCAATTCCCGACTATCGTTTGGCCGATCGGTCGTCGTCGGCGTCTTCGTTCAGCGATCCAGTCACACAACGCGGACTTTCGATCGGCCGACGTGTTCGTGTCGACGTCGGCGTCACGTGACAAGCTGGTTGCCAACTCGCAAGTCGGCGTCGCCGTCGTCGTGTCATCGTTGTGTCGGCCTAGCCAAAACGCCTTAACGAGAAGCGTGATAATACAATAAAGAAAAGATAAATCTGGAGGAACACAGATGCGCTAGGCGTGCCGCAGGAGGCGCTAATTAACCAAAGGCACCGCCGCGACCATCGACGCTGAGCACACGACGCTTCTGTTCGCCGGAAGTGAGAGAAAAAAGCCGTCCAATTTCAAGATTTCTGCCCTGTGAAGTGCATGGGAGAATCGGTGACGCACACTGGAAAAAATGGCGGAGCCCAAAGACATGCAGTAAAGGCTGGGAATGCGACAGCAAACTTTGCAACGAAAGTATGAGTTTTCCGCTGCACGTAAAAATGTTACACTTTGCACAGACGACGTTGAACACCCAATCTAACAATTGCGCTAGTTCATTTAGTGTGCTCAAAATGCCTTTCAGGGCACCTCTAAAGGGGTCGTGGAGAGATAATGCATTTGTCTTTGCTTGATTTCGTCTACTTGAACGAACTTTTAAGAACATAAATCCCAAATATTTTCACAATTAATTGCTTCTGGAATTGAGGAGGCGCCTTCGAAATTCTCGTTTTGAGGCGCATCGCAAGCGACCGTGCGCGTGTCGCCGGTCGGCAGCGCAACTAGCAGTGATGTCACGTCAAGTACACCCGCCCAATTTTTTACCAATATCATGGGAGCGTCGACCGTTCCGTTGATCAGCGCCGTATGATGGAGCGATACGACAAACTCGGCGAGAGTAACCGCATCCGCACTAAGCCAAGGCCGCTGCTGTCGTCTTCTGCTAGGCTGTTTTAAGAACAGACAGCCACCCCCGTTTTTTATTCGCTTATCACACTGCCCTCCAACACGTCTTTAACGGGGTGAAAGGGCAAGTGAAAGCCAGTGGTAACAGCAGTGCGGGGTGACTGTCTGCTATTGGAACAGCCTAGCAGATGACGGCAGCAGCGGCCTTCCCTTAGTGCGCATGCGGTTACTCTCGCCCAGTTTGTCGTATCACCCCATCATACGGCGCTGATCGACGGAACGGTCGACGCTCCCGTGATATTGGTAAAAAATTGGGTGGTTGTACATTCGAGAATTCAACGCGTTCAACGTTCTTTGTGTATATTGTTCTGCAACGCTGCAAACTCGATATTTTAAAAAGAATACATCCTTATTCGTTGCCAAAAACAGTTTTCTATTCTTGTGAGCGGCGTCATGACCTCTCAAGAAAAAAAAAATTCCCGCGCCTTCCCGCGAGGGGAACACTAGTAAATGCAGAGCATTGGGGCCTCAGTACTGGTTGAAGGCAGTGTTGCTTCCATCGCTTCTTCCGTGATGCTGGAGTAGCAGACACGAGTAAACGTGGGGGCGAGTGTCAACCAAGGAAGGAAGGAGCAACGCAGTGACTGAAGCACGAGCGACCGCTAGACGCTTTATATTTGGAGCGCGCGCAGTAGAGGGAGAGCAGTACGGGGGGGAGAGCACGCATGCGCAAGCAGCGTGCGCCCTTCCACGCCCCACCGCGCTGCTATCACGCACCTGTTACGCCGAGACCGCGACGGAGCGAACGGGCTCACTGCGACGCATGCGCGCGCCAGCTGCTGTTGAGAGAGAGGAGGGAAGGAGGAGAGGCGCACCTGCTGCGGACGCGGAGCTGTTGACACCGTCCGACGCAGGAAGAGGCGAAGCTAAGAAATGCTCTGCATTTAAAAAAGTGCCCCGTGTGCGATTCGCACTTGCGGCCGCCGGGCCAGCCAAACGTTACGGCCAGCCTAGTCGGACACTTTATCCACTACACTATCGACGTGAGAAGCATGCGCGGCGAAAAACTGCTGCATAAAATCCGCTTCACATTTGTAACCCAGCACTGTTGTGTTTTCATAACTTTTAATCAACCCAGATCTTTAACCGCCAAATTACTGTTGAACGCTTCTGCAGTATTCTGATTGCACGGTTTAACGCACCGACGCAGCGCAGGCGATGAGGCGCGCCGTAGTGGAGGGCTCCGGATTAATTTTGACGACCTGGGGATCTTTAACGTGCGCCGAAATCTCGTACACACGGGCGTTTTTGCTTTTCGCCTCCATCAGAAAAGCGGCCGCCGCGGCCGGGAATCGAACCCGCGACCTCGTGCTCAGTAGCGCAACGCCTTAGCCACTGAGCCACCGCGGCGGGTAACGCTTCTGCAGTAAGTCAAAGGGGAGCGTATACAATCAACGAAACAATTTTAATCAACCCAGACTCTAATCAACCCAGACAACTTCAATCAACCCAGAGATTTAACCGCCAACTTATTGTTGAACGCTTCTACAGTAAGCCAAAGTGGAGCGTATACAATCAGCGAAACAGCGTTAACAGCATTGTTTATTGGAGGAAACAGGAAAGCAATCGAACTGCGTGATGGTTGGACTCGGCGACTCGGCGCTGTATCGCTGCTTCTCGCTAGTTAGTTTTGCGCTTGATGAGTGAATGACGAATGGGTTTTAAGTTCCGACTACTCGAAGTTCCTTCGATAAACGTGTTTGTGTAATAAATTCTCATTTTAAGCGCTCTCTCATTTATCTAGTCAGGTCAGAAGTTATATGTTTGCGCAACTCACATTACAGGCTACGTGAGACAGACGTCGGCAAACTTGTGCAAGAATATCGGCTAGCAGAACGACAGTTTAGACTCGTGCGAAGCAGCGTAAACAGTTTACGAATACCCAGTTTACATTAAGCGTGGTTACTTCTGCCTGCGCCACTCGCCCGCGTTGTTGACTGAAAGTTAGACCATGTTGATCAGTCGTATCAGAGATCAGACATCTCCCGTTCAGTTGCAGGGAAAGTTTCATCATGGCACCAAAGTTGTAGCTTTATCTAACCCTTTTCAAGCCCGCTCTATGCCGACATGTTGTGCAGACGACGGAGAACTGTGGTTGGCTTCTTACTAACTTACTGAAACGTCACTTCACGAGTTGAGGAGGAAAGCCTCGGTGAAACCGTAACTCCATTTGTTTTCCTATTTGCCGATATAGGGCAACTAAACGGGTATGCATTGTTTGTTTATCAAAGTTTCACGGTTATAAGTGGCCAATAAACGCAATTTTTTTTAAATATATTCGCGACCCCTTTAGGTGCCAATAGTCTTAATTGTCTCTTCGGATGTGCGGTGCAGTAAAGCAACTAGCACGTCGTTGTACCACTTGAAGTAGGGATGAAATTATCTCAAGAGAGTAACGGGAGGACAGGAACCACCTTTCTGCTATTTCTCCAATAAATTGTTGCGAATCTGAGATTAACGGGTGGTCAGCTTAGCGTAAACGCGGAGGTATTGGCTGCCTTAATATTTTACTTTACGGTAGACACACTACCAAAGTGTTCCGCGTTAATGAGGCGGCCCCACGTTAATGAGGTGGCACAAGGCAAAAAAAAAAAAAAAATCAGGTGACGGTCGCGATATTCTCTTGTGCGAAATTTGATCGCAGCGCGAACTGCAGTCTTGTAGGCGACGGCGCATAGATGCAGATTTGGCGGCACGAACCTCTGGACTCAGGCATCGGTGGCGCGAGCCTCTGCTGGGGCAGCCCTCCCACGTCATCAGCGAAACCAAGACAACGCGTGCTATTCCAGTGTTATCTCATGGTGCATCGTCGCCGCGAAGCACGTGTAGTAAGGCACCCTCAGCTAACCAGCCTCCCCCTCACGCTTTCGCCATACACTCCTCCTCCACTTTCCTGCTCGCTCCATGTTCGGCGTCCTCTTCGTTCTCTCGGTTACAACGAGGCTGACGGCGACGTAAGACGCGAAACCACAGGGGCGGGCGCTTAAGAGCTGCGCTTTAAAAAAGCGAAGGAACAGCCCATGAAGCTGCTTTTCTTTCAATTTCGCAAACTTGCCGAATCCTTTCCCGGGAGTTACCTCCCATTACCATAGTAAAGGTCCCCAGCCTAAGCACTCCTCCGTGAAGTCTCGGCCGGCAAGCAACCCATAACCGTGACAACGCCAGACCTCGTGGACGTGACGGATAGCCTTGGAGTGGGGAACTTGGGTGCGCATTATGCGCGGCCAAAGAACTATGCCCATTTATTCTCCGGGTGCTTAAGGGGTCGATTACAAAACGCGATCATGAGCAGACCCCGAGGGGACGCGCACGAGACCAGCAAAGCCGGCCGCCCCTGGGCTAATGCGTTTAGTAATGAGTCGTGGTCGCCAAGAAGCGAGACGTAAAAGTCTAATGCCACACCCTTTTTATATTGCTCTGTTTAGAATCGAAGGTGCTGCGTGCGAACTGACTCATCCCAAATGTGCCTCTCTTCCAGCTTCACTGAGCAAGAACAAATCAGAAATAAGTAAATATTCTAGTTTTGATGTGCATCCCACTGTGTGAAGCACGTAACCGTGAGCGTCAAAAATCGTACAAGTCACGTAAATCATCAACCTCAAATAATACATATCTTCAGGGTCGAATCTGAATCACATGTGCGCACTGTTATATACATACTTTTGGCCCATCCTTGTCGCACCCGGAAACCATATTTTTGTTTGTTCTGTTAGGACCGCTGTCCGTTTGAGTGCAACATTGTAATTGTGCACCCAAGTTGACAAAAAGAAAAATAGTGGAAGAAAGCACGGATGTAATGGCACATAATGTAACAAACGTTTTGCATCAAATGAAAGAACAATTTGTGAATGAAGTAAAAAAAAAAGCTAAAATCAAATTTGGACACAAGGTTGAACGGGATGAGGTCGAATAGTCAAATCTCAAACAACACTGGATGTAGCTAATGACGTCATCTACTCTGATTCAAAAGACTGCGCGATAAAAGTATCTGCAACGTACATGTAGATTAGTTTAAAACCCCGTTTCCCGTTCGAAGCATGATGTTTGGGGGTCGTATCGGAATACTTCGTTTAAGACAGGGTGGATTAAAAGAAATGCGAAACACGGAGCGCACAGCCTCCGACGCATGCTGCACCTAATGGCTGCAAATTCAGTATAAACTGCGCGCACGCGCACTTTTTCGAGGGCGTTTGAGAGTGTGGCCTACATTTCTGGTAAATGTTTGATCAACAAGCGAAAGGGTTCGTTTATTTTGAGGCACTTTTTCAGGCTGCGTCGCCACTGAGCGGAATGATCGTTAAAGAGCAGTATGCCAGCTGCGATCAGCCTACTGCGTGCTTGGCTCCCGAACAGGACGCTCAGTGGCGATAGAGCAGAAAAAGGCGCCTCAATATAAATGACCCGCGTCGATTCTTTATCAAGCATTTTCCGTAACAGTAGGCCAAACTCTTAAGCGCCCTGAAAGAACTACGCATGCGAGCAGTTTACTGACAGTGTATCCAGATGGTGCAGTATGCGTCGGAGGCTCTGTACTCCGTTGTTCGTATTTCTTTTAATCCAACACCCCTACCCAACCGCCACTCCCCAACATTACCACACAGCAGTGGGTGGAGTTGCTTGCCAGCTCCGACCCCTCTACACAGCGCGTGCTGGTAGAGAGGGCAACGCGAGCGGGTCACCTCCAAGGCGTGCTAGACTCAGGACGCCTCTCACCGGCCGGGCGCCCTAACATCGCGTTTGTTGTCTTGAATAAAGTTTATTCAATCAATCAACGCCCGTACAGTTGGCAAAACGCTTGTCTATAACTCGCGACGGCGTACTCCGGACTGCGCGGGAGACATCTAGTGACAACGCCTGATTTGAGACTGGTAGAATGTGAGCATGCGCGACCCGCAGCAGCGCGATGGCTGTTTTACTTGTCGCTGTGCCCGCAAACTTGGCTTCCGCATCTTCTTTCGCCGTGAGAAGCGCTGCCTGTGCTGCCGAGCCGGTAAACAAAGTGGAGCTTAGCGACTGTTACAACGTTGGCCGCGTTCAACTACGTGCAACGCTGAATTTTCGTGGCGCCCTATACGCAATTTAGACAAGCGTTTTTTTCTGTATGCGAGAAAACAAACAGCGATCGCCGAAAACGCATCGCTGCCGGTGTTCTAGAGTGACTAGATATAAGTCTATGATCGCTTACACAGGGCATGAAGTATTGTGGCGTTAGCCCGTCGGCAGTGACGTGCAAAGCCGAGCGCAGAAACCGGATAGTAATGCACGCGGTACTCATACAGCGTTCTGGCAAAATGATGACGCAATGAACTGCGGTGCGCCAAAGCTAATGTAGACGAAAATATCGCACAGCGTGGGTTAAGGTGGGTAATCTCCGCTTTTGTTTCCCGACCTTGCAGCGCAGGCACGCAGCGCTTGTTACGGTCAAAGAAGGTGCGGAAGCCAAGGCGACGGTCACAGCGAGGAGGGACACAGCCAACACGCTAATACGGGCCGCGCGTGGTCACATTCTACCAGTCTCAAACCAGGCGTTATCACTAGGTGTGCCCAGCGCAGTGCGGAGCACGCCGCTCGAGCGTTACAGACAAGCCTTTTGCCGACTGTACGCTATAACGCAAGCTAATTAAGCGATGTGTTGACCTCGTTTAAAGTGCTTTCGTAACCCTTTCTAGATTTAAGCAACAAGTCGCTCTCGTGCTGGCTTTGAGTCGTTGCAGTTTCTACTGAAGCGATTAATTGGGAAGTCATCGCAAATGTAGTGCTCGCACATACAATAACCATTTTTACATCCACCTAATTCCAACGTTAAAACATAAAAGCGTGATTTAAAAGCCTTTACTTTATAATTCAACTACTGCAGTCATTCGCGGTCAGCGCAACCAAAAAAGCTTTCGCAGACTTGTCATGCAAAAAAACAATTGTTTCTTTATGCTTACAATATTAAACTTGAAGCCATTAAGCTTTTCTCCACAACTGTTATGCTCAATTGTTTGATATTTTATCGCTGCTCACTCACTGACCATGAGAAAAATGTTATTTCTCTACTTGGCAGAATCGTTCTCTTTTCATCGAACCACCACTCAGCTGGCTACATGTTGGCCATGACGGCAGCAATTCTAAATTTGCTTGAGCTTCAGTGGTTCCACACTGCTAAAAGCAGCGAAACCTGGACAAGAACACATTTGTTCCAATTAGAGTTAGTGCCCAATTAGCCAAAGAGAGAAATTCAATCACCATCCATTTCAATAAATTTTAACCGAATAAAACAAATTTCCCCGCATTTCCCCGAGGGGAAGAATGTGAAAGTGCGAATGCAGGAGTTGAATTTGCGCGGTTCGGTAATGTTCGCGAAAGAGAGATCACACACACACACACACAACTACAAAGAAAGAAAGATGCATTTATTCACAGACACCTATTTGTGTTGTCGTTGTACTTGATTACTAGAGCGGATCTCAGCTTTGAACTTTCGTGTCAGTACTCCTTTAAGCGGGTGCATTAGCCCTTCTCACGCCCGATTCCTGGTCAATCCCCCACGTGGGTATGTTCCATGCACAGACACCTATTTGTGTTGTCGTTGTACTTGATTGCTAGAGCGTATCTCAGCTTTGAAATTTCGTGTCAGTACTCCTTTAAGCGGGTGCATTAGCCCTTCTCACGTCCGATTCCTGGCCAATCCCCCACGTGAGAGCGGATCTCAGCTTTGAAATTTCGTGTCAGTACTCCTTTAAGCGGGTGCATTAGCCCTTCTCACGCCCGATTCCTTGCCAATCCCCCACGTGGGTATGTGCCATGTCAGCGGCCAGGCAGCGTGCGCCCATCTCCCCCCGTTGCCAAGGAAGACGAGGAGATTCCTGGCCAATCCCCCACGTGGGTATGTGCCATCTCCCCCCGTTGCCAAGGAAGACGAGGAGCGCGCGCACCCGCAGCTGTTGCTATGTGGACGGACGGTGGTCAACGGAATTCAGGGTCGCTTATAAAGTGCATTCGCACTTAAAAGATTGTCTTTTCCAATTAAACGGCTATGAAGAACTCTGCGTTTTAAAAATGAAACAAGAATCCCGAAGCTACATTATTACGGTAATCTCTAAAGAGACGGCGCACTATCTGTTTTATATTCCACCCAATACATTTGTTATTTGAGCAAGGTGAGAATAGAGCAAAACTGGACAAGCGTGGCCGCACTAGATGACGCACTACACATAGCTGAAATAATTTTGGCGTAAGAAACAATTAATACACGGCAGGTCATACATACCTTCCGAGGGGATGAAATAAAATAAAATACAAATTTTAAGTTGAGAAAGCTCATAGCCTTTTACTTGTGGGCAGCGTGTCGCGCTGTTAATTAGTTCTCCTTTTTTCTTCGGTTGGGGCTTTGTTTAGGAATATGGGCTCGGTAGTTGTGCTAATCCGCAGCCTAACCCATTCGCCTTCGTCATACAGGTACTTACCGTATTCTCAAACTTGTTCCTGATGGTCTTCATGCCTGGAATCATCGGGCTGTCACCAATGCCCACCCCTTTCACACCAACATTCAAACGTGGCATCCCGAAATCATCGCATCGTCTCCAGCTACAGTTCCGCCACTGCAAAACTTGGCCCTGGATCACGCGTGGACTACCGCATCGAAACGGACATCATTCGCAGCCATCACTAAAAAAGCGCGTCCCCTGTCTACGCCACATTGTGGCCTGGGTTGCTGGGCGAATGGGCAGCCTAGCCCGTTCGCCTTCATCATGCAGGTTACTTACAGGAATGCTCTTCTTGCTAACAAATCGAGAAATTAGTTTTTAATTCAGCTGCCGAGCCCACGGTGCTGCCTTTATGACCATTGTTGAAAGTGCGCAGATCATATGCTCTTTGTTGCTCTTGGCGGAGGACGTCGATATAGCCCGTGTGCTACGAGCAACTACTGAAGAGTTGCTCTTTGAACTACAGAAGCTATCTACTGGTCAGAATAAACTTATTTCCGACATTTGGGATATTAAAAACCAACATTAAACGACTTAGGTAACAATGACAGATGTGCAAAACGCATCGCTGACCTTGAAAAACATTGTACTGTCTTTTTTTGTTTCATGCGCAAAGAACTAGATGGCCTAAAGACGCTCACAACCGAAATGACCGACAAGAGCTGCAATCTGCAATCCCGTGCAAATGAAAGCGAGAACCGCTCGCGACAAAATAATCATATTTTATGGCATTCCGGAAACTAATAGAACTGAACCCTTTTCAGACTCGGAAGAAATAATCATTCACCATTGCGCTCAGCCTAGCAATTCCACCCACAAAGATTGAGCGTGCGCACCGCCTCGGGCGCTATTCAGAAAGCCGCACTCGACCTATAATTGTAAAGTTTCAGTCATCTAAAACCAAAGAAGTCATCCTTTCTAACGGCCACAAATTCAAGGACATAGACTCTAGTTTGAGCGAAAACTTCTCCCCCGCCGTACGTCATGCCCGCAAACACCTAATTTCTTTCGCCAGGACGAAGTCATCAGCATTCACTGTGCGCTTCAAAACCCTGTTTCTCGGCACTAATCGCTACAACTTTGACGAGTCATCGCAGTCAGTGAAAGAATTAATTCTTATCTAGTTTGCAAACACATTTCTATTCCCGGTCTATCGAGGAAAACTTGAAACTGCTCAAAGACAAGGTCAATGAATTGACTCAAATTCACCCCGAAGTTTCATTTCCGCGCAAACTGCCAAAAGCCATGGTTCACAAAAACTTTTAAAAGATTAGAAACAAGAAAAAAAACACCTGTTTCGGTTGCTAAAAAAACAAGGAGGGTGACCCGCAACAGTGGCAGAAATACTACGCAGTAGAGAAATATTTATCCGCAGCAAATGACGCAAAGTATTCTTTTTTTAACATCGACCGACCAAACATGCTGACTAACAACTAAAAAAAATTTGGTAAGGTTTTGAACCTCCAAAATACTGCCCCAGTTACTCTTATTAGTGAATCGGGCGACGTAATCACTGATAGGGAATGCGCTAACACGTTCAAAATTGCCTCCTCATCCATGTTTACCAAAGAAACTGACCTGTCATTGACGTTAACACCCACTGCTATAGAATGTGTTATTTCATCGTTTACGACTAATGAAATTTGGTGCTTAAGCGACAATTTAAATCTTTCTTCTTCTTCCGGGAACGAAGAAATCAAACCAAAGTTTCTAAAAAATACAAAACATGTTTGTGCATTATTTCTAGGTTTGCTCTTCTCGCAAACACTTTTATCAGAACGTCTACCAGAGCACCGGAAGAACGGTTTAGTCATTTTAATTTTCAAGTCTGGTAGCAAACATTTGCCATTAATCTATCGTCCCATAACTCTAACTTACGTGCCCTGTAAAATCATGAAACACGTCATCTACACGCATATCATAAACTTTCTTGATTCAAACAGCTTTTTTTCATACCGCGCAGCATGGGTTCCGCAGAGGTTTCTCTTATCAAACACAACTGTCCATATTCGCCTATGACTTGAATGCTAACCTAGAGTGTAACTTAAAAACCGATGCAATATACTTAGATTTCTCAAAAGCGTTTGACAAAGTCTTCCATAATAGGCTCTTCTTTCCCGGTTAAATCTTCACGCAAACATCTTTAATTGGATAACAGAATTTCTTACAAACAACTCTCAGTCTGTTAATGTCAACAAGCTTACCTTTATTCCACTTCTAGTAACGTCAGGTGTCCCTCAGTGTTCGGTTCTAGGTCCCCTTCTGTTTCTTATATACATAAATGACTTGCCCGCAAATGTAATTTGTAAAATACACCTGTTCGCTGATGGCTGCGTTATATATGACACTGTTACTGACATTTCAAAATCGTCATATCTTCAAACCAATCTTAACTGCTTGCAGGAATGGTGCCAGCGCTGGCTCATGGAACTTAACCCCAATAGATGTAAAGTCGTATCATTTCACCGCCCCTGTATGCCGCCTGTATATCCCTACAACGTTAATACCATCCCCTTAGAAAACGTTCAATCGCGCCAGTATTTGGGCGTCACTCTGTGTGCCGATCTTCCAGCACCAATCCATACATACACCGAAATCTTATCCCACTACAAAAACGACCGCCGTCGCTTCCCGCCACCTCATGCACAACTAACACGCGACGAAGAAACCACTTTCCGGCGCCTCCAAACCAATTCGTATCCCCATAACACCCTACTGAACGCTATGTACCCCACCCAATACCCTGCCACCTGTAACTTTTGCCCTGTTGCTGGCACCCTATACCACGTGGTATGGGAGTGCCAACGGACCCCCACTCTAACCCCAAATCCCAACCCTACCTATGAGCAGTGGGTGGAGCAGCTGACCAGCTCCGAGCTCTCGGACCAGCGCCGACTGGTGGAACGGGCCCGGACGGCCAGCCAGCTCCAAGGCATCTTGGAATGAGGATGCCTCTCACTGGGTGAAGGCCCTAAGAACATCCTCCTGCTCATTACTAAAATAAATGTTTGTCTCTCTCTCTCTCATGAAACTTGCACGTTACTGCAAATAAAACGACCAGTTTCCTGATCTGCAAATAAAACGATCAGTTTCCTGAAACGCCATTTACGCATCGCTGAACAACAGGTAAAATTAGAAGCATATAATTTTTTTGTTCTACCGAAATTAGAATTCGCATCACCCATTTGGGACCCTTGACAATCTTATCTCGCACACGCCAAGGAATCACATCAAAACCGGGCCGTTAGCTTTATTCACTGTTCATACTCTTCCACTGTCAGCGTATCTGGTTTGAAATTAGAAGCTCGTTTAACGGATCTAGCACATCGTCGTCGTATGCCAGCCTTCCTTTGTTCCACTAGAGTTTCCACAGCCCCTCGCGTGTCTCTCCTGATATCATGAGTGCGACACGCATATCTCACCACACTATTCATTTACTTCAAGTTAATCGGCCACGTACTCGAACCTATTCCTTTTCTACCGCGTTTTTCCCTAGTACAGCCCAAGATTGGAACGGACTTCCCAGCGACATTGCAACCATTACCTGTCCATCATCCGTCATTGAAAACATCGACAAGTTTATCTCTGTTATATTTTTGGCTTCTACGTTGTTACTTTTGTTACCCACCCCATATGTAATACCCTCTCGGGGGTCTTTAAACACGAAATGAAATGAATATATCTAAGCTAGCACTCTGTCCACTGTAAAAAAATTATCGCGTATGTGGTAGCTTTGATTAAATGTCGGGGAAATACGATAGTCTTTTTGCACATAACTGCCGCTCCTCTCTCCCTCGCCCAACTATCACGATGTGTCCCTTCTGCCTCACTTCATCCATGGTAAACGCAATGGCGGTTTGCTGAATTCAGTGCAGTTGTTCCGCGTTCGAAATGTTGGCACGCCATCTATTGGGGCCTTTTGTTACGGTTGGGCCTAACGCCTCAAGCCGCGAGCTACGAGCTCGAGGCTTAAGCGCGAGCACGTTTGTATATCGCGGTGAAATTAGTTTTATGTCGGGTAAAGCGTTCGGCGATCAGCGGCGCGTATTGCGAGCACTTCGCCTACACCGGGCAGTTGCTTAGGAATTACCGTTGTTTTTGTAGACGCAATGTTCCTCTTTGACCATTGTGATTCTACCTAGAAGGATAGCCTTCACCAGTCTATGGTGAAGATTGCCCGAAAAGCGCAGTTGATTCTCTTAGTGTCAGGAGAACCTAAAACTATTCAATACCCTAAATATAAACATTGCGAACACGGGTGGCAACAACCGCAAACAAATTATAGGGTTTGTTCGTTGCGACCGGGCTGGGTACATGTAATGATGCTTTATCAATGCTTCGGAGGCGCCTTTTAGGAGCGCACACAGCATCGCCGGGGCTGATCGGTCAATCATGGGAAGGACAACGCCCAGGGGCAGCAAGGGGAAGGCCGTGATATAAATGGGTCACGGTTGCCGACGCGTCGGTTATTTGTCACGGTCTTCCGCCCTCGACTTTATATATGGTACCGTGCCTCCGTCACGTCCTTTCGTATTTACCTGTCAGGCCATGATCAAACTTCGTGAAACTTTGCGGTCAGCTCATTTTCTCTGTACCAGGCGGTTGCGCAGTCCGCATAGTTTGTGGGCTAATGAGGCATTGACGAACTCACTCTGGTTTAATTTAAGGGCCTTGTGATGCCCCTTTCCTAAAATTGAGCTCTTAAACAAGAATTAGTGGAGTGTATCTTGTAACGTCGATCTCGCGAAACACTCTCAGCTTGTACTTTAGAGAGCACTGAAGTGATTTTTAGACAATGTGGGATTATTAACGCAAATTGAAATCTGGAGGTCCCTAGGTCATGTTTTGGCCGCTTTGGGTGCGTTTACGCGGTTTCATTTAGTAGAAAAATCAATTCAAAAGTGTTTTCCTGCTCTCTGCATCCTGCTTGCCGATATCCTATGACGTTTCAAATGTCGCTAAACTCGAGCAGGCTTGGCTTGGCTGCGGGGCTCGCCGACCCTCCGAAAGGGCCAGTGGGCCGGCCACGGGTGGGTCGTCTAAAATTTGTTCACCCAGTTAAAATACAGTGACGATAGGGTTTTTGCCCGGAAGAATGTGGCTTTAGTTTGTTGGTTTGTAGACTGTATGAAGCTTATTAAATTCTATGAAGTCAAATTGGCTCCACACGAGCTCACACGCGACGCTTCGCTGACTTCGCTTCACTAGAGCTGGAAGCAACAAATGCCTGCGCGACTGGTACACTAGTAGAAAATTTAGGGCTAAATAAAGGTAGCAGAAGAGTCAGCCGAAGCAATATAGTAATAATCAATTAAAATCAACTGAAACTTTTATTGCAAATAGTAAAACCAAGAACGGGAAGCACTTTTTTGCGCAGGCTGAACAAGCACAGCAGTCAGCAGCACGACCACACATTTGTGATCGCTTTTTCAGCCTAAGGAACGCAATCGCTAGTCATAAGATATTCGTAGAAATTTGGGGAACGCTTACTGGACAATGTTATTTCAAGAAATGCCCATTTAAGTTGCTGGGAATGCTGAAACTATGCAATAAATATCCTATACGATATATAATTCAGATTGCCGCCACCGACGCCCCTCGGGTTATGGCCGAATAACACATTACCCGTTTCACCCTGTGTATTAAGTGCTATGATTTGTAACTAATTGTTATATACATGTTTCTCTGTGCTTGAATTAAATACCATAGAATAAAATGAAAAAAATGGTCGAGTAGTCTCTAGCACGGGATGTAGCGCGTCGCAATGAGCAGGTTCGAATCCCCGATTACAAGGCCGCGGTACCGCCTGTGCTCCACTGCCATCGCCGCCCAGTGACGGGCCGCACCTCGTCTCCAAATAATGCATCCCCGGGCAGCCTCATTGGAGGGCAGTATACTTTTAAGTGCGAATGCACTTTATAAGCGACCCTGAATTCCGTTGACCGCCGTCCGTCCACATAGCAACAGCTGCGGGTGCGCGCGCTCCTCGTCTTCCTTGGCAACGGGGGGAGATGGCACATACCCACGTGGGAGATTGGCCAGGAATCTCCTCGTCTTCCTTGGCAACGGGGGGAGATGGGCGCGCGCTGCCTGGCCGCTGACATGGCACATACCCACGTGGGGGATTGGCCAGGAATCGGGCGTGAGAAGGGCTAATGCACCCGCTTAAAGGAGTACTGACACGAAATTTCAAAGCTGAGATCCGCTCTAGCAATCAAGTACAACGACAACACAAATAGGTGTCTGTGAATAAATGCAACTTTCTTTCTTTGTAGTTGTGTGTGTGTGTGTGATCTCTCTTTCGCGAACATTACCGAACCGCGCAAATTCAACTCCTGCATTCGCACTTTCACATTCTTCCCTTCGGGGAAATGCGGGGAAATTTTTTCTCGTCAGCACAGAGCCTGCCCATTTGCAATCTTTATTGGTACCTCAAATGTCGCCACACACGCGTGCACAGACGAACGCATGCACATGCACGCACGCACGCACACAGGCTCACACGCCCACACACGCACGAGCAAACGCGCGAGCACACGCACGTACGCACGCACGCACGCAAGCACACACACACACACACGCACGCACGCGCACACACACACACACGCACGCACACACACGCACGCACGCACGCACTCACGAGCACGCACACACGCACGCGCACGCGCACGCACACGCGCACGTACGCACGCACGCACGCACGCACGAGCGCGCGCGCGCGTGTATTTTTGTTTAATTAGGCAAGTAAAGCCCTCGAATTGCAAAGTAAGTTGATTCTTCTGCTAGGCGTTTTATGTACCTATAGTTTCAACGGTGTTTTGTCTTTAATGCGGGAGCATTCGCAGTGCTAGAAGTCGAAAACTGTCTGGCGGCAGCGTCAACCTCCACCTGTCAAGCGTGGCAAGTGGCGTTTAGACGGATTCATTCTCCCAATCTTCGATCTGCTAACAGACAGGCTAGAAGAATGGAACAGCTATAATGACGCACTGACTATAGGGAAACACCGGCGATATCAACTTGCTAATGACACTTCAGCGACAGGTGTCAGCGATTGGGTTCTAGTAAAGATAGTAGCTTGGTGAATTTACAAACAGCGGTAGTGGCCATTGTTACTGTAAGGCTGCAGAACAGAAGCACAAGGGGGGAGAAGGTATTGAAGAATGCTACCGAATTTTACTTTTTTGCATCAAACCAGTTGATCGCATTTACGCAACTTACGCTAGAAACAACATAACAGCGCAATACGTGCATAAACAAGTACATTCCATAGCCTTTATGTAGTCGCCATTCAAAACTGATTGATTGTGGGGTTTAACGCGCCGACGCAACTCAGGCGATGAGGCGCGCCGTAGTGGAGGGCTCCGGATTAATTTTGACCACCTGGGGATCTTTATCGTGCGCCGAAATCTCGTACACACGGGCGTTTTTGCTTTTCGCCTCCATCAGAAAAGCGGCCGCCGCGGCCGGGAATCGAACCCGCGACCTCGTGCTCAGCAGCGCAACGCCTTAGCCACTGAGCACCCGCGGCGGGTCGCCATTCAAAACTTTTCCAGCTTTCGTGTGGTTGAGAGGGAGAGCGCCGCAAAATTTGCAAATGCCAAGGACCCCAAAAATATCGAGGTTGGTCCGACCGACTCGATTTTCTTCCGTTCACCCTAACCATTCCGAGAAAATTTTCGTTAAACGTGCCCGCAACCGGTTCGAAACGCTTTCTTTGATTCTTTCCGGTTCGGCTTCAATTCCAAAATTGCGAAAAAAATACGGGTTCGGTTCGGTTCCGTTTCTGGTTCGACACCCTGCTGTGAACGCTGACGAAAAAGAGTTGGTTTTTGACTCTCTTTCATGTGTATTTGAACAATCTGTGTAAGTCCCATGCACATACCTAAGGGTCACTGCGTTGTTGTCAGTGTTTATCTTGAGTATTTTTAGGAATCCCAGAGATTTCGTCGTGGATGTCGATAGAATAAGAAAACCATGCAGGCCACACAGGGCTATGCTGCCGTTCACACACCAGGGACAGGGACGCGATATCCTCAAAGATGGCCTTATGACTGTGGACGCCGAACGCTGCTGAAGGCGGGGAACCAAAGTATGTGGGTCATGCTGCTTTATTATTCGTGGATAAGGTTGGCACACCTCCTCCACTCCTAAGGCATTCATTGGGGGCTCTCTTCTTCCGCGAGACACCATTTTTCCGGACGTCGTTCGGGCACGCCGAAGCAGAAGCGGAGGTCACTGGAAGCCAATGTTTTGACTATTGCTATTGACTATTGACCGCTGCTATTGACTATACTGCAGCGAACTATGTATCGGGTTTGTTTGTTTACGTTTTGTTTTTACTGCCCGGCCGCATTATCTGTGTCCCAAGCGAAGCGCGGGTTCCATTCTTTATTTTGATGCCGCACGGGTTAGCTCATTCTGATAAGGAGAGCGTTTCGGCCTATAGTCACTAGCCTAGAATAATCTTCTTTGATCCACAATGTTCTGGATGTAAACCGCGTCGAAAGATAAAAGTCTGGAGAGCAGACTCCGTGGTATTCGACTCGCGACGCTCGCCTGCGCACGTCACTTTGGTGACTTCTGCTTCGCCGCCTGTGTATTCTTTGAGTTGTTAGGGGAGCACAAGTTCGCTCCAATAAACTCGTTTTCCTTGAAGACAACTGCGTCGTCTCTGGCTTCATGAGAATACTTTTCAGGGCGTGAATAACTAGAGGGAAATAATCTACGGCCTGACGGACAATTGCGGCACGCTACCGAAGCGTGGCAGCTTCCAACTGTATTCAAATGCTATATTGTCACTTCGTAGGTAGCACATATCTAGGGAAACCACGAAAAGTTTTTACGATGCTTTTTGGACACCGCTTTCCGTGATCACTCGCAAAATTCCGCGCATGAACCCAGGGTTAAATCACGGCTATAAAGCTGTCAGTAAAGCAGCGGGCCGAGAGTGCCAATAAGTATATGAAGCATCCGAGTTTTCGTCCTTTTCGGTATAGCGTACACTTTCACACTACGTCGGCAGCGACAAAAGGCTCTCTTACTGCTGATACCGAACCGCCAGCATCATCATCTGTACTCTTTTCAATTTAATTCCGATTCTGGTTTAGCTTGCAGACGGAACACCCTGGTTATGCAGCGCGTTGTAGTGAAGGGCTACGGAATAATTTAGAACATTTTGGGACCGTACACGTGCTCAGAAACCTCAACACGCCGCGTTTTTGTGTTTCACCGCCACCAGGAAGACAACCACGCAGCCAGTAACCGAATCCGCGTTCAGGTGCTCAGTAGCGCGCGGTCGAGCTCGACAGCGCGAGCCACTGAGCCACACCGGCGCGCCATCCAGAGTCTTGTAACGACCAACCGAGCGGCGATAAAAATACTGGATAAGGGGAAGCGCTAGGGCATGCCGTTATCTCGATCGCTGGCCTCGTCCCGGGCGCAAGCCGGTGCTCGCCGCGGCGTGCCAGCGGGTGCAGTATAGTCATTTCTTTCGGCCGCTGAACCTGCACAGCCGCGCAGGCCGGCTGAGCCGATCGCGCGCCCACCGCCATTGGCGAACACAACATCGGGCGGCCCTGACAAATCACCCCGGCCGCCCAGGCCGCATCAGCAGGAAACAAAGCGCCGTCGAGTGAAATATAGCCGCCCATCTCGCAAACCTGCCCGCGGATAGAAATGCTGTGAGCGAGGAGGCGGGGGAGCTGCCCGGCTGCCAGCCTCGCTGGCCAGGGCTTCGTGCGGATTGCTCCAGCCCTGCTGCAGCTGGCGGCCTTTTCTCTTTGAGCTCATTCTTTTCGTGTATTTTGGCTTGCTCGTTTGTACATTTCAAACCACTTGAGTTGCTCGAAGTGTGTCCAGCCACGCCGAGCAGCCAGCCGGCCGGCTGGGCGGCGAATCGGCCAGTATGCGGTGCAGTTTCGGTATAAAGGAGGGCTGCGTGCTCGAGCGCCGGTGGCGTTTTTCTCGCGCACTGTGCGCCGTAATCCGCGCTGAAAAAACTTCAAAATACCAGTGACCAGGAGTTTCTTTCTTTTTCTTTTTTTCCTTAAATGTCGCCTTTTGTTTAGAGGTCGTATCGTTGCCCTTCAAGGCGACAGATGGAGCCGTATTGGATCGCGCGCTACTTCGTTTTCTCAATTCCTTTAATTCTGAGACAGACTGAGAACTGTAGCCATAAAGTAGCAAGGGTCTCGACAATTTTTGAACACTAAGCAACATTTAGCTTTCTTTCCGCTGTTATTGTACCAAACAAAAACGCGCTGTGCACCATTCTTGGTTGGCCATTTACTTCTCTGCACAGTAATAATAACCCAAGCATAGTTGTAATTCAGCACTTCACGTTGAAAACTTTGCCCTCCACCTGTCTCAGAAAGACCTGGAAATTATTGTCCCAACCACTTACCCTATAGCTGTCAGAGAGCGGTTGAAAAATTGCTACGAACTATGGAGAGCTGGAACGTATTAGCACTAAGTCTTACAGCGGAGAGATTAATGTGTGCCTGTCCGAAACCCAAATAATTTGCCCAAAACTCACACACCTGCGAAATAAGCACTGCAACGACTGCACTTCTGCCCACTTCGTCTGGCAATGTTGCAGGTTCGGCGACAAAAAGGTATAATAACGCACTGAAATTGTTATAAAAACAAGAAAAAAAAGCTTTTTTTTTCAGTGTAGCCAAGTCCCACAGAACCCTTGATTTATGAAAACAGTACAAAAGGGCCAAAACGTGCACTTGGTTGCTTAGCTTGGTTTTCGGTTCTCGTTCTTTCATCCTGGTTTACATTACATACTTAAACACAGTCCCCACCATCCGTAATTTCGCAAAGCTTACATTGCAGTACGTGCGTGCTATTACCCTAGCTAATGACCCAGGCAACGCACTAACTGGCGCTTTTAATGCCACCTTTGCACCAGTTTCAAATCAAGAAATTCTATTCAGTTGTCTTTTGTTTACTGTTACCCTTTGTGTTGCCTGAAAAAATGCGCCAGTACCAGGACCACCTGGAATTTCCTGGGCACTACAATAAACTATCGATTTGCTATCATTTCTTGAGTGGAGGGGGAGGAGCGGGAGTACAACCAAGGTTTCGCACCCAGTGCATCCGTTGGGACAGCGTTCAGTGCTGAATTTTAAAAAGAAAGCTAGGCAAATTGTAGGAGAAAAAATTTCGAGACCCAGCTGCTAATTAATCTTCGTAATGTGTAAGCTTTGCCAACAATAAACCTTTCGGATGAAACTATATGTTTTATGCTCGACGTCAGAATGTAACGCGCTGCTTTTTAATTTAACCGGTAGTTGCAATGACTGAAGGGTGAAGTCACGGCAATTTAATGCATTTTTGGCAAATAGTCGTAGCAGTAATTCCTTACTGTTTTCGATAGCACAGCCCCCTCATCTTACGCCACGTAGTCATCCGTCACCGGGGCCCACGCGTGGCTGCGGGCGCTCCACCTGCTAACCAAGCACCTGAACAGAAAGCAGCCTGCCGCCTTAATCTGCTTTCGCTGGCAAGGCCGTCTGGATAGCAGAGCACAAACACCACCTCACGCTGGCTCCAAGTCGTGCCCTCCACCACGGGGTGCAGCTAAAGATCGACTGTTCGCCACCTACGCGTCTTGAGTGGCCCAAGAACGCGGCATAGAGAGCGGAGCTACTGAACACAAAGTACGTGTAGAGGCACCGCATTAGATTTCCTCTGGCCGCCCCGCCCTCCTAAACGTACGGAACAGCTCCGCCAGAGCGACACTGCCCGCGAATCCACCGGTACTGTGGTTTCTGCACTGGCTTCCTGCAGAGATGTTACTCTCCCTGGCGGCCTAAACCCTCTGGATGCAGCCTAACGGCGGACCTTGGGTTTAGGGGCAAAGCCACTTAGGGGCTTGGTCTGTTGGCGTCTCCTGTCATCATCGTCGTCGTAATCGTCTTCTCATGTAGTCACGGTACTAAAACATTGGTAAACTCGTTTACGCCTCGCGCTAGAACGTAACGCGTGCTGAAAAAAACACCGGGAGACTCGTTTACACCTCGCGCTGATGAGCTTCGTGCTTCAAAGACAAGAGACTCTCACAGCAAAGCTGCATACCCTTAACTTCCAATGTTTTCACCTCCGTTGGCAAAAACACCAAGACGCCAGGAATGCCCTTGTACACTGATGCTTCGCCCCTCGCTAGGTTTCACGTTAGTCCGGAGATGGCCCAGAATTTTTTATGGTGTCATGAGCTGCGCCCCTTACTTGGTAACTTAGTTTTATTATACTTTCCTCCTTTCTTTTTACAGGGGTAAAGAGAATTTATTATAACCCACATATTAGGGCACAGCGACTATAGTAGTAACAGCGCTGCCCTAAAAACAGAACATTATTCAATCAGTTTTCCTGTCACACGGTCATTCTACATATCATTGCTTCCAAACTTCCACTTTACATTTGCCTCTATCTTTCTCTCTGTCTCCGCGTTTCGGTCCCCACCCGCAGGTGTGTGTGGCGAGTCGCGTGCGCAGGATTTCCTTTTGAGATGAGCTGATTTAAGCAAGACCGCTTGCATAAAAACAGTGCAGAGAACCAACATATCAAGTGGAGAAAAGGAAGCTAAAAAACAACAAGCAACGAAATGAAATAAAACCCCCGAAAAACCTCGGGATGCCGTGGGAGTATCTACATAGCCTTCAGATTGCGGCCTCCATTCTGTGTTTCTTCAGGAGCACTGCGAAATGTCTGCAAGTTGAGAGAAGACGTCGAAGCTGCGTAATCCTGGTGCATCCCTTGCGACAGAAGAAAAAAAAAAGTACCGATGGGGGTTACTTGATGACAGGCAGGGTCAGTGGCCGCGTTCACTACCCCCTGTCCCACGAACTCGGCAATTAAGGAGGAGGGAGGGGCCAGGCCTTAGCACGCCAGTGGGTGATGCTCCGAAGGAATTTGTTCTTTTCGTTAAAACAAATCCATTCATGTATCCATCGTCAGCTTACCAGGGGACAGTTTTTGTACCTCTTCTTTTCCCGAGCCTATCTTTTTACCAAGCGGCATTTGTTGCTGAACGAGTAATTCGGCGAAGGGCAAATATCCATTTGCCCCAAGAACAACATTTCCGCTTCTCTGTACTTTTGGTGCCAATATTAGCCACATGGCACCAATCGTAGAAGAGCTGTATGCCCACCTTCCGTTTTGTGTCAGCGGTATGTGTGGGGTGAAACTTCGACAGCCGATGGCGCAGATAAAAAGAAGGATTGAAATACGGGGTAGCAGGAACTCTCACAGTCCCAGTTTATCTTTTCCAGTCCCCTGTACAGTGCACTGCTATACATAACAAAAAGGATGGGAGCGTCGCCGTCCACCTCAAATGGGTACTTCAAATTAAAACTGCATCTAAAATCTACTCTATCCTACGGAACTCAACAAAATTTCCCATCCCCGAATACTCTTTCTGGCAGCAATCATGACTCCGTGTGTTTTAAAACAGGTGAATTAGAACGATAGTTACTCCAATTTTCTGCAGCTATGTGCACCGGAAATACGCATAGCATGTCGTCACCACCGACGCCGCGACGATTCCAGCGTTATCCCTCGCCGATAGACGACCTTCTACGCGGTGCTACAAAAATGTAGATGTCATGTTTCACGCCTTTTTTTTAGAATTTCACATAAACTAGTTTGTTACGAAAACTAGATGTCATGTTTTACGCCTTTTTCTCAGAACTTCACTTAAGCTAGTTTTCCTTATTTGTAGCGATGAAAACGCATAATTGTAATTGCAACTTTTTTTGCTACCTATTGGGAATTAATGTTCTGCTTCGATAGCAGCCGAGGTTTTCTTTGAATACATAAGTATCAACATTTATAACCGCCGTCGGCTACGCACAAGAAGGGCTCTATTTTGTTCTAAGGTATGAGGGAATTTGACAAGTAGGAAAATTTCCCTCATAGTTTTAATTTTCTGAAGGCATCTTCCCTGAACTCTTCCCCTCTTATATCCGCTCCAGCGCACCCCTTAATAGGAAAACCATGTATAAATAAATATTTTAAAGACACGAGTTTTATGCCAAGCTAATATCATCTTACGTTATGAGAACTTGAGCCTGTGGATTTTTTTTTTTTTTGTATAAGCGAGAACAAAAGAATCAGCCACGCTGAATTCTTTCTGTTGAGCGCAGCTTAGTATATGCCACTGCAATAGTTTCTAATTGCAGCAAAGTGAGCAAATACACTTGTTGCTCACGCCTCATGCGGTAGCCAGAGGGGATAACAAGAAAACTCGCTTTTCGTCGCACTTATAGGGCATTAATGACCTTCAAGTAAAGCCGCCAACGAACAGGACAAGCTCACAAAGCTAGTAGCGCCGCTAAACAACAAGTTCGGCAAAGACATACGCGAAGGGTGAAACACGCGTGAGACAGAGACACGGCGAGCAAGGGAGGCCGTGTTTTCCCAATCAGTCGGTCGGGAAGAAAGATGCCGCCTAATTGAGATAACAGCGGCTCGGAATCCGCCGACGCGGCAATATCCGGCGACGGGGCGGCGCCCTCGATCACCACCGACAGCGAAAAGGCCTGGGCGGGGTAAGCGAAGTCAGCAACCAGACTCGTATACTGAAATGTTTTCCAGATGATTATTGGTAAAACAGTTCGCTATAACGTATAATCGTCTGAATCTCCCAATATCACCTGGGTTGAATAAGAAGGTGGTCCCTAGGCATAACCTCTTCGCAGTGACATAGCGATCTGCGCCGGCCGGGAAACAAAAGAAATGACGGGGCGTAGAGAGGGAGAAGGGGTGAGCAAGCCGAAAAGGACAGGAATTCGCCTCCGTCGTGGGTCGGCGCCGACGAGGCTGCAGCGCAGTCGGATTCTTCCGGTCGGGCGACTCTGCCGGCCGACTAGACAATCTGGGACGCCGTGGCGGCGTTCCCAAGACTAACGAGGGTTCGCAAAGGGATGAGTTGGTAATCCGTAGTCGCGGTTGGTCGCGCTAATCTCGAACCCATTCATTGCTGCGGCTCATCCCCTCCCTCTCGGCGTTCGTCTAGAGCAGCGGGCGTGCTCAGCTGCGGTGGCCCGTCTCCTTCGAAATCGACTCACGCAGCAACACGCACTACGCTCATTTCGTCCTTCCTCCCGTGGAAGAAAGTTTCCGTGCGTCAGGCCTCCACTGCTGTTCAAACTGGATTAGCAGGGCTGAAAACGGGCTCCCGGTAGCACACGTCGCGGAAAATTATTTCCGGCAACAGGCGCTCTTCCTGCGAACTGAAATGAGCTTAACACAATAACACGATGAGGGAAAACCCCACCGCCCACAAAATAGTTCAATGACGAAGCGCATTATTTGAGAGGGTGAAATGTCCGCAGCTAAAAGTCATATGCTCCGCTGCGGTACATCAGGAGGGCGGAATCTTTGCTGCATTTTCTTGGGTAGCCGCGCTAGTATTGATTACACAATATTCCTTGCGTTATTAAGAATTATTTGATAAATAGCTAATCAGTTATTTACTTAATTTATTACTTTAATTATTGCTTATATGCAGATATTACTTTTGGTTACCTTTATGTCTAACATGACAAAAAATAGCTACAGCGTGAATAGAAACGAGGACACAGAAAGACGATGGGACGAGCGCTGATTTCCAACTGAATTTAATAAGAGAAACCTTGCACCTTTTATACGCACTCTTCACGTTAACACCAGTAAAGTATTAAAAAAAGAATAACAGCAAAAGAAAATAGACGTATAATCTCTGATATCACACCGCCAAATCAGCACGC